>NW_026061697.1:991875-1322500 GCF_023897955.1 Schistocerca gregaria
GGGTGTTTGAACTACCATTTGAAGTGCCGAAGGACGCAGTTGTCTCTGCGTTACAACCATACGGTAACGTCATCGGTTACGTAGAGGAAAAATGGCAAACCTTCACGACCTACCATGTCCTTAATGGTGTGCGTCAGGTAAAAATTGAACTGAAAAAACATATACCATCATACCTGACAATTGGCGGTGTGCGAGCCATTGTCATGTACGACGGCCAACCCCGAACATGTGCGGGTTGTGGACAAGAAGGCCACGTCAGATCCACCTGCATGCGACGCCGCCTGATCCAAACGCCGGTCGGCGAGGAAGTGTCCCCAGCGGTGATCACTCAGATCCCGGTCACATATGCCAAGGCTGCCCAGGAAGGTAGCACCTCTACACAGGGTCTTCCTGCTCTGTTGACGTCGTCTGATCAGGCAGATGCAACCGCTACTGAGATTCCTTCTGAGGTGCCACAGAAGCCAGATCATGACCTTCCACATCATCGCAGCACTGTGACTGAAAATGCTGCTGAAATGGACGTTGATCCGGGAGTGGTACCTACTTCTGCTTTCCTTCAGACTGGTCCGGAGTCAGACGAAGGCCACCCGCAATCAGACTCGGAACGACCTGTTCGAAAACAAGGGTCGACACGAAAGAGAAAGAAACGTAGCCGTACACCCCCTGATGAATCCATTCTCCGGATGGATGCCAGAGATGCAGAACCGAAGATGGATGATAAACCGCTCTATGATGTCCAAACGTCTGATGCGAACGACCTGCCACAGGCGACCACTGGCAACGACCACCCCTCCTTACTGGCGCCGTCGCCCCCACAAGTCGACGTTGAAGAAAGTCTACATGCTGAGCCGAAAAATACGTCTCCTCTCCACATGGATGATGTACACAGTCGGTACCCTACCGCAGTATCAGTCTCCTGGGCAGACGACGTGGAGATCGAAGGGACTGGGGTGGACGGTGCTGATGATGGGGCGCCCCCATCGGTTGCGCCCGCGCCCGCAAACTCTCCACAATAGCAACCTCTTCCGCGGACCGGCAAGATCGACGACCTCTCGCTCCTGAAGAAGCAGCCCCACCTGTGCCTGTGGGACTCCAACACCAGCATTATCGTGTCGCAACGATTAACCTCGCGACCATTCGTGCGCCCCACAAACTAGCGCTGCTCCGCGATATGATTTATGATGCGGACACTGATATTGCGCTTTTTCAGGAAGTGCATGTCGCCGATTTTTCACCACCACATGGCTTCACGGCGCATCTTTCTCCCGCTTCGGACACCGGTAGTGGTGTTGCCATCATCTTACGAGAAGGTCTTCCTGCCGAAGATGTCCTATACCTCCCCAACGGCAGAGGTATGGCCCTTACTCTCTTTGGTGTACGCATCGTCAACATTTATGCGCCGTCGGGCTCCAGCTACCGTCGTGAACGCAATGCCTTCTTTGCAGATGAAGTTACACCACTTTTTATGGGACCACACGATGACTGGGTCATGGGTGGAGACTTCAACTGCACCCAGCGACCTCAGGATCAATTGCCGCGTCACTCACCATGCGCAGCTCTGGAAACAGTCGTGACGCGGCTACAATTTGTCGACACGTGGAGACATGTTCACGGTGATCGTTTGGGCTTTACGTACTACACTGCGCACTCCTCTAGCCGACTGGATCGCATCTACATCTCGCGATCCCTAATTCAACACACACGACAGGCTGAAATCTGGCCTGTTGCTTTCTCAGATCATGAGGCTTACTTCTGTGACGTTGTTCTCACAAGACAGGCAGTATGGCACGGACGTGGTTTATGGAAACTGAACACGGCACTTCTTAATTCACCTGACTGTCGACTTCTAATAGAAGACACTTGGATCACATGTAATAGACGCCGTCTCACGTATCCGTCTACCATATCCTGGTGGATCCAGTGTGCAAAACCTGCTCTTCGAAAAACTTTGATCCGATATGGCAAAGATGTTGTCGCCTGGAGGAAGAGCACTATGGACTTTTACTACAGGATCCTACGAGAATGCTCCACGATGCCAGCCTCCCCTGAGCGTCATACAAGGATAAACCATGCTAAAGCCCAAATCTCCAATCTCATGCGAAGGCATTTGGAAGGAGCGATAGTACGATCTCGTACTGCTGATCGCATGCCTCATGAACATCCATCTATGTATCATATCATCCAAGAACGCCAACATCGTCGCCGAAAATTTATTCCCATCCTAACAGACCAAGATGGGCGTCGCTACGTAACCCAATCTGCAATAGGGAATGTGCTTCACGCCCACTACCAGCAGCTCTACGCCGCAATTCCACATTCCCCAGAGTTGATCGAGGAAGTCTCACAGCTCAACTTCGGTGGTCTCCCAGGAGATGCGGCGATTGACTTGGTGTCAGAGGTGACTGATGATGAAGTCCGCGATGCGATCCGAGCAGGAACCATCAATCGCTCCCCAGGACCCGACGGTCTTCCCCTCGAATTTTATCGCACCTTCCGTGATTTGTTAGAGTCCACCTTCACCTCCATATGTCGGGAACTGATGTCTCCGGAAGTACCTGTGCCGGACTCTTTCATGGAAGGAATTATTATTCCTGTACATAAACCGCATGGTGGCAACAATATCAGTGATTATCGGCCCCTCACCCTCCTTAACAGTGATATGAAAATCTTCACTCGCCTTTTGGCGGCACGACTTAAAACCGTTGCCCGATATGTTGTGTCGCCAGACCAAGCATCTTTGGGGGGGGATAATAATATCCGCACGGCTTTATGCCGCTACAGGGATATGATCGCCGTTACCCAGGCACAACGCCTCTCTGGGGCACTAGCGTCTTTGGACTTTAGTCAAGCTTTTGATAGGGTTGACCATTTGTTCCTTACGGCCGTTCTCCACCATATGGGTTTCCCAGCCGCCGTTATCACGGTAGTGATGCGCCTTCTGCGGGGTGCCTCTTCCAGGATTATGTACAATGGCAGACTCACTCCTCCGATAAAAATAGGTCGATCCGTACGTCAAGGTTGCCCTCTATCAGCGATTTTGTACGCCTTTTCCTTGGAATCCTTGCTATGTGGGCTCAGACAACGTTTGGTAGGGTTGTCCATAGATCGATACCGATTCTGTTGCACGGCCTATGCTGACGATGTAGTCATCTGTTTACGTAATGCCGACGAGGTTCGAGCTGTTTTGACGTGGGTAGCGACTTATGGTGAGGCGTCGGGTAGCTCATTAAACGTACGTAAGTCACAAGTTATGTTCATTGGCACGGGACTCCCTGTGGAGTGTATTATACCTCTCACCACCGTTGATACCATTCGCTGTTTAGGAATAGACTTTTCATCTGATCTCCGGCGTTCAGCCGCCATCAACTGCAGACGCCTCCTTTTAATGATCAGAGCGGGTCTTATGGATCATCGCCTTCGATCCCTAGATATTCTCCAACGAGCTCGATATGTCAATATATATATATCGCATCCCGAGTTCCCCATGTAGCACAAGTTCTACCTTTCCCGCTTACTGTGGCACGTCGCATGTTGGCAGCGATGGCATCTTTCGTCAGCTCTGGGCTGTTATTCAAAGTTAACTATGCAACCCTTACTCTTCCCCGTGAACGAGGTGGGATAGGTCTGTTTCACGTGCCGGATAGAGCTCGCGCCCTATTTGTCAGCTCCCAGATGACGGTATGGACACGATGCCCAAGGAGCCTCACTGGTCTCCTCCTGACGGCATATACGCCGGTCTCACTGTCAGCCCCAGTGATGATCTCGGACGTTCCGGTCCAGTTACATTATATACGATACTTCTTTCTTGAACTCAGTTATCTACGCCTCACCTTACCAAGACAGCTTTTACTCAAGACAAAGGCAGTATACAATGTCCTCCAATTAGGTCGTCCACCTAACCCGATTGAACAAAAGTTCCCCCAGGTAGACTGGCGTCATGTATGGCGCGCGGTTTTCGCCCGTTACCTTGACACGAATGTTCAATCTGTCTGGTACCTAACTGTCAATGGTAAGCAAATCAACCAATCTCGCCTTCATCGTATCCACCTCGCCCAATCACCTCTCTGTTCCACGTGTGGAGTTCCAGACAATGATGAACATCGGTTTGTTTGCGGACCGGCGGAGGAGGTTTGGCACTTGATTCGTCTTATTGTCGCTTTTCTAACGCGGGACATTCCGGATCGGATTACTCCCCTTTCATTATTATTTCCGGATCGTGAATATTTTCCTCGGACAAAGACCAATGCTGTGAACTGGATTCGCGGACATGCCATTCACTACCTATTTGGACAAACTGTAGACTCTGTACTCGATTTTTGGACATACCTCAATGACCGTCATTATATCGTTGTCCGTCACCCAAAATACAGACAATTTTTCTCGAACTTCCTTGGGAGTGCTTTCCACGACCCGCCTCGCAGCTGGAATGTGTTAAGCCAAGAGAGAAGAACGTTTCCTGCTTGAACCAATGAACATTCCTGAACAATTGAACAGAACGCATCAATTTCGAGAAGACGTGACTCAACATATTACCAGGGGGGCGCAGAAGGCCTCTGATCAATGACACAACAAAACTAAACAAAAACAAAAAAAATAATAACATAACAATAATAAAAATAAAAATAAAATTCAGAAAAAAGAAGATTTTGTTTTGTTTGTAAGGATAGCCATAACCTTGATTTCCTATATTTACCCTGGTAGATAGGCAGCTCTCTGGGGTAGGTTTAGTCAGGAGCCAACGCCTGAAGAGGAACAGATTTTTGTTTTTAGGATGAAAAGTCTAGGTGGCACTTGGTTCTTTTTTTTAGTTCCATTTTATAAAAGGGTTAACTAATGTAAAAAAAGAAAAAAAAGATATAAAAAAACACAAAAAAATAAAAAAATAAAAAAAAGTGGTAGAGCACTGGTCTAATAAACCAGGGGTCGTAAGTTCCATCCTCACAGGAGAAAGATTAATTTTGGAAATCAGTTGCGCGTCGTGGCCGTATAGCAAACAGTATCTGTGATGACGAACAATTAGCGACAGGCGTATTTTTAAGAGTTACTCTCAGATGTGATTAAGGCGAATGGCGCAGATAAAGCATTTGCCAAAGCGGTGCAGCATAAGGTGGGACGAGGCAGTTTGAATTACATTTTGTAGATGTATTTCTCACATATCTCAGAGCCTCTCGTCGTCGTCGTCGTCGTCGCCGCCACCGCTTCTGCAGAAGTAGCAAATGGCCATCGTAGCAAATGCGGCGAGGGACGCCCTGCCCTCGATTCCGAATGCACAAAGTGTGTGGTCTTGTTTTTCAGTCTATATTTGGTCGGTCTCGTAAGAGGTTGAATGTAACGAATGGGTGGGAAAGAGCAAGGGGCAGCGGCTGTGTAGTACGAAAACACAAATCCTCAGGGGTGTGAGCGTTTCGAGGTGAGTCGTATACATGTTACAGCTGGTCGTCAGCGACCGTGTGGCCTAATGGATAAGGCGTCGGACTTCGGATCTGAAGATTACAGGTTCGAATGCTGTCACGCTCGTTTTTTTCCAGTTCAGAAAAAGAAACATACCGTTTTAATGTAGCAATTGAGCAGTACGAAACCGTCTGAATGTTGCTGTTGACCATTTTTTGCTTGGATATGCTCTTGAGCTTGAAACACACACAACAAGACCGGTGTTAACTGGCGAAATGGTCGGCAGAGTACCGACACCGCGTGTTTTGACTGGCATTTGCACATCTAAAACAACGTCGGAAAGTAACTCGTTCGGCTTTTGAGTCACATAAACTATGTGTGTTAATTTTGACGCCACTAGCTCTGCATGTTGTCATGCAATTTCTTTACCTCTCAAAAATGATTATGACATAAAAGTGAAGTACGTGACGAGTGAGACGTTAGGAAAACATTAGGCAGCATGGAGAGATTCTGTATGGGACCACCCAACCCAAACGAGTACTGTGTGACGTGCTACCCGGGAGGTATTCATTGAGGTAGCAGGCTAGATGAGTCGGTAGAGCGTCAGACTCTTATTCCCGATGTCGTGGGTTCGAGCCACACGCTGGGCGGAACGGAATTTTGTTCCGGTGCAGATGTAAATTACCGTTTTTCTGATTAACGGGATGTAATGGAAATAGCAACTTTAAATTTTGCCTACGTAACCGTCAGTCGCAAGGAAACTGTATTTGAAGGTGAAGAGTTACTCTCAGATGTGATTAAGGCGAATGGCGCAGATAAAGCATTTGCCAAAGCGGTGCAGCATAAGGTGGGACGAGGCAGTTTGAATTACATTTTATAGATGTATTTCTCACATATCTCAGAGCCTGTCGTCGTCGTCGTCGTCGTCGCCGCCGCCGCTTCTGCAGAAGTAGCAAATGGCCATCGTAGGAAATGCGGCGAGGGACGCCCTGCCTTCGATTCCGAATGCACAAAGTTTGTGGTCTTGTTTCTCAGTCTATATTTGGTCGGTCTCGTAAGAGGTTGAATGTAACGAATGGGTGGGAAAGAGCAAGGGGCAGCGGCTGTGTAGAACGAAAACATAAATCCTCAGGGGTGTGAGCGTTTCGAGATGAGTCGTATACATGTTATAGCTGGTAGTCAGCGACCGTGTGGCCTAATGGATAAGGCGTCGGACTTCGGATCTGAAGATTACAGGTTCGAATGCTGTCACGCTCGTTTTTTTCCAGTTCTGAAAAAGAAACATACCGTTCTAATGTAGCAACTGAGCAGTACGAAACCGTCTGAATGTTGCTGTTGACCATTTTTTGCTTGGATATGCTCTTGAGCTTTAAACACATACAACAAGACCGGTGTTAACTAGCGAAATGGTCGGCAGAGTACCGACACCTCGTGTTTTGACTGGCATTTGCACATCTAAAACAACGTCGGAAAGTAACTCGTTCGGCTTTTGAGTCACATAAAGTATGCGTGTTAATTTTGACGCCACTAGCTCTGCATGTTGTCATGCAATTTCTTTACCTCTCAGAAATGATTATGACATAAAAGTGAAGTACGTGACGAGTGTGACGTTAGGAAAACATTAGGCAGCATGGAGAGATTCTGTATGGGACCACCCAACCCAAACGAGTACTGTGTGACGCGCTGCCCGGGACGTATTCATTGAGGTAGCAGGTTAGCTCAGTCGGTAGAGCGTCATACTCTTATTCCCAGGGTCGTGGGTTCGAGCCACACGCTGGGAGGAGCGGAATTTTGTTCCGCTGCAGATGTAAATTACCGTTTTTCTGATTAGCGAGATGTAATGAAAATAGCAACTTTAAACTTTGCCTACGTCTCTGTCAGTCGCAAGGAAACTGTATTTGAAGGTGAAGGTGATTTTGTAGACATGTGTGAAAGACATTTTCTGAAATGCAAGTGTTGTTATTTGGAGAGCACATCGGTTACGTGTCAGATGTGTAGCCAAGCAGTAATGGGTCGCCATAGCTGCAAATATTAGTCGGTAATATATAGTACTGTCAGCTGAAGTCTGATGATGCAGACGACCGTAAGGACGAAGTACCCAAGAGTACCGCTAGGCCGCGCCTCATTAGCTCAGTGGTAGAGCACTGGTCTAATAAACCAGGGGTCGTAAGTTCCATCCTCACAGGAGAAAGATTAATTTTGGAAATCAGTTGCGCGTTGTGGCCGTATAGCAAACAGTATCTGTGATGACGAACAATTAGCGACAGGCGTTTTTTTAAGAGTTACTCTCAGATGTGATTAAGGCGAATGGCGCAGATAAAGCATTTGCCAAAGCGGTGCAGCATAAGGTGGGACGAGGCAGTTTGAATTACATTTTATAGATGTATTTCTCACATATCTCAGAGGCCGTCGTCGCCGCCGCCGCTTCTGCAGAAGTAGCAAATGGCCATCGTAGCAAATGCGGCGAGGGACGCCCTGCCTTCGATTCCGAATGCACAAAGTGTGTGGTCTTGTTTCTCAGTCTATATTTGGTCGGTCTCGTAAGAGGTTGAATGTAACGAATGGGTAGGAAAGAGCAAGGGGCAGCGGCTGTGTAGAACGAAAACACAAATCCTCAGGGGTGTGAGCGTTTCGAGATGAGTCGTATACATGTTATAGCTGGTCGTCAGCGACCGTGTGGCCTAATGGATAAGGCGTCGGACTTCGGATCTGAAGATTACAGGTTCGAATGCTGTCACGCTCGTTTTTTTCCAGTTCTGAAAAAGAAACATACCGTTTTAATGTAGCAATTGAACAGTACGAAACCGTCTGAATGTTGCTGTTGACCATTTTTTGCTTGGAGATGCTCTTGAGCTTCAAACACATACAACAAGACCGGTGTTAACTAGCGAAATGGTCGGCAGAGTACCGACACCGCGTGTTTTGACTGGCATTTGCACATCTAAAACAACGTCGGAATGTAACTCGTTCGGCTTTTGAGTCACATAAAGTATGTGTGTTAATTTTGACGCCACTAGCTCTGCATGTTGTCATGCAATTTCTTTACCTCTCAGAAATGATTATGACATAAAAGTGAAGTACGTGACAAGTGTGTCGTTAGGAAAACATTAGGCAGCATGGAGAGATTCTGTATGGGACCACCCAACCCAAACGAGTACTGTGTGACGTGCTGCCCGGGAGGTATTCATTGAGGTAGCAGGCTAGCTCAGTCGGTAGAGCGTCATACTCTTATTCCCAGGGTCGTGGGTTCGAGCCACACGCCGGCCGGAGCCGGATTTTGTTCCGCTGCAGATGTAAATTACCGTTTTTCTGATTACCGAGATGTAACGAAAATAGCAACTTTAAACTTTGCCTACGTCTCTGTCAGTCGCAAGGAAACTGTATTTGAAGGTGAAGGTGATTTTGTAGACATGTGTGAAAGACATGTTCTGAAATGCAAGTGTTGTTATTTGGAGAGCACATCGGTTACGTGTCAGATGTGTAGCCAAGCAGTAATGGGTCGCCATAGCTGCAAATATTAGTCGGTAATATATAGTATTGTCAGCTGAAGTCTGATGATGCAGACGACCGTAAGGACGAAGTACCCAAGAGTACCGCTAGGCCGCGCCTCTTTAACTCAGTGGTAGAGCACTGGTCTAATAAACCAGGGGTCGTAAGTTCCATCCTCACAGGAGAAAGATTAATTTTGGAAATCAGTTGCGCGTCGTGGCCGTATAGCAAACAGTAACTGTGACGACGAACAATTAGCGACAGGCGTTTTTTTAAGAGTTACTCTCAGATGTGATTAAGGCGAATGGCGCAGATAAAGCATTTGCCAAAGCGGTGCAGCATAAGGTGGGACGAGGCAGTTTAAATTACATTTTATAGATGTATTTCTCACATATCTCAGAGCCTGTCGTCGTCGTCGTCGTAGCCGCCGCCGCTTCTGCAGAAATAGCAAATGGCCATCTTAGCAAATGCGGCGAGGGACGCCCTGCCTTCGATTCCGAATGCACAAAGCGTGTGGTCTTGTTTCTCAGTCTATATTTGGTCGGTCTCGTAAGAGGTTGAATGTAACGAATGGGTAGGAAAGAGCAAGGGGCAGCGGCTGTGTAGAACGATAACACAAATCCTCAGGGGTGTGAGCGTTTCTAGATGAGTCGTATGCATGTTATAGCTGGTCGTCAGCGACCGTGTGGCCTAATGGATGAGGCGTCGGACTTCGGATCTGAAGATTACAGGTTCGAATGCTGTCACGCTCGCTTTTTTCCAGTTCTGAAAAAGAAACATACCGTTTTAATGTAGCAATTGAACAGTACGAAACCGTCTGAATGTTGCTGTTGACCATTTTTTGCTTGGATATGCTCTTGAGCTTGAAACACATACAACAAGACCGGTGTTAACTAGCGAAATGGTCGGCAGAGTACCGACACCGCGTGTTTTGACTGGCATTTGCACATCTAAAACAACGTCGGAATGTAACTCGTTCGGCTTTTGAGTCACATAAAGTATGTGTGTTAATTTTGACGCCACTAGCTCTGCATGTTGTCATGCAATTTCTTTACCTCTCAAAAATGATTATGACATAAAAGTGAAGTACGTGACGAGTGTGACGTTAGGAAAACATTAGGCAGCATGGAGAGATTCTGTATGGGACCACCCAACCCAAACGAGTACTGTGTGACGTGCTACCCGGGAGGTATTCATTGAGGTAGCAGGCTAGCTCAGTCGGTAGAGCGTCAGACTCTTATTCACAGAGTCGTGGGTTCGAGCCACACGCTGGGCGGAACGGAATTTTGTTCCGCTGCAGATGTAAATTACCGTTTTTCTGATTAACGAGATGTAATGGAAATAGCAACTTTAAACTTTGCCTACGTCTCTGTCAGTCGCAAGGAAACTGTATTTGAAGGTGAAGGTGATTTTGTAGACATGTGTGAAAGACATGTTCTGAAATGCAAGTGTTGTTATTTGGAGAGCACATCGGTTACGTGTCAGATGTGTAGCCAAGCAGTAATGGGTCGCCATAGCTGCAAATATTAGCCGGTAATATATAGTATTGTCAGCTGAAGTCTGATGATGCAGACGACCGTAAGGACGAAGTACCCAAGAGTACCTCTACGCCGCGCCTCTTTAGCTCAGTGGTAGAGCACTGGTCTAATAAACCAGGGGTCGTAAGTTCCATCCTCACAGGAGAAAGGTTAATTTTGGAAATCAGTTGCGCGTCGTGGCCGTATAGCAAACAGTATCTGTGATGACGAACAATTAGCGACAGGCGTTTTTTTAAGAGTTACTCTCAGATGTGATTAAGGCGAATGGCGAAGATAAAGCATTTGCCAAAGCGGTGCAGCATAAGGTGGGACGAGGCAGTTTGAATTACATTTTATAGATGTATTTCTCACAAATCTCAGAGCCTCTCGCCGTCGTCGTCGTCGTCGTCGCCGCCGCCGCCGCCGCGGCCGCTTCTGCAGAAGTAGCAAATGGCCATCGTAGCAAATGCGGCGAGGGACGCCCTGCCTTCGATTCCGAATGCACAAAGTGTGTGGTCTTGTTTCTCAGTCTATATTTGGTCGGTCTCGTAAGAGGTTAAATGTAACGAATGGGTGGGAAAGAGCAAGGGGCAGCGGCTGTGTAGAACGAAAACACAAATCCTCAGGGGTGTGAGCGTTTCGAGATGAGTCGTATACATGTTATAGCTGGTCGTCAGCGACCGTGTGGCCTAATGGATAAGGCGTCGGACTTCGGATCTGAAGATTACAGGTTCGAATGCTGTCACGCACGTTTTTTTCCAGTTCTGAAAAAGAAGCATACCGTTTTAATGTAGCAATTGAGCAGTACGAAACCGTATGAATGTTGCTGTTGACAATTATTTGCTTGGATATGCTCTTGAGCTTGAAACACATACAACAAGACCGGTGTTAAATAGCGAAATGGTCGGCAGAGTACCGACACCGCGTGTTTTGACTGGCATTTGCACATCTAAAACAACGTCGGAAAGTAACTCGTTCGGCTTTTGAGTCACATAAAGTATGTGTGTTAATTTTGACGCCACTAGCTCTGCATGTTGTCATGCAATTTCTTTACCTCTCAGAAATGATTATGACATAAAAGTGAAGTACGTGACGAGTGAGACGTTAGGAAAACATTAGGCAGCATGGAGAGATTCTGTATGGGACCACCCAACCCAAACGAGTACTGTGTGACGTGCTACCCAGGAGGTACCCATCGAGGTAGCCGGCTAGCCCAGTCGGTAGAGCATCAGACTCTTAATCCCAGGGTCGTGGGTTCGAGCCACACGCTGAGCGGAATGGAATTTTGTTCCGCTGCAGATGTAAATTACCGTTTTTCTGATTAACGAGATGTAATGGAAATAGCAACTTTAAACTTTGCCTACGTTTCTGTCAGTCGCAAGGAAACTGTATTTGAAGGCGAAGGTGATTTTGTAGACATGTGTGAAAGACATGTTCTGAAATGCAAGTGTTGTTATTTGGAGATCACATCGGTTACGTGTCAGATGTGTAGCCAAGCAGTAATGGGTCGCCATAGCTGCAAATATTAGCCGGTAATATATAGTATTGTCAGCTGAAGTCTGATGATGCAGACGACCGTAAGGACGAAGTACTGAAGAGCACCGCTAGGCTGCGCCTCTTTAGCTCAGTGGTAGAGCACTGGTCTAATATACCAGGGGTCGTAAGTTCCATCCTCACAGGAAAAAGATTAATTTTGGAAATCAGTTGCGCGTCGTGGCCGTATAGCACACAGTATCTGTGATGACGAACAATTAGCGACAGGCGTTTTTTTAAGAGTTACTCTCAGATGTGATTAAGGCGAATGGCGCAGATAAAGCATTTGCCAAAGCGGGGCAGCATAAGGTAGGACGAGGCAGTTTGAATTTCATTTTATAGATGTATTTCTCACATATCTCAGAGCCTGTCGACGTCGTCGTCGCCGCCGCCGCCGCCGCTTCTGCAGAAGTAGCAAATGGCCATCGTAGCAAATGCGGCGAGGGACGCCCTGCCCTCGATTCCGAATGCACAAAGTGTGTGGTCTTGTTTCTCAGTCTATATTTGGTCGGTCTCGTAAGAGGTTGAATGTAACGAATGGGTGGGAAAGAGCAAGGGGCAGCGGCTGTGTAGAACGAAAGCACAAATCCTCAGGGGTGTGAGCGTTTCGAGATGAGTCGTATACATGTTATAGCTGGTCGTCAGCGACCGTGTCTCCTGATGGATAAGTCTCGGACTTCGGATCTGAAGATTACACGTGCGAATGCTGTCACGCTCGTTTTTTTCCAGTTCTGAAAACGAAAAATACCGTTTTAATGTAGCAATTGAGCAGTACGAAACCGTCTGAACGTTGCTGTTGACCATTGTTTGCTTGGATATGCTCTTGAGCTTGAAACACATACAACAAGACCGGTGTAATCTAGCGAAATGGTCGGCAGAGTACCGACACCGCGTGTTTTGATTGGCATTTGCACATCTAAAACAACGTCGGAAAGTAACTCGTTCGGCTTTTGAGTCACATAAAGTATGTGTGTTAATTTTGACACCACTAGTTCTGCATGTTGTCATGCAATTTCTTTACCTCTCAGAAATGATTATAACATAAAAGTGAAGTACGTGACGAGTGTGACGTTAGGAAAACATTAGGCAGCATGGAGAGATTCTGTATGGGACCACCCAATCCAAACGAGTACTGTGTGTCGTGCTACCCGGGAGGTATTCATTACGGTAGCCGGCTAGCTCAGTCGGGAGAGCGTCAGACTTTTATTCCCAGGGTCGTGGGTTCGAGCCACACGCTGGGCGGAACGGAATTTTGTTCCGCTGCAGATGTAAATTACCGTTTTTCTGATTAACGAGATGTAATGGAAATAGCAACTTTAAACTTTGCCTACGTCTCTGTCAGTCGCAAGGAAACAGTAGTTGAAGGTGAAGGTGATTTTGTAGACATGTGTGAAAGACATGTTCTGAAATGCAAGTGTTGTTATTTGGAGAGCACATCGGTTACGTGTCAGATGTGTAGCCAAGCAGTAATGGGTCGCCATAGCTGCAAATATTAGCCTGTAATATATAGTATTGTCAGCTGAAGTCTGATGATGCAGACGACCGTAAGGACGAAGTACCCAAGAGTACCGCTAGGTCGCGCCTATTTAGCTCAGTGGTAGAGCACTGGTCTAATAAACTAGGGGTCGTAAGTCCCATCCTCACAGGAGAAAGATTAATTTTGGAAATCAGTTGCGCGTCGTGGCCGTATAGCAAACAGTATCTGTGATGACGAACAATTAGCGACAGGCGTTTTTTTAAGAGTTACTCTCAGATGTGATTAAGGCGAATGGCGCAGATAAAGCATTTGCCAAAGCGGGGCAGCATAAGGTGTGACGAGGCAGTTTGAATTACATTTTATAGGTGTATTTCTCACATAACTCAGAGCCTCTCGTCGTCGTCGCCGCCGCCGCCGCCGCCGCCGCCGCCGCCGCCGCCGCTTCTGCAGAAGTAGCAAATGGCCATCGTAGCAAATGCGGCGAGGGACGCCCTGCCCTCGATTCCGAATGCACAAAGTGTGTGGTCTTGTTTCTCAGTCTATATTTGGTCGGTCTCGTAAGAGGTTGAATCTAACGAATGGGTGGGAAAGAGCAAGGGGCAGCGGCTGTGTAGAACGAAAACACAAATCCTCAGGGGTGTGAGCGTTTCGAGATGAGTCGTATACATGTTATAGCTTGTCGTCAGCGACCGTGTGGCCTAATGGATAAGGCGTCGGACTTCGGATCTGAAGATTACAGCTTCGAATGCTGTCACGCACGTTTTTTTCCAGTTCTGAAAAAGAAACATACCGTTTTAATGTAGCAATTGAGCAGTACGAAACCGTCTGAATGTTGCTGTTGACAATTATTTGCTTGGATATGCTCTTGAGCTTGACACACATACAACAAGACCGGTGTTAACTAGCGAAATAGTCGGCAGAGTACCGACACCGCGTGTTTTGACTGGCATTTGCACATCTAAAACAACGTCGGAAAGTAACTCGTTCGGCTTTTGAGTCACATAAAGTATGTGTGTTAGTTTTGACGCCACTAGCTCTGCATGTTGTCATGCAATTTCTTTACCTCTCAGAAATGATTATGACATAAAAGTGAAGTACGTGACGAGTGAGACGTTAGGAAAACATTAGGCAGCATGGAGATATTCTGTATGGGACCACCCAACCCAAACGAGTACTGTGTGACGTGCTACCCAGGAGGTACCTATCGAGGTAGCCGGCTAGCACAGTCGGTAGAGCGTCAGACACTTAATCCCAGGGTCGTGGGTTCGAGCCACACGTTGGGCGGAATGGAATTTTGTTCCGCTGCAGATGTAAATTACCGTTTTTCTGATTAACGAGATGTAATGGAAATAGCAACTTTAAACTTTGCCTACGTCTCAGTCAGTCGCAAGGAAACTGTATTTGAAGGTGAAGGTGATTTTGTAGACATGTGTGAAAGACATGTTCTGAAATGCAAGTGTTGTTATTTGGAGAGCACATCGGTTACGTGTCAGATGTGTAGCCAAGCAGTAATGGGTCGCCATAGCTGCAAATATTAGCTGGTAATATATAGTATTGTCAGCTGAAGTCTGATGATGCAGACGACCGTAAGCACGAAGGACCCAAGAGTACCGCTAGGCCGCGCCTCTTTAGCTCAGTGGCAGTCGGCTCTCAGCCGTGGCAGCGTGCGGACGGCCCCGCGCGCCTGCCCCGTGCTCCGCTGCAGGTTTGTTTACTTCCGCGTCGTAGCTTTAAGGCTTGTGTCCGTCCACCGCGAGCAACATGTCGAGCGCTTACCGCCGTGCGACCCTTAAAGTTTCCTTCCCAGCTGAACATGCGCGACCTCGTGCACATGAAGTTGAAACGTTCCTACGTGAAGAAGTTCGTTTAGTTCCTAACCACGTTATCGGAATCCATTTTTCGATCACGAGTAGTGTCGTTCATATTAAAATGACAAACACCGAGGTGTGTGAAGATGTTATTCGCCGCCATACCAATGGACTTAAGTTCAAATACTCTGATGGTCACGTCGGAGCAGTAACACTTGAACTCGCAGAGTACGGTCAACGCACGATTAGGGTGTTTGAACTACCATTTGAAGTGCCGAAGGACGCAGTTGTCTCTGCGTTACAACCATACGGTAACGTCATCGGTTACGTAGAGGAAAAATGGCAAACCTTCACGACCTACCATGTCCTTAATGGTGTGCGTCAGGTAAAAATTGAACTGAAAAAACATATACCATCATACCTGACAATTGGCGGTGTGCGAGCCATTGTCATGTACGACGGCCAACCCCGAACATGTGCGGGTTGTGGACAAGAAGGCCACGTCAGATCCACCTGCATGCGACGCCGCCTGATCCAAACGCCGGTCGGCGAGGAAGTGTCCCCAGCGGTGATCACTCAGATCCCGGTCACATATGCCAAGGCTGCCCAGGAAGGTAGCACCTCTACACAGGGTCTTCCTGCTCTGTTGACGTCGTCTGATCAGGCAGATGCAACCGCTACTGAGATTCCTTCTGAGGTGCCACAGAAGCCAGATCATGACCTTCCACATCATCGCAGCACTGTGACTGAAAATGCTGCTGAAATGGACGTTGATCCGGGAGTGGTACCTACTTCTGCTTTCCTTCAGACTGGTCCGGAGTCAGACGAAGGCCACCCGCAATCAGACTCGGAACGACCTGTTCGAAAACAAGGGTCGACACGAAAGAGAAAGAAACGTAGCCGTACACCCCCTGATGAATCCATTCTCCGGATGGATGCCAGAGATGCAGAACCGAAGATGGATGATAAACCGCTCTATGATGTCCAAACGTCTGATGCGAACGACCTGCCACAGGCGACCACTGGCAACGACCACCCCTCCTTACTGGCGCCGTCGCCCCCACAAGTCGACGTTGAAGAAAGTCTACATGCTGAGCCGAAAAATACGTCTCCTCTCCACATGGATGATGTACACAGTCGGTACCCTACCGCAGTATCAGTCTCCTGGGCAGACGACGTGGAGATCGAAGGGACTGGGGTGGACGGTGCTGATGATGGGGCGCCCCCATCGGTTGCGCCCGCGCCCGCAAACTCTCCACAATAGCAACCTCTTCCGCGGACCGGCAAGATCGACGACCTCTCGCTCCTGAAGAAGCAGCCCCACCTGTGCCTGTGGGACTCCAACACCAGCATTATCGTGTCGCAACGATTAACCTCGCGACCATTCGTGCGCCCCACAAACTAGCGCTGCTCCGCGATATGATTTATGATGCGGACACTGATATTGCGCTTTTTCAGGAAGTGCATGTCGCCGATTTTTCACCACCACATGGCTTCACGGCGCATCTTTCTCCCGCTTCGGACACCGGTAGTGGTGTTGCCATCATCTTACGAGAAGGTCTTCCTGCCGAAGATGTCCTATACCTCCCCAACGGCAGAGGTATGGCCCTTACTCTCTTTGGTGTACGCATCGTCAACATTTATGCGCCGTCGGGCTCCAGCTACCGTCGTGAACGCAATGCCTTCTTTGCAGATGAAGTTACACCACTTTTTATGGGACCACACGATGACTGGGTCATGGGTGGAGACTTCAACTGCACCCAGCGACCTCAGGATCAATTGCCGCGTCACTCACCATGCGCAGCTCTGGAAACAGTCGTGACGCGGCTACAATTTGTCGACACGTGGAGACATGTTCACGGTGATCGTTTGGGCTTTACGTACTACACTGCGCACTCCTCTAGCCGACTGGATCGCATCTACATCTCGCGATCCCTAATTCAACACACACGACAGGCTGAAATCTGGCCTGTTGCTTTCTCAGATCATGAGGCTTACTTCTGTGACGTTGTTCTCACAAGACAGGCAGTATGGCACGGACGTGGTTTATGGAAACTGAACACGGCACTTCTTAATTCACCTGACTGTCGACTTCTAATAGAAGACACTTGGATCACATGTAATAGACGCCGTCTCACGTATCCGTCTACCATATCCTGGTGGATCCAGTGTGCAAAACCTGCTCTTCGAAAAACTTTGATCCGATATGGCAAAGATGTTGTCGCCTGGAGGAAGAGCACTATGGACTTTTACTACAGGATCCTACGAGAATGCTCCACGATGCCAGCCTCCCCTGAGCGTCATACAAGGATAAACCATGCTAAAGCCCAAATCTCCAATCTCATGCGAAGGCATTTGGAAGGAGCGATAGTACGATCTCGTACTGCTGATCGCATGCCTCATGAACATCCATCTATGTATCATATCATCCAAGAACGCCAACATCGTCGCCGAAAATTTATTCCCATCCTAACAGACCAAGATGGGCGTCGCTACGTAACCCAATCTGCAATAGGGAATGTGCTTCACGCCCACTACCAGCAGCTCTACGCCGCAATTCCACATTCCCCAGAGTTGATCGAGGAAGTCTCACAGCTCAACTTCGGTGGTCTCCCAGGAGATGCGGCGATTGACTTGGTGTCAGAGGTGACTGATGATGAAGTCCGCGATGCGATCCGAGCAGGAACCATCAATCGCTCCCCAGGACCCGACGGTCTTCCCCTCGAATTTTATCGCACCTTCCGTGATTTGTTAGAGTCCACCTTCACCTCCATATGTCGGGAACTGATGTCTCCGGAAGTACCTGTGCCGGACTCTTTCATGGAAGGAATTATTATTCCTGTACATAAACCGCATGGTGGCAACAATATCAGTGATTATCGGCCCCTCACCCTCCTTAACAGTGATATGAAAATCTTCACTCGCCTTTTGGCGGCACGACTTAAAACCGTTGCCCGATATGTTGTGTCGCCAGACCAAGCATCTTTGGGGGGGGATAATAATATCCGCACGGCTTTATGCCGCTACAGGGATATGATCGCCGTTACCCAGGCACAACGCCTCTCTGGGGCACTAGCGTCTTTGGACTTTAGTCAAGCTTTTGATAGGGTTGACCATTTGTTCCTTACGGCCGTTCTCCACCATATGGGTTTCCCAGCCGCCGTTATCACGGTAGTGATGCGCCTTCTGCGGGGTGCCTCTTCCAGGATTATGTACAATGGCAGACTCACTCCTCCGATAAAAATAGGTCGATCCGTACGTCAAGGTTGCCCTCTATCAGCGATTTTGTACGCCTTTTCCTTGGAATCCTTGCTATGTGGGCTCAGACAACGTTTGGTAGGGTTGTCCATAGATCGATACCGATTCTGTTGCACGGCCTATGCTGACGATGTAGTCATCTGTTTACGTAATGCCGACGAGGTTCGAGCTGTTTTGACGTGGGTAGCGACTTATGGTGAGGCGTCGGGTAGCTCATTAAACGTACGTAAGTCACAAGTTATGTTCATTGGCACGGGACTCCCTGTGGAGTGTATTATACCTCTCACCACCGTTGATACCATTCGCTGTTTAGGAATAGACTTTTCATCTGATCTCCGGCGTTCAGCCGCCATCAACTGCAGACGCCTCCTTTTAATGATCAGAGCGGGTCTTATGGATCATCGCCTTCGATCCCTAGATATTCTCCAACGAGCTCGATATGTCAATATATATATATCGCATCCCGAGTTCCCCATGTAGCACAAGTTCTACCTTTCCCGCTTACTGTGGCACGTCGCATGTTGGCAGCGATGGCATCTTTCGTCAGCTCTGGGCTGTTATTCAAAGTTAACTATGCAACCCTTACTCTTCCCCGTGAACGAGGTGGGATAGGTCTGTTTCACGTGCCGGATAGAGCTCGCGCCCTATTTGTCAGCTCCCAGATGACGGTATGGACACGATGCCCAAGGAGCCTCACTGGTCTCCTCCTGACGGCATATACGCCGGTCTCACTGTCAGCCCCAGTGATGATCTCGGACGTTCCGGTCCAGTTACATTATATACGATACTTCTTTCTTGAACTCAGTTATCTACGCCTCACCTTACCAAGACAGCTTTTACTCAAGACAAAGGCAGTATACAATGTCCTCCAATTAGGTCGTCCACCTAACCCGATTGAACAAAAGTTCCCCCAGGTAGACTGGCGTCATGTATGGCGCGCGGTTTTCGCCCGTTACCTTGACACGAATGTTCAATCTGTCTGGTACCTAACTGTCAATGGTAAGCAAATCAACCAATCTCGCCTTCATCGTATCCACCTCGCCCAATCACCTCTCTGTTCCACGTGTGGAGTTCCAGACAATGATGAACATCGGTTTGTTTGCGGACCGGCGGAGGAGGTTTGGCACTTGATTCGTCTTATTGTCGCTTTTCTAACGCGGGACATTCCGGATCGGATTACTCCCCTTTCATTATTATTTCCGGATCGTGAATATTTTCCTCGGACAAAGACCAATGCTGTGAACTGGATTCGCGGACATGCCATTCACTACCTATTTGGACAAACTGTAGACTCTGTACTCGATTTTTGGACATACCTCAATGACCGTCATTATATCGTTGTCCGTCACCCAAAATACAGACAATTTTTCTCGAACTTCCTTGGGAGTGCTTTCCACGACCCGCCTCGCAGCTGGAATGTGTTAAGCCAAGAGAGAAGAACGTTTCCTGCTTGAACCAATGAACATTCCTGAACAATTGAACAGAACGCATCAATTTCGAGAAGACGTGACTCAACATATTACCAGGGGGGCGCAGAAGGCCTCTGATCAATGACACAACAAAACTAAACAAAAACAAAAAAAATAATAACATAACAATAATAAAAATAAAAATAAAATTCAGAAAAAAGAAGATTTTGTTTTGTTTGTAAGGATAGCCATAACCTTGATTTCCTATATTTACCCTGGTAGATAGGCAGCTCTCTGGGGTAGGTTTAGTCAGGAGCCAACGCCTGAAGAGGAACAGATTTTTGTTTTTAGGATGAAAAGTCTAGGTGGCACTTGGTTCTTTTTTTTAGTTCCATTTTATAAAAGGGTTAACTAATGTAAAAAAAGAAAAAAAAGATATAAAAAAACACAAAAAAATAAAAAAATAAAAAAAAGTGGTAGAGCACTGGTCTAATAAACCAGGGGTCGTAAGTTCCATCCTCACAGGAGAAAGATTAATTTTGGAAATCAGTTGCGCGTCGTGGCCGTATAGCAAACAGTATCTGTGATGACGAACAATTAGCGACAGGCGTATTTTTAAGAGTTACTCTCAGATGTGATTAAGGCGAATGGCGCAGATAAAGCATTTGCCAAAGCGGTGCAGCATAAGGTGGGACGAGGCAGTTTGAATTACATTTTGTAGATGTATTTCTCACATATCTCAGAGCCTCTCGTCGTCGTCGTCGTCGTCGCCGCCACCGCTTCTGCAGAAGTAGCAAATGGCCATCGTAGCAAATGCGGCGAGGGACGCCCTGCCCTCGATTCCGAATGCACAAAGTGTGTGGTCTTGTTTTTCAGTCTATATTTGGTCGGTCTCGTAAGAGGTTGAATGTAACGAATGGGTGGGAAAGAGCAAGGGGCAGCGGCTGTGTAGTACGAAAACACAAATCCTCAGGGGTGTGAGCGTTTCGAGGTGAGTCGTATACATGTTACAGCTGGTCGTCAGCGACCGTGTGGCCTAATGGATAAGGCGTCGGACTTCGGATCTGAAGATTACAGGTTCGAATGCTGTCACGCTCGTTTTTTTCCAGTTCAGAAAAAGAAACATACCGTTTTAATGTAGCAATTGAGCAGTACGAAACCGTCTGAATGTTGCTGTTGACCATTTTTTGCTTGGATATGCTCTTGAGCTTGAAACACACACAACAAGACCGGTGTTAACTGGCGAAATGGTCGGCAGAGTACCGACACCGCGTGTTTTGACTGGCATTTGCACATCTAAAACAACGTCGGAAAGTAACTCGTTCGGCTTTTGAGTCACATAAACTATGTGTGTTAATTTTGACGCCACTAGCTCTGCATGTTGTCATGCAATTTCTTTACCTCTCAAAAATGATTATGACATAAAAGTGAAGTACGTGACGAGTGAGACGTTAGGAAAACATTAGGCAGCATGGAGAGATTCTGTATGGGACCACCCAACCCAAACGAGTACTGTGTGACGTGCTACCCGGGAGGTATTCATTGAGGTAGCAGGCTAGATGAGTCGGTAGAGCGTCAGACTCTTATTCCCGATGTCGTGGGTTCGAGCCACACGCTGGGCGGAACGGAATTTTGTTCCGGTGCAGATGTAAATTACCGTTTTTCTGATTAACGGGATGTAATGGAAATAGCAACTTTAAATTTTGCCTACGTAACCGTCAGTCGCAAGGAAACTGTATTTGAAGGTGAAGAGTTACTCTCAGATGTGATTAAGGCGAATGGCGCAGATAAAGCATTTGCCAAAGCGGTGCAGCATAAGGTGGGACGAGGCAGTTTGAATTACATTTTATAGATGTATTTCTCACATATCTCAGAGCCTGTCGTCGTCGTCGTCGTCGTCGCCGCCGCCGCTTCTGCAGAAGTAGCAAATGGCCATCGTAGGAAATGCGGCGAGGGACGCCCTGCCTTCGATTCCGAATGCACAAAGTTTGTGGTCTTGTTTCTCAGTCTATATTTGGTCGGTCTCGTAAGAGGTTGAATGTAACGAATGGGTGGGAAAGAGCAAGGGGCAGCGGCTGTGTAGAACGAAAACATAAATCCTCAGGGGTGTGAGCGTTTCGAGATGAGTCGTATACATGTTATAGCTGGTAGTCAGCGACCGTGTGGCCTAATGGATAAGGCGTCGGACTTCGGATCTGAAGATTACAGGTTCGAATGCTGTCACGCTCGTTTTTTTCCAGTTCTGAAAAAGAAACATACCGTTCTAATGTAGCAATTGAGCAGTACGAAACCGTCTGAATGTTGCTGTTGACCATTTTTTGCTTGGATATGCTCTTGAGCTTTAAACACATACAACAAGACCGGTGTTAACTAGCGAAATGGTCGGCAGAGTACCGACACCTCGTGTTTTGACTGGCATTTGCACATCTAAAACAACGTCGGAAAGTAACTCGTTCGGCTTTTGAGTCACATAAAGTATGCGTGTTAATTTTGACGCCACTAGCTCTGCATGTTGTCATGCAATTTCTTTACCTCTCAGAAATGATTATGACATAAAAGTGAAGTACGTGACGAGTGTGACGTTAGGAAAACATTAGGCAGCATGGAGAGATTCTGTATGGGACCACCCAACCCAAACGAGTACTGTGTGACGCGCTGCCCGGGACGTATTCATTGAGGTAGCAGGTTAGCTCAGTCGGTAGAGCGTCATACTCTTATTCCCAGGGTCGTGGGTTCGAGCCACACGCTGGGAGGAGCGGAATTTTGTTCCGCTGCAGATGTAAATTACCGTTTTTCTGATTAGCGAGATGTAATGAAAATAGCAACTTTAAACTTTGCCTACGTCTCTGTCAGTCGCAAGGAAACTGTATTTGAAGGTGAAGGTGATTTTGTAGACATGTGTGAAAGACATGTTCTGAAATGCAAGTGTTGTTATTTGGAGAGCACATCGGTTACGTGTCAGATGTGTAGCCAAGCAGTAATGGGTCGCCATAGCTGCAAATATTAGTCGGTAATATATAGTACTGTCAGCTGAAGTCTGATGATGCAGACGACCGTAAGGACGAAGTACCCAAGAGTACCGCTAGGCCGCGCCTCATTAGCTCAGTGGTAGAGCACTGGTCTAATAAACCAGGGGTCGTAAGTTCCATCCTCACAGGAGAAAGATTAATTTTGGAAATCAGTTGCGCGTTGTGGCCGTATAGCAAACAGTATCTGTGATGACGAACAATTAGCGACAGGCGTTTTTTTAAGAGTTACTCTCAGATGTGATTAAGGCGAATGGCGCAGATAAAGCATTTGCCAAAGCGGTGCAGCATAAGGTGGGACGAGGCAGTTTGAATTACATTTTATAGATGTATTTCTCACATATCTCAGAGGCCGTCGTCGCCGCCGCCGCTTCTGCAGAAGTAGCAAATGGCCATCGTAGCAAATGCGGCGAGGGACGCCCTGCCTTCGATTCCGAATGCACAAAGTGTGTGGTCTTGTTTCTCAGTCTATATTTGGTCGGTCTCGTAAGAGGTTGAATGTAACGAATGGGTAGGAAAGAGCAAGGGGCAGCGGCTGTGTAGAACGAAAACACAAATCCTCAGGGGTGTGAGCGTTTCGAGATGAGTCGTATACATGTTATAGCTGGTCGTCAGCGACCGTGTGGCCTAATGGATAAGGCGTCGGACTTCGGATCTGAAGATTACAGGTTCGAATGCTGTCACGCTCGTTTTTTTCCAGTTCTGAAAAAGAAACATACCGTTTTAATGTAGCAATTGAACAGTACGAAACCGTCTGAATGTTGCTGTTGACCATTTTTTGCTTGGAGATGCTCTTGAGCTTCAAACACATACAACAAGACCGGTGTTAACTAGCGAAATGGTCGGCAGAGTACCGACACCGCGTGTTTTGACTGGCATTTGCACATCTAAAACAACGTCGGAATGTAACTCGTTCGGCTTTTGAGTCACATAAAGTATGTGTGTTAATTTTGACGCCACTAGCTCTGCATGTTGTCATGCAATTTCTTTACCTCTCAGAAATGATTATGACATAAAAGTGAAGTACGTGACAAGTGTGTCGTTAGGAAAACATTAGGCAGCATGGAGAGATTCTGTATGGGACCACCCAACCCAAACGAGTACTGTGTGACGTGCTGCCCGGGAGGTATTCATTGAGGTAGCAGGCTAGCTCAGTCGGTAGAGCGTCATACTCTTATTCCCAGGGTCGTGGGTTCGAGCCACACGCCGGCCGGAGCCGGATTTTGTTCCGCTGCAGATGTAAATTACCGTTTTTCTGATTACCGAGATGTAACGAAAATAGCAACTTTAAACTTTGCCTACGTCTCTGTCAGTCGCAAGGAAACTGTATTTGAAGGTGAAGGTGATTTTGTAGACATGTGTGAAAGACATGTTCTGAAATGCAAGTGTTGTTATTTGGAGAGCACATCGGTTACGTGTCAGATGTGTAGCCAAGCAGTAATGGGTCGCCATAGCTGCAAATATTAGTCGGTAATATATAGTATTGTCAGCTGAAGTCTGATGATGCAGACGACCGTAAGGACGAAGTACCCAAGAGTACCGCTAGGCCGCGCCTCTTTAACTCAGTGGTAGAGCACTGGTCTAATAAACCAGGGGTCGTAAGTTCCATCCTCACAGGAGAAAGATTAATTTTGGAAATCAGTTGCGCGTCGTGGCCGTATAGCAAACAGTAACTGTGACGACGAACAATTAGCGACAGGCGTTTTTTTAAGAGTTACTCTCAGATGTGATTAAGGCGAATGGCGCAGATAAAGCATTTGCCAAAGCGGTGCAGCATAAGGTGGGACGAGGCAGTTTAAATTACATTTTATAGATGTATTTCTCACATATCTCAGAGCCTGTCGTCGTCGTCGTCGTAGCCGCCGCCGCTTCTGCAGAAATAGCAAATGGCCATCTTAGCAAATGCGGCGAGGGACGCCCTGCCTTCGATTCCGAATGCACAAAGCGTGTGGTCTTGTTTCTCAGTCTATATTTGGTCGGTCTCGTAAGAGGTTGAATGTAACGAATGGGTAGGAAAGAGCAAGGGGCAGCGGCTGTGTAGAACGATAACACAAATCCTCAGGGGTGTGAGCGTTTCTAGATGAGTCGTATGCATGTTATAGCTGGTCGTCAGCGACCGTGTGGCCTAATGGATGAGGCGTCGGACTTCGGATCTGAAGATTACAGGTTCGAATGCTGTCACGCTCGCTTTTTTCCAGTTCTGAAAAAGAAACATACCGTTTTAATGTAGCAATTGAACAGTACGAAACCGTCTGAATGTTGCTGTTGACCATTTTTTGCTTGGATATGCTCTTGAGCTTGAAACACATACAACAAGACCGGTGTTAACTAGCGAAATGGTCGGCAGAGTACCGACACCGCGTGTTTTGACTGGCATTTGCACATCTAAAACAACGTCGGAATGTAACTCGTTCGGCTTTTGAGTCACATAAAGTATGTGTGTTAATTTTGACGCCACTAGCTCTGCATGTTGTCATGCAATTTCTTTACCTCTCAGAAATGATTATGACATAAAAGTGAAGTACGTGACAAGTGTGTCGTTAGGAAAACATTAGGCAGCATGGAG
The DNA here is from genome assembly GCF_023897955.1 of Schistocerca gregaria. NCBI lineage: Eukaryota > Metazoa > Arthropoda > Insecta > Orthoptera > Acrididae > Schistocerca > Schistocerca gregaria. Next base: position 1,017,350 of record NW_026061697.1, read on the forward strand.
AGATTCTGTATGGGACCTCCCAACCCAAACGAGTACTGTGTGACGTGCTGCCCGGGAGGTATTCATTGAGGTAGCAGGCTAGCTCAGTCGGTAGAGCGTCATACTCTTTTTCCCAGGTTCGTGGGTTCGAGCCACACGCGGGGCGGAGCCGAATTTTGTTCCGCTGCAGATGTAAATTACCGTTTTTCTGATTAACGAGATGTAACGAAAATAGCAACTTTAAACTTTGCCTACGTCTCTGTCAGTCGCAAGGAAACTGTATTTGAAGGTGAAGGTGATTTTGTAGACATGTGTGAAAGACATGTTCTGAAATGCAAGTGTTGTTATTTGGAGAGCACATCGGTTACGTGTCAGATGTGTAGCCAAGCAGTAATGGGTCGCCATAGCTGCAAATATTAGTCGGTAATATATAGTATTGTCAGCTGAAGTCTGATGATGCAGACGACCGTAAGGACGAAGTACCCAAGAGTACCGCTAGGCCGCGACTCTTTAACTCAGTGGTAGAGCACTGGTCTAATAAACCAGGGGTCGTAAGTTCCATCCTCACAGGAGAAAGATTAATTTTGGAAATCAGTTGCGCGTCGTGGCCGTATAGCAAACAGTAACTGTGATGACGAACAATTAGCGGCAGGCGTTTTTTTAAGAGTTACTCTCAGATGTGATTAAGGCGAATGGCGCAGATAAAGCATTTGCCAAAGCGGTGCAGCATAAGGTGGGACGAGGCAGTTTAAATTACATTTTATAGATGTATTTCTCAAATATCTCAGAGCCTGTCGTCGTCGTCGTCGTCGTCGTCGCCGCCGCCGCTTCTGCAGAAGTAGCAAATGGCCATCGTAGCAAATGCGGCGAGGGACGCCCTGCCTTCGATTCCGAATGCACAAAGTTTGTGGTCTTGTTTCTCAGTCTATATTTGGTCGGTCTCGTAAGAGGTTGAATGTAACGAATGGGTGGGAAAGAGCAAGGGGCAGCGGCTGTGTAGAACGAAAACATAAATCCTCAGGGGTGTGAGCGTTTCGAGATGAGTCGTATACATGTTAGAGTTGGTCGTCAGTGACCGCATGGCCTAATGGATAAGGCGTCGGACTTCGGATCTGAAGATTACAGGTTCGAATGCTGTCACGCTCGTTTTTTTCCAGTTCTGAAAAAGAAACATACCGTTTTAATGTAGCAATTGAGCAGTACGAAACCGTCTGAATGTTTCTGTTGACCATTTTTTGCTTGGATATGCTCTTGAGCTTGAAACACATACAACAAGACCGGTGTTAACTAGCGAAATGGTCGGCAGAGTACCGACACCGCGTGTTTTGACTGGCATTTGCACATCTAAAACAACGTCGGAAAGTAACTCGTTCGGCTTTTGAGTCACATAAAGTATGTGTGTTAATTTTGACGCCACTAGCTCTGCATGTTGTCATGCAATTTCTTTACCTCTCAGAAATGATTATGACATAAAAGTGAAGTACGTGACGAGTGTGACGTTAGGAAAACATTAGGCAGCATGGAGAGATTCTGTATGGGACCACCCAACCCAAACGAGTACTGTGTGACGTGCTGCCCGGGACGTATTCATTGAGGTAGCAGGTTAGCTCAGTCGGTAGAGCGTCATACGATTATTCCCAGGGTCGTGGGTTCGAGCCACACGCTGGGAGGAGCGGAATTTTGTTCCGCTGCAGATGTAAATTACCGTTTTTCTGATTAACGAGATGTAATGAAAATAGCAACTTTAAACTTTGCCTACGTCTCTGTCAGTCGCAAGGAAACTGTATTTGAAGGTGAAGGTGATTTTGTAGACATGTGTGAAAGACATGTTCTGAAATGCAAGTGTTGTTATTTGGAGAGCACATCGGTTACGTGTCAGATGTGTAGCCAAGCAGTAATGGGTCGCCATAGCTGCAAATATTAGTCGGTAATATATAGTACTGTCAGCTGAAGTCTGATGATGCAGACGACCGTAAGGACGAAGTACCCAACAGTACCGCTAGGCCGCGCCTCATTAGCTCAGTGGTAGAGCACTGGTCTAATAAACCAGGGGTCGTAAGTTCCCTCCTCACAGGAGAAAGATTAATTTTGGAAATCAGTTGCGCGTTGTGGCCGTATAGCAAACAGTATCTGTGATGAAGAACAATTAGCGACAGGCGTTTTTTTAAGAGTTACTCTCAGATGTGATTAAGGCGAATGGCGCAGATAAAGCATTTGCCAAAGCGGTGCAGCATAAGGTGGGACGAGGCAGTTTGAATTACATTTTATAGATGTATTTCTCACATATCTCAGAGGCCGTCGTCGTCGTCGTCGTCGTCGTCGTCGTCGTCGTCGTCGTCGTCGCCGCCGCCGTTTCTGCAGAAGTAGCAAATGGCCATCGTAGCAAATGCGGCGAGGGACGCCCAGCCTTCGATTCCGAATGCACAAAGTGTGTGGTCTTGTTTCTCAGTCTGTATTTGGTCGGTCTCGTAAGAGGTTGAATGTAACGAATGGGTGGGAAAGAGCAAGGGGCAGCGGCTGTGTAGAACGAAAACATAAAGCCTCAGGGGTGTGAGCGTTTCGAGATGAGTCGTATACATGTTATAGCTGGTCGTCAGCGACCGTGTGGCCTAATGGATAAGGCGTCGGACTTCGGATCTGAAGATTACAGGTTCGAATGCTGTCACGCTCGTTTTTTTCCAGTTCTGAAAATGAAACATACCGTTCTAATGTAGCAATTGAGCAGTACGAAACCGTCTGAATGTTGCTGTTGACCATTTTTTGCTTGGATATGCTCTTGAGCTTGAAACACATACAACAAGACAAGATGAGTCGTATACATGTTATAGATGGTCGTCAGCGACCGTGTGGCCTAATGGATAAGGCGTCGAACTTCGGATCTGAAGATTACAGGTTCGAATGCTGTCACGCTCGTTTTTTTCCAGTTCTGAAAAAGAAACATACCGTTTTAATGTAGCAATTGAGCAGTACGAAACCGTCTGAATGTTTCTGTTGACCATTTTTTGCTTGGATATGCTCTTGAGCTTGAAACACATACAACAAGACCGGTGTTAACTAGCGAAATGGTCGGCAGAGTACCGACACCGCGTGTTTTGACTGGCATTTGCACATCTAAAACAACGTCGGAAAGTAACTCGTTCGGCTTTTGAGTCACATAAAGTATGTGTGTTAATTTGGACGCCACTAGCTCTGCATGTTGTCATGCAATTTCTTTACCTCTCAGAAATGATTATGACATAAAAGTGAAGTACGTGACGAGTGTGACGTTAGGAAAACATTAGGCAGCATGGAGAGATTCTGTATGGGACCACCCAACCCAAACGAGTACTGTGTGACGTGCTGCCCGGGACGTATTCATTGAGGTAGCAGGCTAGCTCAGTCGGTAGAGCGTCATACTCTTATTCCCAGGGTCGTGGGTTCGAGCCACACGCTGGGCGGAGCGGAATTTTTTTCCGCTGCAGATGTAAATTACCGTTTTTCTGATTAACGAGATGTAATGAAAATAGCAACTTTAAACTTTGCCTACGTCTCTGTCAGTCGCAAGGAAACTGTATTTGAAGGTGAAGGTGATTTTGTAGACATGTGTGAAAGACATGTTCTGAAATGCAAGTGTTGTTATTTGGAGAGCACATCGGTTACGTGTCAGATGTGTAGCCAAGCAGTAATGGGTCGCCATAGCTGCAAATATTAGTCGGTAATATATAGTACTGTCAGCTGAAGTCTGATGATGCAGACGACCGTAAGGACGAAGTACCCAAGAGTACCGCTAGGCCGCGCCTCATTAGCTCAGTGGTAGAGCACTGGTCTAATAAACCAGGGGTCGTAAGTTCCATCCTCACAGGAGAAAGATTAATTTTGGAAATCAGTTGCGCGTTGTGGCCGTATAGCAAACAGTATCTGTGATGACGAACAATTAGCGACAGGCGTTTTTTTAAGAGTTACTCTCAGATGGGATTAAGGCGAATGGCGCAGATAAAGCATTTGCCAAAGCGGTGCAGCATAAGGTGGGACGAGGCAGTTTGAATTACATTTTATAGATGTATTTCTCACATATCTCAGAGCCTCTCGCCGTCGTCGTCGTCGTCGTCGCCGCCGCCGCCGCCGCCGCCGCCGCCGCCGCTTCTGCAGAAGTAGCAAATGGCCATCGTAGCAATTGCGGCGAGGGACGCCCTGCCTTCGATTCCGAATGCACAAAGTGTGTGGTTTTGTTTCTCAGTCTATATTTGGTCGGTCTTGTAAGAGGTTGAATGTAACGAATGGGTGGGAAAGAACAAGGGGCAGCGGCTGTGTAGAACGAAAACACAAATCCTCAGGGGTGTGAACGTTTCGAGATGAGTCGTATACATGTTATGGTTGGTCGTCAGCGACCGTGTGGCCTAATGGATAAGGCGTCGGACTTCGGATCTGAAGATTACAGGTTCGAATGCTGTCACGCTCGTTATTATTCCAGTTCTGAAAAAAAAACATACCGTTTTAATGTAGCAATTGAGCAGTACGAAACCGTCTGAATGTTGCTGTTGGCCATTTTTTGCTTGGATATGCTCTTGAGCTTGAAACACATACAACAAGGCCAGTGTTAACTAGCGAAATGGTCGGCAGAGTACCGACACCGCGTGTTTTGACTGGCATTTGCACATCTAAAACAACGTCGGAAAGTAACTCGTTCGGCTTTTGAGTCACATAAAGTATGTGTGTTAATTTTGACGCCACTAGCTCTGCATGTTGTCATGCTATTTCTTTACCTCTCAGAAATGATTATGACATAAAAGTGAAGTATGTGACGAGTGTGACGTTAGGAAAACATTAGGCAGCATGGAGAGATTCTGTATTGGACCACCCAACACAAACGATTACTGTGTGACGTGCTACCCGGCAGGTATTCACCGAGGTAGCCGGCTAGCTCAGTTTGTAGAGCGTGAGACTCTGAATCCTAAGGTGTAGGGTTCGAGCCACACGCTGGGCGGAACGGAATTTTGTTCCGCTGCAGATGAAAATTACCGTTTTTCTGATTAACGAGATGTAATGGAAATAGCAACTTTAAACTTTGCCTACGTCTCTGTCAGTCGCAAGGAAACTGTATTTGAAGGTGAAGGTGATTTTGTAGACATGTGTGAAAGACATGTTCTGAAATGCAAGTGTTGTTGTTTGGAGAGCACATCGGTTACGGGTCAGATGTGTAGCCAAGCAGTAATGGGTCGTCATAGCTGCAAATATTAGCCGGTAATATGAAGTGTTGTCAGCTTAAGTCTGATGCTGCAGACAACCGTAAGGACGAAGTAAACAAGAGTACCGCTAGGCCGCGCCTGTTTAGCTCAGTGGCATTCCGCCGCCAGCGGCCGTGCTGTGCGGACGTGCGGTGCGGCTGTTGCGGTGTTTACATCGTCGCTGCGAGCGGCCGGCGCTGTGTGGTGAGTGCGCGCTTTCTGCGTTAGTCATAGTTCACGATCACATTTTTAGATTGACATAATGGATCAGACAACGCGACGCGATACTTTGAAGTTGATTTTCGATCCGAACTACGCCCGACCGAAATCTTACGAAGTTGAGGCATTTATCGAAGAAACTTTTCAGATCAAAGTGGATGAATTGATTGGAATACACCTGTCGATTGTCAGTCCGACTGTGTTCCTTAAGTTATCCAGTTCTGACAAGTGCGACCAAATTGTAGAAGCATGTGGTGGGGTGGCAAAATTCAAACATTTAGACGGACACATAGGGCAGGTCACGGTTTCGCGTGCCGGAATGGGAATACGAACGGTTCGAATCTTTGAGCTCCCCTTTGAAATAACGCCCGAGGAGATTAACAACAAACTGAGAGACTATGGCGCCATTATCAGCAATGTCGCCGAAAAATGGTCTAGCTTGCACAAGTATCCAGTATTAAATGGAGTCAGGCAAGTTAAGATTGACATGCTGAAACATATCCCGTCGTATCTCTGGATTGGTGGATATAGAGCGATCATCATTTACGATGGCCAGCCGAGAACCTGCTCGGGCTGTGGTTCTACGCAACACGTCCGCGCGCAGTGTGTTCAACGGCGTGTGACGCAACTGCCGACTGGGGAGCGAGACCCGCCTAGTCAAATGGCCACGCTACCCGTGACGTACGCCGCCGCACTACGCAGGGAGGTCGCCCCAGACATGTGTATCGACACGGCGGTAGTTTCTTATGCCGACGTTCCCGATGGTAGCGTAGCCATGGATAGTAGCAGCACAGAAGCTACAGGTCCAGCACACTCACAAGACGAGGAAACTGACAGGCGTGGAGAACAAGACCAGGCTAAGACGGCAGAAGAAGGCATGTGCAAATCACTCGAAGAAGTCGGGCAACACAAAGAAGATACGGTTGCCACGTCGGAGGATAATGACCAGCAGCCTATAACTGTTTCACCAAAGAAACGGAAGAAACGTCGAATAGCCCGTCAGGGAGCAGCAGAAGCCGCGCCAATTCTGCGCGAAAAGGCGAAACAAATAGGCCAAGAACTGGCGGAGACGACACAGGCAACTCCTCTGGAAGATAGAACAACAAAAAAGAAGACTCGAAATGAGGACACTGACGCCGACCGTGGAATCCACATTGAAGACGGTACAGCTAGTCTGAAGGACCTTCCACCTGTACCCAACACGTACACGCGGGAAGTTACGTGCACGCGAGACTGGGCGGATGACATGGAGGAGCAAAGCCATGATGCAGAGATGGCTGACATAGCACAACGTTCAGGACGAACGGCACCCGACCGTCGACAGGATGTGTCCACCCGGCAACAAACCACCATCAAAGATATTCGTGCGGCAGATGATGATGCCGACTTCTTCTAAGTGGAGCAAGCATCCACTTCCCTTGGCAAACAGTACCCCACCTGACACGGTATAGTCGACATGACGTCTTTACAGGCGTACAGAATTGCAACTTTGAATATAAATAAAATTAGCAGCACCCTCAATCTGAGAAATCTCCAAGATTTTCTGTACGCCGCTGATATTGACATCTTAATGCTGCAAGAAGTAACGGCTATCCGTTTGGACGACATCACTGGCTACAACGCCGTAATCAATCCTGGCAATGACAATAGCCTCGGCACAGCGATTATGACTAAAGAGGGGATCCTACTTACAGACGTGGCGCAACTGCCTAACAGTAGAGGTCTCGCTGTCACGATAAACAACACCAGGTTTATCAACATATATGCCCCGTCAGGAACCGGAAACAAGCGCCGCAGGGCCGAATTTTTCAAAGAGGACATCGCCCCCCTTTTCGCTGTGCGATTTGACCAAATAATTTTTGCGGGTGACTTTAATTGCGTGCTAAGTCCCAAAGATCAGACGCCAAATTTTAACAAATCTCTGGAGCTGGAGGACATCGTCAGAGACTTCCAACTGTTTGACACTTGGGAACTAAAACACGGTGATAGGCCAGGTTTCACCTATATCACCAGCCATTCTGCCAGTCGTATCGACAGAATTTACGCAACATCCAATTTAAGGAGACACGTTTTACAGTCCGAGCTATGACCCACGATTTTCTCTGATCATATCGCGTACATATGTACGGTAAATTTAGAGAAACAAGGCACTTACAGGGCGAGAGGTCAGTGGAAGCTAAACGTTACTCATCTTTCGGATCCTGGATGTCACGCCGCCTTCCACACCACTTGGGCAGAATGTGAAAGGAAGTTCCACTTGTACGGCACGGCGCTGAATTGGTGGCTAAACTGCGCGAAGCCCGCAATAATAAAGACAATGAAAACTTACTCCCGTGAAAAAGTCGCCTGGCGGAAGCGGACAGTAGAGTTTTACTTCAGCTGTCTGAGAGAATTGTGCGTTCGTGATGCCACAGTCATAACAAATTATGGGCAAATCAACAGAATAAAAGCAAAATTGCTCAACCTGCAGAGACACCATCTCGAAGGCTGTAAAATACGAACGCGTTTGCAGAACGGTACACGAGAAGAAACAACATCGATGTACCACATTCTCCAAGAGAACAAAAGACAAAAACTTAAAATACTGACGGAACCCAAAACTTCAGGCGGGAGACTCTTGACCGATCAAGCTGGAATACGAGACGAGATCCATCGACACTTTAGTGAATTGCTGGCCAATACACAGACAGATGAAACAGCGCAGCAAGCTCTCACTGCTAGGACGACAGAGCGACTCACTCCAGAAGAAGCTGATGTGCTCGCAAAGAGAATAACGGACGAAGACGTCGAAGATGCCATCTCGAAGGGCCCAAAGAACAAATCACCTGGACCAGATGGGCTACCCGCTGAATTTTATCAAACTTTTCGCGAACAAATAATTGCTAAATTGACACTCGTATGCAATGAAATACTAAATGCGGACACTGACCTTCCGAAGGAATTCTGTGAAGGTACAGTGGTCTTAGTCCCCAAAACACCAGGAGGCAAAACCGTGGAGAATCTTCGACCCATAACACTTCTCAATAGTGATTATAAAATCTTCGCCCGTATCATGATGCAAAGGTTCAATTCTGTTATTCGTACAGTGACAGGAGCCTACCAGACAAGTGTGGGAAAGGACAGAACGATATTTCAGACCTTATGCGACTACAGAGACATTATAGCGATATCGGAAGCCTGCAACATTCGCTGTGCTCTGATGTCGCTTGACTTTGAAAAAGCTTTTGATAAAGTTAATCATTCGTACCTGCTCCGGTGTATGACATCCATGCACTTCCCCCAGAAAATTATAGCCTCCGTGAAAAACATACTGACGAATAGCACGTCAAGAATCAGTGTCAACGGACAACTCAGTCACCCGATCAATATTCAGAGTTCGGTAAGACAAGGTTGCCCAATGTCCATGATGCTTTTCGCGATTGCGCTTGAACCTCTCTTAGTATCTCTGACTCGGCAACTCCGTGGATTACATATACACGGACAGAAGATCATATGTCAAGCCTACGCGGACGATGTAGGGGTACTTGTGACTGACGAAAGAGAGGTGGAAACAGTACTTGAAGTTGTGGCGACCTACGAAATGGCGTCCGGAGCTAAACTCAACCGCAATAAATCTGGTATTATGAATCTTGGTTGGGGTATAGAGATCAGAGCCGCTGGAAGTATCAACACTGTGGAAAAAATCAAATGCCTTGGAATAGAATATACGAGTAATATCCGCCGCACGGCCGCTCTCAATTATCGAAAATTACTTGCCACCTTATTGGCAAGCATAAAACAACACAGCTTGCGTAATTTAAACGTAATACAAAAAGTGCAACTGGCCAATACATACATCACTTCCAAAGTCAACTATGTTGCTCAAGTGCTGCCTCTGCCACGAACCATTGCACACCAAATGCAAGCAGCGCTTGGTTATTTTGTCAGCAGAGGTCAGATATTTAAGGTTTCATATGATACCTTGACGCTACCGACACGCAATGGAGGGCTACAACTGACAGACATCTACCTTAAAGCGCAAGCGCTATACGTTAGCAAAACTTATAAACAGTGGCAACGATCACCGCGGACCTTAGTGGCTCATCTCTTACGTGAAATCACCCCAGTCAGCAGAGATCCACAAATCGATGTGCATCACATCTCCCACGAGCTGTACCACTATAAACATTTTCTGGTGGAATACAGCTATGTACGCCATAGAATACCGGAGAAGGACATATATCGGGTTAAGGAGGTTTACAACACCTTGCTGGAAGGAAAATTGCGCAATCGAATAGAAAACAAGTTTCGACATTATAATTGGAAAAACATATGGGACAACATATCTGACCCCCATCTACCATCCAATGTGCGATCGACGTGGTACCTCGCAGTCAATAGAAAAATCCCAACCAACTCCAAACTGCACGCGATACGTCTGGCACACACACCAAACTGTTCCAGCTGCAATGTCGTCGACAATGCAGAACATCGCTTCGTCTGTGAAGATGTGAAAGACGTGTGGAATCTCTTCAGGCAAAAACTAGCACATGTGCTACGTACGTCACCTAACACAATTTCACCGACACACGTCCTTCTGCCTGATGACGTGCCATATCCTAACACTAAAAGAAGGTCAGCCAACTGGCTCAAAGGACTGACAGTCCATTACATCTCAACGGCTATGACGAAAAGTGAAACAGATTATTGGATGTACCTGATGACAGAACATCAAAAGCTCGAACGACAAATGAAATACAAAGACAACTACGCAAATTTTTTGAACCGAACATTGTCTCACCGACAGAGCTGAAGAACGATCAAACGACATGTTGTTCAACCTCAGGATTCCTTTTTTTTTTCCTTTATGAAATTATCTATTAAGCTTCTCATTCATTTTACGCCAACAAGGTGGCTATTTCGTTTATCCTTCGCCCTCGTGTCGCAGCACTAATAGGTTGCTGACACACACATGAGAAGCCATCAGGCTGAAGTAAGCCTGGCTCTCCTATAAAAATCGCTCCCACACAACGATGGAAGAATGTAACAGAACTATTTCCTTTCCATAACCCCAAAAGAAGGGATTTTATTTACTTGTATACATTTACTTCGTCACGCACCTAACTCATATGGACCAAACATAGCACAGAAGCTAGCCGAAGAAGGCACAAATGGCGAGCGAAAGGACGGGCTGTAGGGGAGGAAGGAGGCCTTTTCTAAAATTAAAAAAAAAAGTAAAAAAAAAAATAAAAATAAAAAAAGGTAAAAAAAACCAAATAAAAAAAAGTGGTAGAGTACTGCTCTAATAAACCAGGTGTCGTAAGTTCCATCCTCACAGGAGAAAGATTAATTTTGGAAATCAGTTGCGCATCGTGGGCGTATAGCAAACAGTAAAAGAAAAAAACAAAAAAAATTAAAAACTAATAAAAAAAGAAAGAACAAAAAAAATAAAAAAAAGAAAGAAGGAAAAAAGTAGTAGAGCACTGGTCTAATATACCAGGGGTCGGAAGTTCCATCCTCACAGGAGAAAGATTAATTTTGGAAATTAGTTGCGCGTCGTGGCCGTATAGCAAACAGTATCTGTGATGACGAACAATTAGCGACAGGCGTTTTATTAAGAGTTACTCTCAGATGTGATTAAGGCGAATGGCGCAGATGAAGCATTTGCCAAAGCGGTGCAGCATTAGGTGGGACGAGGCTGTTTGAATTACCATTTATAGATGTATTTCTCACATATCTCAGAGCCTCTCGCCGGCGTCGTCGTCGTCGTCGCCGCCGCCGCTTCTGCAGAAGTAGCAAATGGCCATCGTAGCAAATGCGGCGAGGGACGCCCTGCCTTCGATTCCGAATGCACAAAGTGTGTGGTCTTGTTTATCAGTCTATATTTGGTCGGTCTCGTAAGAGGTTGAATGTAACGAATGGGTGGGAAGGAGCAAGGGGCAGCGGCTGTGTAGAACGAAAACACAAATCCTCAGGGGTGTGAGCGTTTCGAGATGAGTCATATACATGTTATAGCTGGTCGTCAGCGACCGTGTGGCCTAATGGATAAGGCGTCGGACTTCGGATCTGAAGATTACAGGTTCGAATGCTGTCACGCACGTTTTTTTTCAGTTCTGAAAAAGATACATACCGTTTTAATGTAGCAATTGAGCAGTACGAAACCGTCTGAATGTTGCTGTTGACCATTTTTTGCTTGGAGATGCTCTTGAGCTTGAAATACACACAACAAGACCGGTGTTAACTGGCGAAATGGTCGGCAGAGTACCGACACCGCGTGTTTTGACTGGCATTTGCACATCTAAAACAACGTCGGAAAGTAACTCGTTCGGCTTTTGAGTCACATAAAGTATGTGTGTTAATTTTGACGCCACTAGCTCTGCATGTTGTCATGCAATTTCTTTACCTCTCAGAAATGATTATGACATAAAAGTGAAGTACGTGACGAGTGTGACGTTAGGAAAACATTAGGCAGCATGGAGAGATTCTGTATGGGACCCCCCAACTCAAACGAGTACTGTGTGACGTGCTACCCAGGAGATATCCACCGAGGTAGCCGGCTAGCTCAGTCGGTAGAGCGTCAGACTGTTATTCCCAGGGTCGTGTGTTCGAGCCACACGCTGGGCGGAACGGAATTTTGTTCCGCTGCAGATGTAAATTATTGTTTTTCTGATTAACGAGATGTAATGGAAATAGCAACTTTAAACTTTGCCTACGTCTCTGTCAGTCGCAAGGAAACTGTATTTGAAGGTGAAGGTGATTTTGTAGACATGTGTGAAAGACATGTTGTGAAATGCAAGTGTTGTTATTTGGAGAGCACATCTGTTACGTGTCAGATGTGTAGCCAAGCAGTAATGGGTCGCCACAGCTGCAAATATTAGCCGGTAATATATAGTATTGTCAGCTGAAGGCTGATGATGCAGACGACCGTAAGGACGAAGTACCCAAGATTACCGCTAGGCCGCGCCTTTTTAGCTCAGTGGTAGAGCACTGGTCTAATAAACGAGGGGTCGTAAGTTCCATCCTCACAGGAGAAAGATTAATTTTGGAAATCAGTTGCGCGTCGTGGCCGTATAGCAAACAGTATCTGTGATGACGAACAATTAGCGACAGGCGTTTTATTAAGAGTTACTCTCAGATGTGATTAAGGCGAATGGCGCAGATAAAGCATTTGCCAAAGCGGTACAGCATAAGGTGGGACGATGCAGTTTGAATTACATTTTATAGATGTATTTCTCACATATCTCAGAGCCTCTCGCCGTCGTCGTCGTCGTCGTCGTCGTCGCCGCTTCTGCAGAAGTAGCAAATGGCCATCGTAGCAATTGTGGCGAGGGACACCCTGCCTTCGATTCCGAATGCACAAAGTGTGTGGTCTTGTTTCTCAGTCTATATTTGGTCGGTCTCGTAAGAGGTTGAATGTAACGAATGGGTGGGAAAGAGCAAGGGGCAGCGGCTGTGTAGAACGAAAACACAAATCCTCAGGGGTGTGAGCGTTTCGAGATGAGTCGTATACATGTTATAGCTGGTCGTCAGCGACCGTGTGGCCTAATGGATAAGGCGTCGGACTTCGGATCTGAAGATTACAGGTTCGAATGCTGTCACGCTCGTTTGTTTCCAGTTCTGAAAAAGAAACATACCGTTTTAATGTAGCAATTGAGCAGTACGAAACCGTCTGAATGTTGCTGTTGACCATTTTTTGCTTGGATATGCTCTTGAGCTTGAAACACATACAACAAGACCAGTGTTAACTAGCGAAATTGTCGGCAGAGTACCGACACCGCGTGTTTTGACTGGCATTTGCACATCTCAAAAAACGTCGGAAAGTAACTCGTTCGGCTTTTGAGTCACATAAAGTATGTGTGTTAATTTTGACGCCACTACCTCTGCATGTTGTCATGCAATTTCTTTACCTCTCAGAAATGATTATGACATAAAAGTGAAGTACGTGACGAGTGTGACGTTAGGAAAACATTAGGCAGCATGGAGAGATTCTGTATGGGACCACCCAACCCAAACGAGTACTGTGTGACGTGCTACCCGGGATATATTCACCGAGGTAGCCGGCTAGCTCAGTCGGTGGAGCGTCAGAATCTTATTCACCGGGTCGTGGGTTTGAGCCACACGCTGGGCGGAACGGAATTTTGTTCCGCTGCAGATGTAAATTACCGTTTTTCTGTTTAACGAGATGTAATGGAAATAGCAACTTTAAACTTTGCCTACGTCTCTGTCAGTCGCAAAGAAACTGTATTTGAAGGTGAAGGTGATTTTATAGACATGTGTGAAAGACATGTTCTGAAATGCAAGTGTTGTTATTTGGACAGCACATCGGTTACGTGTCAGATGTGTAGCCAAGCAGTAACGGGTCGCCATAGCTGCAAATATTAGCCGGTAATATATAGTATTGTCAGCTGAAGTCTGATGATGCAGACGACCGTAAGGACGAAGTACCCAAGAGTACCGCTAGGCCGCGCCTCTTTAGCTCAGTGGTAGAGTACTGGTCTAATAAACCAGGGGTCGTAGGTCCCATCCTCACAGGAGAAAGATTAATTTTGGAAATCAGTTGCGCGTCGTGGCCGTATAGCAAACAGTATCTGTGATGACGAACAATTAGCGACAGGCGTTTTTTTAAGAGTTACTCTCAGATGTGATTAAGGCGAATGGCGCAGATAAAGCATTTGCCAAAGCGGTGCAGCATAAGGTGGGACAAGGCAGTTTGAATTACATTTTATAGATGTATTTCTCACATATCTTAGAGCCTCTCGCCGTCGTCGTCGTCGTTGCCGCCGCCGCCGCCGCCGCTTCTGCAGAAGTAGCAAATTCGGCGAGGGACGCCCTGCCTTCGATTCCGAATGCACAAAGTGTGTGGTCTTGTTTAGCAGTCTATATTTGGTCGGTCTCGTAAGAGGTTGAATGTAACGATGGGTGGGAAAGAGCAAGGGGCAGCGGCTGTGTAGAACTAAAACACAAATCCTCAGGGGTGTGAGCGTTTCGAGATGAGTCGTATACATGTTATAGCTGGTCGTCAGCGACCGTGTGGCCTAATGGATAAGGCGTCGGACTTCGGATCTGAAGATTACATGTTCGAATGCTGTCACGCTCGTTTTCTTCCAGTTCTGAAAAAGAAACATACCGTTTTAATGTAGCAATTGAGCAGTACGAAACCGTCTGAATGTTGCTGTTGACCATTTTTTGCTTGGAGACGCTCTTGAGCTTGAAACACACACAACAGGACCGGTGTTAACTAGCGAAATGGTCGGCAGAGTGCCGACACAGCGAGTTTTGACTATCACTTGCACATCAAAACAACGTCGGAAAGTAACTCGTTCGGCTTTTGAGTCACATAAAGTATGTGCGTTAATTTTGACGCCACTAGCTCTGCATGTTGTCATGCAATTTCTTTACCTCTCAGAAATGATTATGACATAAAAGTGAAGTACGTGACGAGTGTGACGTTAGGAAAACATTAGGCAGCATGGAGAGATTCTGTATGGGACCACCCAACCCAAACGAGTACTGTGTGACGTGCTACCCGGCAGGTATTCACCGAGGTAGTCGGCTAGCTCAGTCGGTAGAGCGTCAGACTCTTATTCCCAGGGTTGTGGGTTCGAGCCACACGCTGGGCGGAACACAATTTTGTTCCGCTGCAGATGTAAATTACCGTTTTTCTGATTAACGAGATGTAATGGAAATAGCAACTTTAAACTTTGCCTACGTTTCTGTCAGTCACAAGGAAACTGTATTTGAAGGTGAAGGTGATTTTGTAGACATGTGTGAAAGACATGTTCTGAAATGCAAGTGTTGTTATTTGGAGAGCACATCGGTTACGTGTCAGATGTGTAGCCAAGCAGTAATGGGTCGCCATAGCTGCAAATATTAGCCGGTAATATATAGTATTGTCAGCTGAAGTCTGATGATGCAGACGACCGTAAGGACGAAGTACCCAAGAGTACCGCTAGGCCGCGCCTCTTTAGCTCAGTAGTAGAGCACTGGTCTAATAAACCAGGGGTCGTAAGTCCCATCCTCACAGGGGAAAGATTAATTTTGGAAATCAGTTGCGCGTCGTGGCCGTATAGCAAACAGTATCTGTGATGACGAACAATTAGCGACAGGCGTATTTTTAAGAGTTACTCTCAGATGTGATTAAGGCGAATGGCGCAGATAAAGCATTTGCCAAAGCGGTGCAGCATACGTTTTCTTCGGCGGACCTCGGAAGAGTTCCGCCCTTCGATACCTTGCAGAGTACTGCTACGTATCGAAGTGCTAGGGCTTCGCAGAAGTCGCAGTCGCAGTCGCAGTCGCAGTTCCGGAACCGCCAGCAGCAGCAGCAGCAGCAGCAGCAGTTTCCAGTGCCGCCAGTTTTGCAGTAGCAGTCGTCGCCGGACCCAGCCGCAGCTTCCGGACCCAGCCGCCGCCGCCGCCGCCGCCGCCGCAGCTTCCGGCCCCCGCCGCCGCCGCCGCCGCCGCCGCCGCCGCAGCTTCCGGCCCCCGCCGCCGCCGCCGCCGCCGCCGCCGCCAGGACCCAGTGCTTCGTCTTCCTCTCCTGCTTTCGTTGTCGTCGCTATTCTCGTCTTCGTCTTTGCCTTCATCCTTTCGCTCCTCGACGTCTCTCATCTGTCATCTGTAATCTGTTCCTGACTTTGTCCCTTGTCTGTCCCCATTCTTCTTTTCTGTGTTTCCAGTTTTCCTTACTGCCATCATGACCACCCCCACCACCACCGCCACTACCACCGCCATCGTCTATACGACGCCCTCCCTCGCTGCCACTACTCTTACTTGGTGTGCTCAGTCGCCCCCGTCCTACTATATCCCGCCCCTCCTCACCCTTCCCACCCCAGCTCCCTTTGTCGCCCCATCCCCTGCTCCTTCTCCCCAAGCCTCCACACACGACCCCTTTCCCCCACTCCCCCACACCACTCATGCGGCCCCTGCCAGGGTTGTGTCCCGTCGGGCTACGACCCATGCCGCACCATCGCCGGCGCCAGCACCACCACCTGCAGCAGCGCCACAACCAGCAGCAGCACCAACAGCAGCACCAACAGCAGCACCAGCACCAGCACCGACACCGGGACCTGCCGCTTCCCGTCATCTCCCCGTCACTCCTGTGCCCCACGCCTCCTCCCATCCTGTCCCCGCTGTTAAGCGTCCCAGTGGCACCCCCGCCTCCTCTGCACCCAAGAAGTCCCAGCATCTTCCCCCTCCCCCACCCCTAGATGCCATGGATGTCTCCCCTCCAGCCCCCTCTACTTCCTCTTCTAACTCCCCCTCCTACAAGTATCTCCTCTCCCGTCCTGATCCCTCTCTCCTGGAGGCCCGCAACCTGACCTTGCTCCTCCGCCAATACTTCCCTGCAGCCCCCATCTCCCTTCTTACCCCCCGTAGGGACTCTGTCTTGATCACCTCCCCAAGCCCTACCCTACACTCCGACATCCTCTCCCGAATTCCTCTCACCCGATTTGGACCTAATGCCTCCCTTGCCCCTGCTCCTTCCCCTTCCTCCCCCCGTCAACCCCAACCCCCACGTCGCCCGCCGACCCTCACCGCCGTGATCACTCGGCTTAGCCCGACGATCACGGAGGAAGAGGTGCTGGCGGAGTTGAAGGCCCACCCGTACCTGGAGGTGCGAGCTGTTCGCCGCATTTTCAACTCTGCGGGCCCCACTCGCCTTATGCGAGTTTTCTCCGAACACGCTCCCTCCATCGACCATCTCCTTAAGGAGGGTGCCCTCCTCTTCCACCGCCGGTATAAGGTTGACCCCTCCCGCTCCCCACCACAATCCATTCGCTGCCAGAGGTGTCTGCGTTATAACGCACACCCAACATCAGAGTGCCGCGAGGCCCCAGTCTGCCCGCATTGTAAGCAAGCGCACTTCCTCCGGCAGTGCCCCAACCTTCAGTCTCCTCCCTCCTGCAATACCTGCAACCTCCAACACCCTACCTACTCCCAGAAATGCAAGGCTCGACCTCCTCCATCCGCTCCTGAACTCACTGTTCCTCTCCGCCCTTTGGATGACCCCACCCCTCCTGGCAATTCCCTCCGTCCTCCCCCCACCGCAGAGGACATCATCAGGTTCGTCACAATAGTGCTCCAGAACGTCCATCCCTTTCAGCGTCCCCACACCCTCCACCAGATTTCCCTCGCTGCCCGTTCCGTGTTCCACCTCAACACCTACGCCACCTATTCCCACAACCAGGCCCATTTCACCTTCTCCCGTCTCGACACCCTCGTTTAAATTCCCATTATGGCACGACAGCACCGTATCCTGTTCAATAACATCCGCTCCCTTCCCACCAACAAGCACCTCCTCATGCATACCCTTACGACCCACCGTGTGGATGCCTTCCTTCTGAACGAAACCTTTCTTCAGCCCCACCACACCGTCCACACCTCGCCCTACCTCCTTCACCGGTCTGACAATCCACTCCAGATAGCGCGTGGCGGAGTTGCCATTGGCCACCACCGCCAGATCCCTGTCCGGCTCCAACCCCTCCTTCCTGACCCCACAGAACACTTGATCCTTAGTCTCTTCTTCCCCGGCCTTACCCTTACCTGTGCCACCATCTATGTCCGCCCCGCTGCACCTATTCCTTTCGACTTCCTTTCCTACATCGACCGTACCTTCTCCTCCTACGTGATCGCCGCCGACCTTAACATCCATAGTCGTTCTGCCGCCCAGTTACGGCGGTGGCATCGGTTCCTTGCCACCCTCCAAGGCGACGTCCTTCCAATTCCCCAACACACCCGCCCTGAATCCAATACCACTCCCGATGTCGTCCTAGCCTCCCCCACCCTGCTTGGCCGCATAGCGGTGGACGTCCTTGATCCCATTGGCAGTGACCATCTCCCTGTCCTCCTCACTGTATCAGACGGTCGTCGCCCCCGTCCCGACCCGCGCCATGACCCTCCCCCGAAATATGTCCATGACTACTCCCGTGCCAACTGGAATGCCTACCGGGACTCCCTTGCTCTCCAGGTCGATAGCCACCCCCTCACCTACCACCAACCTGATGACGTTACCCGTGCTGCCTCCTTTCTCCAGCAGACCTTGTCTGAGGCCGTGGAGGCCCACGTCCCTACCATTGCCATCCATCCGCACCGCCCCACCTTACCCCCACAGGCCGTCCTTCTCCTGCGTGAATCCCGCCGGCTCTACCGTGCCTTCCTTCACACACGTGACCAGGACACACTACGACGCCACCGGCAACTACAGCGACACATCAGGAACTTACTCACGGCAAAGAAACGCCGGGACTGGCGACAGACATGCACCCGTCTTAATGCCACCTTACCTATCAACTCGTCCAAGTACTGGTCAGCCTTCCGCCGCCTTACCGGATCTAAACCCTCTCCCTACTACCCTCTCCTTCATGATGACCACCCCTTCCCTGATGCCCTTAGTAAGGCCAACCATTTCGCCTCCTACCTCTCCGATATCCTTACCATCCCTGACGATCCCCAGTTCGATTATTCCCTCTTTCCTGATGTCCGTGATCGAACTGATACCTCTGTCCCCCCGCTTGCTCCTGGCTTCCAGTACTTGGACAACATCACACACACAGAACTAAATACCCCAATCACCACTCAAGATATCATTGCTACACTTCGCCCTAAACGCAACACTGCTCCCGGTCACGATCGTGTTACTTACCGTCACCTCCGTGAAGCTCCTGCCTCCTTCCTCTCCACATTGGCCAGGCTCTACAATGTGGTCCTGTCCACCGGCTACTACCCCGACCTGTGGAAAACCTCCCGGATCCTGATGTTCCTCAAGCCCGACAAACCGCCTTCCGCTGTCTCCTCCTACCGTCCCATCAGCCTTACCTCGGTCTTCAGCAAGGTCCTGGAATCCATTCTTACCCGCCGCCTACACAAGCACCTTCACCAACACCGCCTCCTCCCCCCTACCCAATGTGGCTTTCGGCCGTCCTTCTCAGCCGATGACCTCCTCCTTCACCTCACTCACCTCCTCTCCGAACAACTCAATTCCCGTCGTTCCGCCATCTTCCTTTCCCTCGACCTCGAACGCGCATATGACCGTGTGTGGCATTCCGGTCTCCTTTTCAAGCTCCAAACCTTTGCTCTTCCTCTCAACTATGTCCGTCTGGTCGCTTCCTTCCTTTCCCACCGTCCTTCCTATGTCACCATCCACAACACTGATTCCTACACCTTCTACCCCTCCGCCGGTGTGCCCCAAGGTTCCGTCCTTTCCCCTCTTCTCTACCTCCTTTACACGGCAGACATGCCTCCACCTGCACCTCCCCTACACCTTCTCCAGTACGCCGATGACACTGCCTTCCTTGCCCTCGCTCCCACCCTGCAACGCTCCCAGCACCTTCTCCAATCCTATCTTGACCGGTTCACCACTTGGTGTAACCAGTGGTTGCTCAAGGTCAATCCTTCCAAGACCCAGGCGATCATTGTAGGCAAAACCACTCGTTCCTTCCGTCTCCTTGATTTCTATCTTACTATTTATGGCCGTCCCATCACCCTCACACCTACTCTCAAGTACCTTGGTGTCACCCTCGACCGTCGCCTCTCCTGGAACCCACATCTCCGGACGATCCAAGCCAAGGCACGCTCCCGCCTCCGCCTCCTTAAGCTCCTTTCTGGCCGTACATGGGGTCTGGACCCTTCCACCATCCTCTACACCTACAAGTCCCTCATCCGTCCTATCCTTTGCTATGCTCATCCCGCCTGGATCTCTGCCCCTCCTACCTTCTACAAGTCCATTCAGATCCTAGAACGCCATGCGCTCCGCCTCGCCTATCGCATCCGTCTCCCTTCCCCCACGCGGATCCTCTATGACCTGATTCCCTTCCCGCACCTCCTCCTTTTCCTCGAACGGTTACGGATCCTCTACACCTCCCGCAAGCTTGATCCTCCACACCCTCTTGTCTCTCCCATCCTCTCCCACCCCAACCCGCTGCCGCGCCTGCATTCCTATATCCCACCTGCTCTCCATCTTTACACCCTCCACACCCTCTCCCTCGGTGGCTTCCGTCAACTCCCCCTCCCTGATGATGCCCTCCTCCCCTCCATCTACCCCTCCTACCAACTTTGAGCCTTACCTTCCCTCTCCTCTCCTTTTCCTGTAGGCACCCTCTCTCCCTTCTCTCCCTCCCTCCCCTCCCCTTTCTCCTTGGGCTTCCACTCCCCCTACCCTCCCCCTTCTCCTCCATCCCTCTCCTCCACTGGCATCTTCCCCTCCCCCTCTCTCTCCTCTTCCCCACACCTTTTCCCCTTGGCAGGCCACGACTCTGCTGTCTTCCATCAGTTACTTTCATCGTCCTACGCCGAAGACCATCGCATGTGTTTGTGCCTCGACTCTCCTGCAGTGTGTTTGTGTTTCGTCGTTTGTGCTCCGCTGGTTCACGTGTGGCCATCTGCCATCTGCGTTTGTGCACCGTGTTTCTCCGCTTTTATCCATTGTGCTACGCACGTGACCGACTCCGTTTTAACTCTGTTTTGTCTACTGTTTGTACCCCGCCGTCTTGATTGTTTTTATATCTCACTCATCTCTGTTCTGTGTATACTCTGAGGCCGAAGAGCGGCATACTTGGTCCGCTGCCGGCCTACCTGTTTGTCACAGGTATTAAAATCACAATAAAGGAAAAAAAAAAAAAAAAAAAGGTGCAGCATAAGGTGGGACGAGGCAGTTTGAATTACATTTTATAGATGTATTTCTCACATATCTCAGAGCCTCTCGTCGTCGTCGTCGCCGTCGTCGTCGTCGTCGTCGTCGTCGTCGTCGGCGCCGCCGCTTCTGCAGAAGTAGCAAATGGCCATCGTAGCAAATTCGGCGAGGGACGCCCTGCCTTCGATTCCGAATGCACAAAGTGTGTGGTCTTGTTTCTCAGTCTATATTTGGTCGGTCTCGTAAGAGGTTGAATGTAACGAATGGGTGGGAAAGAGCAAGGGGCAGCTGCTGTGTAGAACGAAAACACAAATCCTCAGGGGGTGTGAGCGTTTCGAGATGAGTCGTATACATGTTATAGCTGGTCGTCAGCGACTGTGTGGCCTAATGGATAAGGCGTCGGACTTCGGATCTGAAGATTACAGGTTCGAATGCTGTCACGCTCGTTTTCTTCCAGTTCTGAAAAAGAAACATACCGTTTTAATGTAGCAATTGAGCAGTACGAAACCGTCTGAATGTTGCTGTTGACCATTTTTGGCTTGGATATGCTCTTGAGCTTGAAACACATACAACAAGACCAGTGTTAACTAGCGAAATTGTCGGCAGAGAACCGACACCGCGTGTTTTGACTGGCATTTGCACATCTCAAAAAACGTCGGAAAGTAACTCGTTCGGCTTTTGAGTCACATAAAGTATGTGTGTTAATTTTGACGCCACTAGCTCTGCATGTTGTCATGCAATTTCTTTACCTCTCAGAAATGATTGTGACATAAAAGTGAAGTACGTGACGAGTGTGACGTTAGGAAAACATTAGGCAGCATGGAGAGATTCTGTATGGAACCACCCAACCCAAACGAGTACTGTGTGACGTGCTAACCAGGAGGTATCCACCGAGGTAGCCGGCTAGCTCAGTCGGTAGAGCGTCAGACTCTTATTCCTAGGGTCGTGGGTTCGAGCCACACGCTGGGCGGAACGGAATTTTGTTCCGCTGCAGATGTAAATTACCGTTTTTCTGATTAACGAGATGTAATGGAAATAGCAACTTTAAACTTTGCCTACGTTTCTGTCAGTCGCAAGGAAACTGTATTTGAAGGTGAAGGTGATTTTGTAGACATGTGTGAAAGACATGTTCTGAAATGCAAGTGTTGTTATTTGGAGAGCACATCGGTTACGTGTCAGATGTGTAGCCAAGCAGTAATGGGTCGCCATAGCTGCAAATATTAGCCGGTAATATATAGTATTGTCAGCTGAAGTCTGATGATGCAGACGACCGTAAGGACGAAGTACCCAAGAGTACCGCTAGGCCGCGCCTCTTTAGCTCAGTGGTAGAGCACTGGTCTAATAAACCAGGGGTCGTAAGTTCCATCCTCACAGGAGAAAGATTAATTTTGGAAATCAGTTGCGCGTCGTGGCCGTATAGCAAACAGTATCTGTGATGACGAACAATTAGCGACAGGCGTTTTATTAAGAGTTATTCTCAGATGTGATTAAGGCGAATGGCGCAGATAAAGCATTTGCCAAAGCGGTGCAGCATAAGGTGGGACGAGGCAGTTTGAATTGCATTTTATAGATGTATTTCTCACATATCTCAGAGCCTGTCGTCGTCGTCGCTGCCGCCGCCGCCGCTTCTGCAGAAGTAGCAAATGGCCATCGTAGCAAATTCGGCGAGGGACGCCCTGCCTTCGATTCCGAATGCACAAAGTGTGTGGTCTTGTTTCTCAGTCTATATTTGGTCGGTCTCGTAAGAGGTTGAATGTAACGAATGGGTGGGAAAGGGCAAGGGGCAGCGGCTGTGTAGAACGAAAACACAAATCCTCAGGGGTGTGAGCGTTTCGAGATGAGTCGTAAACATGTTATAGCTGGGCGTCAGCGACCGTGTGGCCTAATGGATAAGGCGTCGGACTTCGGATCTGAAGATTACAGGTTCGAATGCTGTCACGCTCGTTTTCTTCCAGTTCTGAAAAAGAAACATACCGTTTTAATGTAGCAATTGAGCAGTACGAAACCGTCTGAATGTTGCTGTTGACCATTTTTGGCTTGGATATGCTCTTGAGCTTGAAACACATACAACAAGACCAGTGTTAACTAGCGAAATTGTCGGCAGAGTACCGACACCGCGTGTTTTGACTGGCATTTGCACATCTCAAAATACGTCGGAAAGTAACTCGTTCGGCTTTTAAGTCACATAAAGTATGTGTGTTAATGTTGACGCCACTAGCTCTGCATGTTGTCATGCAATTTCTTTACCTCTCAGAAATGATTATGACATAAAAGTGAAGTACGTGACGAGTGTGACGTTAGGAAAACATTAGGCAGCATGGAGAGATTCTGTATGGGACCACCCAACCCAAACGAGTACTGTGTGACGTGCTACCCAGCAGGTGTTCACTGAAGTAGCCGGCTAGCTCAGTTGGTGGAGCGTCAGAATCTTATTCACCGGGTCGTGGGTTTGAGCCACATGCTGAGCGGAACGGAATTTTGTTCCGCTGCAGATGTAAATTACCGTTTTTCTGATTAACGAGATGTAATGGAAATAGCAACTTTAAACTTTGCCTACGTCTCTGTCAGTCGCAAGGAAACTGTATTTGAAGGTGAAGGTGATTTTGTAGACATGTGTGAAAGACATGTTCTGAAATGCAAGTGTTGTTATTTGGACAGCACATCGGTTACGTGTCAGATGTGTAGCCAAGCAGTAATGGGTCGCCATAGCTGCAAATATTAGCCGGTAATATATAGTATTGTCAGCTGAAGTCTGATGATGCAGACGACCGTAAGGACGAAGTACCCAAGAGTACCGCTAGGCCGCGCCTCTTTAGCTCAGTGGTAGAGCACTGGTCTAATAAACCAAGGGGCCGTAAGTTCCATCCTCACAGGAGAAAGATTAGTTTTGGAAATCAGTTGCGCGTCGTGGCCGTATAGCAAACAGTATCTGTGATGACGAACAATTAGCGACAGGCGTTTTATTAAGAGTTACTCTCAGATGTGATTAAGGCGAATGGAGCAGATAAAGCATTTGCCAAAGCGTTGCAACATAAGGTGGGACGAGGCAGTTTGAATTAAATTTTATAGATGTATTTCTGACATATCTCAGAGCCTCTCGCCGTCGTCGTCGTCGTTGCCGCCGCCGCCGCCGCCGCTTCTGCAGAAGTAGAAAATTCGGCGAGGGACGCCCTGCCTTCGATTCCGAATGCACAAAGTGTGTGGTCTTGTTTATCAGTCTATATTTGGTCGGTCTCGTAAGAGGTTGAATGTAACGATGGGTGGGAAAGAGCAAGGGGCAGCAACTGTGTAGAACTAAAACACAAATCCTCAGGGGTGTGAGCGTTTCGAGATGAGTCGTATACATGTTATAGCTGGTCGTCAGCGACCGTGTGGCCTAATGGATGAGGCGTCGGACTTCGGATCTGAAGATTACAGGTTCGAATGCTGTCACGCTCGTTTTCTTCCAGTTCTGAAAAAGAAACATACCGTTTTAATGTAGCAATTGAGCAGTACGAAACCGTCTGAATGTTGCTGTTGACCATTTTTTGCTTGGAGATGCTCTTGAGCTTGAAACACATACAACAAGACCGGTGTTAACTAGCGAAATGGTCGGCAGAGTGCCGACACAGCGAGTTTTGACTATCACTTGCACATCTAAAACAACGTCGGAAAGTAACTCGTTCGGCTTTTGAGTCACATAAAGTATGTGCGTTAATTTTGACGCCACTAGCTCTGCATGTTGTCATGCAATTTCTTTACCTCTCAGAAATGATTATGACATAAAAGTGAAGTACGTGACGAGTGTGACGTTAGGAAAACATTAGGCAGCATGGAGAGATTCTGTATGGGACCACCCAACCCAAACGAGTACTGTGTGACGTGCTACCCTGGAGGTATCCACCAAGGTAGCCGGCTAGCTCAGTCGGTAGAGCGTCAGACTCTTATTCCCAGTGTTGTGGGTTCGAGCCACACGCTGGGCGGAACACAATTTTGTTCCGCTGCAGATGTAAATTACCGTTTTTCTGATTAACGAGATGTAATGGAAATAGCAACTTTAAATTTTGCCTACGTTTCTGTCAGTCACAAGGAAACTGTATTTGAAGGTGAAGGTGATTTTGTAGACATGTGTGAAAGACATGTTCTGAAATGCAAGTGTTGTTATTTGGAGAGCACATCGGTTACGTGTCAGATGTGTAGCCAAGCAGTAATGGGTCGCCATAGCTGCAAATATTAGCCGGTAATATATAGTATTGTCAGCTGAAGTCTGATGATGCAGACGACCGTAAGGACGAAGTACCCAAGAGTACCGCTAGGCCGCGCCTTTTTAGCTCAGTGGTAGAGCACTGGTCTAATAAACCAGGGGTCGTAAGTTCCATCCTCACAGGAGAAAGATTAATTTTGGAAATCAGTTGCGCGTCGTGGCCGTATAGCAAACAGTATCTGTGATGACGAACAATTAGCGACAGGCGTTTTATTAAGAGTTACTCTCAGATGTGATTAAGGCGAATGGCGCAGATAAAGCATTTGCCAAAGCGTTGCAGCATAACGTGGGACGAGGCAGTTTGAATTAAATTTTATAGATGTATTTCTCACATATCTCAGAGCCTCACGCCGTCGTCGTCGTCGTTGCCGCCGCCGCCGCCGCCGCCGCTTCTGCAGAAGTAGAAAATTCGGCGAGGGACGCCTTGCCTTCGATTCCGAATGCACAAAGTGTGTGGTCTTGTTTATCAGTCTATATTTGGTCGGTCTCGTAAGAGGTTGAATGTAACGATGGGTGGGAAAGAGCAAGGGGCAGCGGCTGTGTAGAACTAAAACACAAATCCTCAGGGGTGTGAGCGTTTCGAGATGAGTCGTATACATGTAAATGTTGGTCGTCAGTGACCGTGTGGCCTAAAGGATAAGGCGTCGGACTTCGGATCTGAAGATTACAGGTTCGAATGCTGTCACGCTTGTGTTTTTCCAGTTCTGAAAAAGAAACATAACGTTTTAATGTAGCAATTGAGCAGTACGAAACCGTCTGAATGTTGCTGTTGACAATTTTTTGCTTGGATATGCTCTTGAGCTTGAAACACATACAACAAGACCGGTGTTAACTAGCGAAATGGCCGGCAGAGTACCGACACCGCGTGTTTTGACTGGCATTTGCACATCTAAAACAACGTCGGAAAGTAACTCGTTCCGCTTTTGAGTCACATAAAGTATGTGTGTTAATTTTGACGCCACTAGCTCTGCATGTTGTCATGCAATTTCTTTACCTCTCAGAAATGATTATGACATAAAAGTGAAGTACGTGACGAGTGTGACGTTAGGAAAACATTAGGCGGCATGGAGAGATTCTGTATGGGACCACCCAACTCAAACGAGTACTGTGTGACGTGATACCAAGGAGGTATCCACCGAGGTAGCCGGCTAGCTCAGTCGGTAGAGCGTCAGACTCTTATTCCCAGGGTCGTGGGTTCGAGCCACACGCTGGGCGGAACGGAATTTAGTTCCGCTGCAGATGTAAATTACCGTTTTTCTGATTAACGAGACGTAATGGAAATAGCAACTTTAAACTTTGCCTACGTTTCTGTCAGTCGCAAGGAAACTGTATTTGAAGGTGAAGGTGATTTTGTAGACATGTGTGAAAGACATGTTCTGAAATGCAAGTGTTGTTATTTGGAGAGCACATCGGTTACGTGTCAGATGTGTAGCCAAGCAGTAATGGGTCGCCATAGCTGCAAATATTAGCCGGTAATATATAGTATTGTCAGCTGAAGTCTGATGATGCAGACGACCGTAAGGACGAAGTACCCAAGGGTACCGCTAGGCCGCGCCTCTTTAGCTTAGTAGTAGAGCACTGGTCTAATAAACCAGGGGTCGTAAGTCCCATCCTCACAGGAGGAAGATTAATTTTGGAAATCAGTTGCGCGTCGTGGCCGTATAGCAAACAGTATCTGTGATGACGAACAATTAGCGACAGGCATTTTTTTAAGAGTTACTCTCAGATGTGATTAAGGCGAATGGCGCAGATAAAGCATTTGCTAAAGCGGTGCAGCATAAGGTGGGACGAGGCAGTTTGAATTACATTTTATAGATGTATTTCTCACATATCTCAGAGCCTCTCGCCGTCGTCGTCGTCGTCGCTGTCGTCGCCGCCGCCGCCGCCGCCGCTTCTGCAGAAGTAGCAAATGGCCATCGTAGAAATTGCGGCGAGGGACGCCCTGCCTTCGATTCCGAATGCACAAAGTGTGTGGTCTTGTTTCTCAGTCTATATTTGGTCGGTCTCGTAAGAGGTTGAATGTAACGAATGGGTGGGAAAGAGCAAGGGGCAGCGGTTGCGTAGAACGAAAACACAAATCCTCAGGGGTGTGAGCGTTTCGAGATGAGTCGTATACATGTTATAGCTGGTCGTCAGCGACCGTGTGACCTAACGGATAAGGCGTCGGACTTCGGATCTGAAGATTACAGGTTCGAATGCTGTCACGCTCGTTTTCTTCCAGTTCTCAAAAAGAAACATAAAGTTTTAATGTAGCAATTGAGCAGTACGAAATCGTCTGAATGTTGCTGTTGACCATTTCTTGCTTGGATATGCTCTTGAGCTTGAAACACATACAACAAGACCGGTGTTAACTAGCGAAATGGTCGGCAGAGTACCGACACCGCGTGTTTTGACTGGCATTTGCACATCTAAAACAACGTCGGAAAGTAACTCGTTCGGCTTTTGAGTCAAATAAAGTATGTGTGTTAATTTTGACGCCACTAGCTCTGCATGTTGTCATGCAATTTCTTTACCTCTCAGAAATGATTATGACATAAAAGTAAAGTACGTGACGAGTGTGACGTTAGGAAAACATTAGGCAGCATGGAGAGATTCTGTATGGGACCACCCAACACAAACGAGTACTTTGTGACGTGCTACCCAGGCGGCATCCACCTAGATAACCGGCTAGCTCAGTCGGTAGAGCGTCAGACTGTTATTCCCAGGGTCGTGGGTTCTAGCCACACGCTGGGCGGAAAGGATTTTTGTTCCGCTGCAGATGTAAATTACCGTTTTTCTGATTAACGAGATGTAATGGAAATAGCAACTTTAAACTTTGCCTACGTTTCTGTCAGTCGCAAGGAAACTGTATTTGAAGGTGAAGGTGATTTTGTAGACATGTGTGAAAGACATGTTCTGAAATGCAAGTGTTGTTATTTGGAGAGCACATCGGTTACGTGTCAGATGTGTAGCCAAGCAGTAATGGGTCGCCATAGCTGCAAATATTAGCCGGTAATATATAGTATTGTCAGCTGAAGTCTGATGATGCAGACGACCTTAAGGACGAAGTACCCAAGAGTACCGCTAGGCCGCGCCTCTTTAGCTCAGTGGTAGAGCACTGGTCTAATAAACCAGGGGTCGTAAGTCCCATCCTCACAGGAGAAAGATTAATTTTGGAAATCAGTTGCGCGTCGTGGCCGCATAGCAAACAGTATCTGTGATGACGAACAATTAGCGACAGGCGTTTTTTTAAGTTACTCTCAGATGTGATTAAGGCGATTGGCGCAGATAAAGCATTTGTCAAAGCGGTGCAGCATAAGGTGGGACGAGGCAGTTTGAATTGCATTTTATAGATGTATTTCTCACATATCTCAGAGCCTCTCGCCGTCGTCGTCGTCGTCGCTGTCGTCGCCGCCGCCGCTTCTGCAGAAGTAGCAAATGGCCATCGTAGAAATTGCGGCGAGGGACGCCCTGCCTTCGATTCCGAATGCACAAAGTGTGTGGTCTTGTTTCTCAGTCTATATTTGGTCGGTCTCGTAAGAGGTTGAATGTAACGAATGGGTGGGAAAGAGCAAGGGGCAGCGGCTGTGTAGAACGAAAACACAAATCCTCAGGGGTGTGAGCGTTTCGAGATGAGTCGTATACATGTTATAGCTAGTCGTCAGCGACCGTGTGGCCTAATGGATAAGGCGTCGGACTTCGGATCTGAAGATTACAGGTTCAAATGTTGTCACGTTCGTTTTTTTCCAGTTCTGAAAAAGAAACATACCGTTTTAATGTAGCAATTGAGCAGTACGAAACCGTCTGAATGTTGCTGTTGACCATTTTTTGCTTGGAGATGCTCTTGAGCTTGAAACACATACAACAAGACCGGTGTTAACTAGCGAAATGGTCGGCAGAGTACCGATACCGCGTGTTTTGACTGGCATTTGCACATCTAAAACAACGTCGGAAAGTAACTCGTTCCGCTTTTGAGTCACATAAAGTATGTGTGTTAATTTTGACACCACTAGCTCTGCATGTTGTCATGCAATTTCTTTACCTCTCAGAAATGATTATGACATAAAAGTGAAGTACGTGACGAGTGTGACGTTAGGAAAACATTAGGCAGCATGGAGAGATTCTGTATGGGACCACCCAACACAAACGAGTACTGTGTGACATGCTACCCAGGAGATATCCCCCTAGATAGCCGGCTAGCTCAGTCGGTAGAGCGTCAGACTCTTATTCCCAGGGTCGTGGGGTTCGAGCCACACGCTGGGCGGAACGGAATTTTGTTCCGCTGCAGATGTAAATTACCGTTTTCCTGATTAACGAGATGTAATGGAAATAGCAACTTTAAACTTTGCCTACGTCTCTGTCAGTCGCAAGGAAACTGTATTTGAAGGTGAAGGTGATTTTGTAGACATGTGTGAAAGACATGTTCTGAAATGCAAGTGTTGTTATTTGGAGAGCACATCGGTTACGTGTCAGATGTGTAGCCAAGCAGTAATGGGTCGCCATAGCTGCAAATATTAGCCGGTAATATATAGTATTGTCAGCTGAAGTCTGATGATGCAGACGACCGTAAGGACGAAGTACCCAAGAGTACCGCTAGGCCGCGCCTCTTTAGCTCAGTAGTAGAGCACTGGTCTAATAAACCAGGGGTCGTAAGTCCCATCCTCACAGGAGAAAGATTAATTTTGGACATCAGTTGCGCGTCGTGGCCGTATAGCAAACAGTATCTGTGATGACGAACAATTAGCGACAGGCGTTTTTTTAAGAGTTACTCTCAGATGTGATTAAGGCGATTGGCGCAGATAAAGCATTTGCCAAAGCGGTGCAGCATAAGGTGGGATGAGGCAGTTTGAATTACATTTTATAGATGTATTTCTCACATATCTCAGAGCCTCTCGCCGCCGCCGTCGTCGTCGTCGTCGTCGTCGTCGTCGTCGCCGTCGTCGCCGCCGCCGCCGCTTCTGCAGAAGTAGCAAATGGCCATCGTAGCAATTGCGGCGAGGGACGCCCTGCCTTCGATTCCGAATGCACAAAGTGTGTGGTCTTGTTTCTCAGTCTATATTTGGTCGGTCTCGTAAGAGATTGAATGTAACGAATGGGTGGGAAAGAGCAAGGGGCAGCGGCTGTGTAGAACGAAAACACAAATCCTCAGGGGTGTGAGCGTTTCGAGATGAGTCGTATACATGTTATAGCTGGTCGTCAGCGACCGTGTGGCCTAACGGATAAGGCTTCGGACTTCGGATCTGAAGATTACAGGTTCGAATGCTGTCACGCTCGTTTTCTTCCAGTTCTGAAAAAGAAACATAAAGTTTTAATGTAGCAATTGAGCAGTACGAAACCGTCTGAATGTTGCTGTTGACCATTTTTTGCTTGGATATGCTCTTGAGCTTGAAACACATACAACAAGACCAGTGTTAACTAGCGAAATGGTCGGCAAAGTACCGACACCGCGTGTTTTGACTGGCATTTGCACATCTAAAACAACGTCGGATAGTAACTCGTTCGGCTTTTGAGTCACATAAAGTATGTGTGTTAATTTTGACGCCACTAGCTCTGCATGTTGTCATGCAATTTCTTTACCTCTCAGAAATGATTATGACATAAAAGTGAAGTACGTGACGAGTGTGACGTTAGGAAAACATTAGGCAGCATGGAGAGATTCTGTATGGGACCCCCCAACTCAAACGAGTACTGTGTGACGTGCTACCCAGGAGATATCCACCGAGGTAGCCGGCTAGCTCAGTCGGTACAGCGTCAGACTCTTATTCCCAGGGTCGTGGGTTCGAGCCACACGCTGGGCGGAACGGAATTTTGTTCCGCTTCAGATGTAAATTACCGTTTTTCTGATTAACGAGATGTAATGGAAATTGCAACTTTAAACTTTGCCTACGTCTCTGTCAGTCGCAAGGAAACTGTATTTGAAGGTGAAGGTGATTTTGTAGACATGTGTGAAAGACATGTTCTGAAATGCAAGTGTTGTTATTTGGAGAGCACATCGGTTACGTGTCAGATGTGTAGCCAAGCAGTAATGGGTCGCCATAGCTGCCAATATTAGCCGGTAATATATAGTATTGTCAGCTGAAGTCTGATGATGCAGACGACCGTAAGGACGAAGTACCCAAGAGTACCGCTAGGCCGCGCCTCTTTAGCTCAGTGGTAGAGCACTGGTCTAATGAACCAGGTGTCGTAAGTTCCATCCTCACAAGAGAAAGATTAATTTTGGAAATCAGTTGCGCGTCGTGACCGTATAGCAAACAGTATCTGTGATGACGAACAATTAGCGACAGGCATTTTTTTAAGAGTTACTCTCAGATGTGATTAAGGCGAATGGCGCAGATAAAGCATTTGCCAAAGCGGTGCAGCATAAGTTGGGAGGAAGGCTGTTTGAATTACACTTTATAGATGTATTTCTCACATATCTCAGAGCCTCTCGCCGTCGTCGTCGTCGTCGCCGTCGTCGCCGCCGCCGCCGCCGCCGCTTCTGCAGAAGTAGCAAATGGCCATCGTAGCAATTGCGGCGAGGGACGCCCTGCGTTCGATTCCGAATGCACAAAGTGTGTGGTCTTGTTTCTCAGTCTATATTTGGTCGGTCTCGTAAGAGGTTGAATGTAACGAATGGGTGGGAAAGAGCAAGGGGCAGCGGCTGGGTAGAACGAAAACACAAATCCTCAGGGGTGTGAGCGTTTCGAGATGAGTCGTATACATGTTATAGCTGGTCGTCAGCGACCGTGTCGCCTAATGGATAAGGCGTCGAACTTCGGATCTGAAGATTACAGGTTCGAATGCTGTCACGCTCGTTTTCTTCCAGTTCTGAAAAAGAAACATACCGCTTTAATGTAGCAATTGAGCAGTACGAAACCGTCTGAATGTTGCTGTTGACAATTTTTTGCTTGGATATGCTCTTGAGCTTGAAACACATACAACAAGACCAGTGTTAACTAGCGAAATGGTCTGCAGAGTACCGACACCGCGTGTTTTGACTGGCATTTGCACATCTAAAACAACGTCGGATAGTAACTCGTTCGGCTTTTGAGTCACATAAAGTATGTGTGTTAATTTTGACGCCACTAGCTCTGCATGTTGTCATGCAATTTCTTTACCTCTCAGAAATGATTATGACATAAAAGTGAAGTACGTGACGAGTGTGACGTTAGGAAAACATTAGGCAGCATGGAGAGATTCTGTATGGGACCACCCAACTCAAACGAGTACTGTGTGACGTGCTACCCAGGAGGTATCCACCGAGGTAGCCGGCTAGCTCAGTCGGTAGAGCGTCAGACTCTTATTCCCAGGGTCGTGGGTTCGAGCCACACGCTGGGCGGAACGGAATTTTGTTCCGCTGCAGATGTAAATTACCGTTTTTCTGATTAACGAGATCTAATGGAAATAGCAACTTTAAACTTTGCCTACGTTTCTGTCAGTCGCAAGGAAACTGTATTTGAAGGTGAAGGTGATTTTGTAGACATGTGTGAAAGACATGTTCCTGAAATGCAAGTGTTGTTATTTGGAGAGCACATCGGTTACGTGTCAGATGTGTAGCCAAGCAGTAATGGGTCGCCATAGCTGCCAATATTAGCCGGTAATATATAGTATTGTCAGCTGAAGTCTGATGATGCAGACGACCGTAAGGACGAAGTACCCAAGAGTACCCCTAGGCCGCGCATCTTTAGCTCAGTGGTAGAGCACTGGTCTAATGAACCAGGTGTCGTAAGTTCCATCCTCACAGGAGAAAGATTAATTTTGGAAATCAGTTGCGCGTCGTGGCCGTATAGCAAACAGTATCTGTGATGACGAACAATTAGCGACAGGCGTTTTTTTAAGAGTTACTCTCAGATGTGATTAAGGCGAATGGCGCAGATAAAGCATTTGCCAAAGCGGTGCAGCATAAGGTGGGACGAGGCAGTTTGAATTACCTTTTATAGATGTATTTCTCACATATCTCAGAGCCTCTCGCCGTCGTCGTCGTCGTCGTCGTCGCCGCCGCCGCTTCTGCAGAAGTAGCAAATGGCCATCGTAGCAATTGCGGCGAGGGACGCCCTGCCTTCGATTCCGAATGCACAAAGTGTGTGGTCTTGTTTCTCAGTCTATATTTGGTCGGTCTCGTAAGAGGTTGAATGTAACGAATGGGTGGGAAAGAGCAAGGGGCAGCGGCTGGGTAGAACGAAAACACAAATCCTCAGGGGTGTGAGCGTTTCGAGATGAGTCGTATACATGTTATAGCTGGTCGTCAGCGACCGTGTGGCCTAATGGATAAGGCGTCGGACTTCGGATCTGAAGATTACATGTTCGAATGCTGTCACGCTCGTTTTCTTCCAGTTCTGAAAAAGAAACATACCGCTTTAATGTAGCAATTGAGCAGTACGAAACCGTCTGAATGTTGCTGTTGACCATTTTTTGCTTGGATATGCTCTTGAGCTTGAAACACATACAACAAGACCAGTGTTAACTAGCGAAATGGTCGGCAGAGTACCGACACCGCGTGTTTTGACTGGCATTTGCACATCTAAAACAACGTCGGATAGTAACTCGTTCGGCTTTTGAGTCACATAAAGTATGTGTGTTAATTTTGACGCCACTAGCTCTGCATGTTGTCATGCAATTTCTTTACCTCTCAGAAATGATTATGACATAAAAGTGAAGTACGTGACGAGTGTGACGTTAGGAAAACATTAGGCAGCATGGAGAGATTCTGTATGGGACCCCCCAACTCAAACGAGTACTGTGTGACGTGCTACCCAGGAGATATCCACCGAGGTAGCCGGCTAGCTCAGTCGGTAGAGCGTCAGACTCTTATTCCCAGGGTCGTGGGTTCGAGCCACACGCTGGGCGGAACGGAATTTTGTTCCGCTTCAGATGTAAATTACCGTTTTTCTGATTAACGAGATGTAATGGAAATTGCAACTTTAAACTTTGCCTACGTCTCTGTCAGTCGCAAGGAAACTGTATTTGAAGGTGAAGGTGATTTTGTAGACATGTGTGAAAGACATGTTCTGAAATGCAAGTGTTGTTATTTGGAGAGCACATCGGTTACGTGTCAGATGTGTAGCCAAGCAGTAATGGGTCGCCATAGCTGCCAATATTAGCCGGTAATATATAGTATTGTCAGCTGAAGTCTGATGATGCAGACGACCGTAAGGACGAAGTACCCAAGAGTACCGCTAGGCCGCGCCTCTTTAGCTCAGTGGTAGAGCACTGGTCTAATGAACCAGGGGTCGTAAGTTCCATCCTCACAAGAGAAAGATTAATTTTGGAAATCAGTTGCGCGTCGTGACCGTATAGCAAACAGTATCTGTGATGACGAACAATTAGCGACAGGCGTTTTTTTAAGAGTTACTCTCAGATGTGATTAAGGCGAATGGCGCAGATAAAGCATTTGCCAAAGCGGTGCAGCATAAGTTGGGAGGAAGGCTGTTTGAATTACACTTTATAGATGTATTTCTCACATATCTCAGAGCCTCTCGCCGTCGTCGTCGTCGTCGCCGTCGTCGCCGCCGCCGCCGCCGCCGCCGCCGCTTCTGCAGAAGTAGCAAATGGCCATCGTAGCAATTGCGGCGAGGGACGCCCTGCCTTCGATTCCCAATGCACAAAGTGTGTGGTCTTGTTTCTCAGTCTATATTTGGTCGGTCTCGTAAGAGGTTGAATGTAACGAATGGGTGGGAAAGAGCAAGGGGCAGCGGCTGGGTAGAACGAAAACACAAATCCTCAGGGGTGTGAGCGTTTCGAGATGAGTCGTATACATGTTATAGCTGGTCGTCAGCGACCGTGTGGCCTAATGGATAAGGCGTCGGACTTCGGATCTGAAGATTACATGTTCGAATGCTGTCACGCTCGTTTTCTTCCAGTTCTGAAAAAGAAACATACCGCTTTAATGTAGCAATTGAGCAGTACGAAACCGTCTGAATGTTGCTGTTGACCATTTTTTGCTTGGATATGCTCTTGAGCTTGAAACACATACAACAAGACCAGTGTTATCTAGCGAAATGGTCGGCAGAGTACCGACACCGCGTGTTTTGACTGGCATTTGCACATCTAAATCAACGTCGGATAGTAACTCGTTCGGCTTTTGAGTCACATAAAGTATGTGTGTTAATTTTGACGCCACTAGCTCTGCATGTTGTCATGCAATTTCTTTACCTCTCAGAAATGATTATGACATAAAAGTGAAGTACGTGACGAGTGTGACGTTAGGAAAACATTAGGCAGCATGGAGAGATTCTGTATGGGACCACCCAACTCAAACGAGTACTGTGTGACGTGCTACCCAGGAGGTATCCACCGAGGTAGCCGGCTAGCTCAGTCGGTAGAGCGTCAGACTCTTATTCCCAGGGTCGTGGGTTCGAGCCACACGCTGGGCGGAACGGAATTTTGTTCCGCTGCAGATGTAAATTACCGTTTTTCTGATTAACGAGATGTAATGGAAATAGCAACTTTAAACTTTGCCTACGTTTCTGTCAGTCGCAAGGAAACTGTATTTGAAGGTGAAGGTGATTTTGTAGACATGTGTGAAAGACATGTTCCTGAAATGCAAGTGTTGTTATTTGGAGAGCACATCGGTTACGTGTCAGATGTGTAGCCAAGCAGTAATGGGTCGCTATAGCTGCCAATATTAGCCGGTAATATATAGTATTGTCAGCTGAAGTCTGATGATGCAGACGACCGTAAGGACGAAGTACCCAATAGTACCCCTAGGCCGCGCATCTTTAGCTCAGTGGTAGAGCACTGGTCTAATGAACCAGGTGTCGTAAGTTCCATCCTCACAGGAGAAAGATTAATTTTGGAAATCAGTTGCGCGTCGTGGCCGTATAGCAAACAGTATCTGTGATGACGAACAATTAGCGACAGGCGTTTTTTTAAGAGTTACTCTCAGATGTGATTAAGGCGAATGGCGCAGATAAAGCATTTGCCAAAGCGGTGCAGCATAAGGTGGGACGAGGCAGTTTGAATTACATTTTATAGATGTATTTCTCACATATCTCAGAGCCTCTCGCCGTCGTCGTCGTCGACGTCGTCGCCGCCGCCGCTTCTGCAGAAGTAGCAAATGGCCATCGTAGCAATTGCGGCGAGGGACGCCCTGCCTTCGATTCCGAATGCACAAAGTGTGTGGTCTTGTTTCTCAGTCTATATTTGGTCGGTCTCGTAAGAGGTTGAATGTAACGAATGGGTGGGAAAGAGCAAGGGGCAGCGGCTGGGTAGAACGAAAACACAAATCCTCAGGGGTGTGAGCGTTTCGAGATGAGTCGTATACATGTTATAGCTGGTCGTCAGCGACCGTGTGGCCTAATGGATAAGGCGTCGGACTTCGGATCTGAAGATTACATGTTCGAATGCTGTCACGCTCGTTTTCTTCCAGTTCTGAAAAAGAAACATACCGTTTTAATGTAGCAATTGAGCAGTACGAAACCGTCTGAATGTTGCTGTTGACCATTTTTTGCTTGGATATGCTCTTGACCTTGAAACACATACAACAAGACCAGTGTTAACTAGCGAAATGGTCGGCAGAGTACCGACACCGCGTGTTTTGACTGGCATTTGCACATCTAAAACAACGTCGGATAGTAACTCGTTCGGCTTTTGAGTCACATAAAGTATGTGTGTTAATTTTGACGCCACTAGCTCTGCATGTTGTCATGCAATTTCTTTACCTCTCAGAAATGATTATGACATAAAAGTGAAGTACGTGACGAGTGTGACGTTAGGAAAACATTAGGCAGCATGGAGAGATTCTGTATGGGACCCCCCAACTCAAACGAGTACTGTGTGACGTGCTACCCAGGAGATATCCACGGAGGTAGCCGGCTAGCTCAGTCGGTAGAGCGTCAGACTCTTATTCCCAGGGTCGTGGGTTCGAGCCACACGCTGGGCGGAACGGAATTTTGTTCCGCTGCAGATGTAAATTACCGTTTTTCTGATTAACGAGATGTAATGGAAATAGCAACTTTAAACTTTGCCTACGTCTCTGTCAGTCGCAAGGAAACTGTATTTGAAGGTGAAGGTGATTTTGTAGACATGTGTGAAAGACATGTTCTGAAATGCAAGTGTTGTTATTTGGAGAGCACATCGGTTACGTGTCAGATGTGTAGCCAAGCAGTAATGGGTCGCCATAGCTGCCAATATTAGCCGGTAATATATAGTATTGTCAGCTGAAGTCTGATGATGCAGACGACCGTAAGGACGAAGTACCCAAGAGTACCGCTAGGCCGCGCCTCTTTAGCTCAGTGGTAGAGCACTGGTCTAATGAACCAGGGGTCGTAAGTTCCATCCTCACAAGAGAAAGATTAATTTTGGAAATCAGTTGCGCGTCGTGACCGTATAGCAAACAGTATCTGTGATGACGAACAATTAGCGACAGGCGTTTTTTTAAGAGTTACTCTCAGATGTGATTAAGGCGAATGGCGCAGATAAAGCATTTGCCAAAGCGGTGCAGCTTAAGTTGGGAGGAAGGCTGTTTGAATTACACTTTATAGATGTATTTCTCACATATCTCAGAGCCTCTCGCCGTCGTCGTCGTCGTCGTCGTCGCCGCCGCCGCCGCCGCCGCCGCTTCTGCAGAAGTAGCAAATGGCCATCGTAGCAATTGCGGCGAGGGACGCCCTGCGTTCGATTCCGAATGCACAAAGTGTGTGGTCTTGTTTCTCAGTCTATATTTGGTCGGTCTCGTAAGAGGTTGAATGTAACGAATGGGTGGGAAAGAGCAAGGGGCAGCGGCTGTGTAGAACGAAAACACAAATCCTCAGGGGTGTGAGCGTTTCGAGATGAGTCGTATACATGTTATAGCTGGTCGTATGCGAATGTGTGGCCTAATGGATAAGGCGTCGGACTTCGGATCTGAAGATTACAGGTTCGTATGCTGTCACGCTCGTTTTCTTCCAGTTCTGAAAAAGAAACATACCGTTTTAATGTAGCAATTGAGCAGTACGAAACCGTCTGAATGTTGCTGTTGACCATTTTTTGCTTGGATATGCTCTTGAGCTTGAAACACATACAACAAGACCAGTGTTAACTAGGAAATGGTCGGCAGAGTACCGACACCGCGTGTTTTGACTGGCATTTGCACATCTAAAACAACGTCGGAAAGTAACTCGTTCGGCTTTTGAGTCACATAAAGTATGTGTGTTAATTTTGACGCCACTAGCTCTGCATGTTGTCATGCAATTTCTTTACCTCTCAGAAATGATTATGACATAAAAGTGAAGTACGTGACGGGTGTTACGTTAGGAAAACGTTAGGCAGCATGGAGAAATTCTGTATGTGACCACCCAACTCAAACGAGTACTGTGTGACGTGCTACCCAGGAGATATCCACCGAGGTAGCCGGCTAGCTCAGTCGGTAGAGCGTCAGACTCTTATTCCCGGAGTCGTGGGTTCGAGCCACAAGCTGGGCGGAACGGGATTTTGTTCCGCTGCAGATGTAAATTATTGTTTTTCTGATTAACGAGATGTAATGGAAATAGCAACTTTAAACTTTGCCTACGTTTCTGTCGGTCGCAAGGAAACTGTATTTGAAGGTGAAGCTGATTTTGTAGACATGTGTGATAGACATGTTCTGAAATGCAAGTGTTGTTATTTGGAGAGCACATCGGTTACGTGTCAGATGTGTAGCCAAGCAGTAATGGGTCGCCATAGCTGCAAATATTAGCCGGTAATATATAGTATTGTCAGCTGAAGTCTGATGATGCAGACGACCGTAAGGACGAAGTACCCAAGAGTACCGCTAGGCCGCGCCTCTTTAGCTCAGTAGTAGAGCACTGGTCTAATAAACGAGGGGTCGTAAGTTCCATCCTCACAGGAGAAAGATTAATTTTGGAAATCAGTTGCGCGTCGTGGCCGTATAGCAAACAGTATCTGTGATGACGAACAATTAGCGACAGGCGTTTTTTTAAGAGTTACTCTCAGGTGTGATTAAGGCGAATGGCGCAGATAAAGCATTTGCCAAAGCGGTGCAGCATAAGGTGGGACGAGGCAGTTTGAATTGCATTTTATAGATGTATTTCTCACATATCTCGGAGCCTCTCGCCGTCGCCGTCGCCGTCGCCGTCGCCGTCGTCGTCGTCGTCGTCGTCGTCGCCGCCGCTTCTGCAGAAGTAGCAAATGGCCATCGTAGCAATTGCGGCGAGGGACGCCCTGCCTTCGATTCCGAATGCACAAAGTGTGTGGTCTTGTTTCTCTGTCTATATTTGGTCGGTCTCGTAAGAGGTTGAATGTAACGAATGGGTGGGAAAGAGCAAGGGGCAGCGGCTGTGTAGAACGAAAACACAAATCCTCAGGGGTGTGAGCGTTTCGAGATGAGTCGTATACATGTTATAGCTGTTCGTCAGCGACCGTGTGCCCTAATGGATAAGGCGTCGGACTTCGGATCTGAAGATTACAGGTGCGAATGCTGTCACGCTCGTTTTCTTCCAGTTCTGAAAAAGAAACATACCGTTTTAATGTAGCAATTGAGCAGTACGAAACCGTCTGTATGTTGCTGTTGACCATTTTTTGCTTGGATATGCTCTTGAGCTTGAAACACATACAACAAGACCAGTGTTAACTAGCGAAATGGTAGCAGAGTACCGACACCGCGTGTTTTGACCGGCATTTGCACATCTAAAACAACGTCGGAAAGTAACTCGTTCGGCTTTTGAGTCACATTAAGTATGTGTGTTAATTTTGACACCACTAGCTCTGCATGTTGTCATGAAATTTCTTTACCTCTCAGAAATGATTATGACATAAAAGTGAAGTACGTGACGAGTGTGACGTTAGGAAAACATTAGGCAGCATGGAGAGATTCTGTATGGGACCACCCAACTCAAACGAGTACTGTGTGACGTGCTACCCAGGAAGAATCCACCGAGGTAGCCGGCTAGCTCAGTCGGTAGAGCGTCAGACTCATATTTCCATGGTCGTGGGTTCGAGCCACAAGCTGGGCGGAACGGAATTTTGTTCCTTTGTAGATGTAAATTACCGTTTTTCTGATTAACGAGATGTAATGGAAATAGCAACTTTAAACTTTGCCTACGTTTCTGTCAGTCGCAAGGAAACTGTATTTGAAGTTGAAGGTGATTTTGTAGACATGTGTGAAAGACATGTTCTGAAATGCAAGTGTTGTTATTTGGAGAGCACATCGGTTACGTGTCAGATGTGTAGCCAAGCAGTAATGGGTCGCCATAGCTGCAAATATTAGCCGGTAATATATAGTATTGTCAGCTGAAGTCTGATGATGCAGACGACCGTAAGGACGAAGTACCCAAGAGTACCGCTAGGCCGCGCCTGTTTAGCTCAGTAGTAGAGCACTGGTCTAATAAACCAGGGGTCGTAAGTCGCATCCTCACAGGAGTAAGATTAATTTTGGAAATCAGTTGCGCGTCGTGGCCGTATAGCAAACAGTATCTGTGATGACGAACAATTAGCGACAGGCGTTTTATTAAGAATTACTCTCAGATGTGATTAAGGCGAATGGCGCAGATAAAGCATTTGCCAAAGCGGTACAGCATAAGGTGGAACGAGGCAGTTTGAATTACATTTTATAGATGTATTTCTCACATATCTCAGAGCCTCTCGCGGTCGTCGTTGTCGTCGCCGTCGCCGTCGCCGCTTCTGCAGAAGTAGCAAATGGCCATCGTAGCAAATGCGGCGAGGGACGCCCTGCCTTCGATTCCGAATGCACAAAGTGTGTGGTCTTGTTTCTCAGTCTATATTTGGTCGGTCTCGTAAGAGGTTGAATGTAACGAATGGGTGGGAAAGAGCAAGGGGCAGCGGCTGTGTAGAACGAAAACACAAATCCTCAGGGGTGTGAGCGTTTCGAGATGAGTCGTATACATGTTATAGCTGGTCGTCAGCGACCGTGTGGCCTAATGGATAAGGCGTCCGACTTCGGATCTGAACATTACAAGTTCGAATGCTGTCACGCTCGTTCTTTTCCAGTTCTGAAAAAGAAACATACCGTTTTAATGTAGCAATTGAGCAGTACGAAACCGTCTGAATGTTGCTGTTGACAATTTTTTGCTTGGATATGCTCTTGAGCTTGAAACACATACAACAAGACCGGTGTTAACTAGCGAAATGGTCGGCAGAGTACCGACACCGCGTGTTTTGACTGGCATTTGCACATCTAAAACAACGTCGGAAAGTAACTCGTTCGGCTTTTGAGTCACATAAAGTATGTGTGTTAATTTTGACGCCACTAGCTCTGCATGTTGTCATGCAATGTCTTTACCTCTCAGAAATGATTATGACATAAAAGTGAAGTACGTGACGTGTGTGAATTTAGGAAAACATTAGGCAGCATGGAGAGATTCTGTATGGGACCACCCAACCCAAACGCGTAATGTGTGACGTGCTACCCCGGAGGTATTCATTGAGGTAGCAGGCTAGCTCAGTCGGTAGAGCATCAGACTCTTATTCCCAGGGTCGTGGGTTCGAGCCACACGCTGGGCGGAACGGAATTTTGTTCCGCTGCAGATGTAAATTACCGTTTTTCTGATTAACGAGATGTAATGGAAATAGCAACTTTAAACTTTGCCTACGTCTCTGTCAGTCGCAAGGAAACTGTATTTGAAGGTGAAGGTGATTTTGTAGACATGTGTGAAAGACATGTTCTGAAATGCAAGTGTTGTTATTTGGAGAGCACATCGGTTACGTGTCAGATGTGTAGCCAAGCAGTAATGGGTCGCCATAGCTGCACATATTAGCCGGTAATATATAGTATTGTCAGCTGAAGTCTGATGATGCAGACGACCGTAAGGACGAAGTACCCAAGAGTACCGCTAGGCCGCGCCTCTTTAGCTCAGTGGTAGAGCACTGGTCTAATAAACCAGGGATCGTGAGTCCCATCCTCACACGAGAAAGATTAATTTTGGAAATCCGTTGCGCGTCGTGGCCGTATAGCAAACAGTATCTGTGATGACTAACAATTAGCGACAGACGTTTTTTTAAGAGTTACTCTAAGATGTGATTAAGGCGAATGGCGCAGATAAAGCATTTGCCAAAGCGGTGCAGCATAAGATGGGACGAGGCAGTTTGAATTACATTTTATAGATGTATTTCTTACATATCTCAGAGCCTGTCGTTTTCGCCGCCGCCGCCGCTTCTGCAGAAGTAGCAAATGGCCATCGTAGCAAATGCGGCGAGGGACGCCCTGCCTTCGATTCCGAATGCACAAAGTGTGTGGTCTTGTTTCTCAGTCTATATTTGGTCGGTCTCGTAAGAGGTTGAATGTAACGAATTGGTGGGAAAGAGCAAGGGGCAGCGGCTGTGTAGAACGAAAACACAAATCCTCAGGGGTGTGAGCGTTTCGAGATGAGTCGTATACATGTTATAGCTGGTCGTCAGCGACCGTGTGCCCTAATGGATAAGTCGTCGGACTTCGGATCTGAAGATTACAGGTTCGAATGCTGTCACGCTCGTTTTTTTCCAGTTCTGAAAAAGAAACATACCGTTTTAATGTAGCAACTGAGCAGTACGAAACCGTCTGAATGTTGCTGTTGACCATTTTTTGCTTGGATATGCTCTTGAGCTTGAAACACATACAACAAGACCGGTGTTAACTAGCGAAATGGTCGGCAGAGTACCGACACCGCGTGTTTTGACTGGCATTTGCACATCTAAAACAACGTCGGAAAGTAACTCGTTCGGCTTTTGAGTCACATAAAGTATGTGTGTTAAGTTTGACGCCACTAGCTCTGCATGTTGTCATGCA
The DNA here is from genome assembly GCF_023897955.1 of Schistocerca gregaria. Taxonomy (NCBI): domain Eukaryota; kingdom Metazoa; phylum Arthropoda; class Insecta; order Orthoptera; family Acrididae; genus Schistocerca; species Schistocerca gregaria. The sequence goes on from NW_026061697.1 coordinate 1,060,258, forward strand.
ATTTCTTTACCTCTCAGAAATGATTACGACATAAAAGTGAAGTACGTGACGAGTGTGACGTTAGGAAAACATTAGGCAGCATGGAGAGATTCTGTATGGGAACACCCAACCCAAACGAGTACTGTGTGACGTCCTACCCGGGACGTATTTATTGAGGTAGCAGGCTAGCTCAGTCGGTAGAGCGTCAGACTCCTATTCCCAGGATCGTGTGTTCGAGCCACACGCGGGGCGGAACGGAATTTTGTTCCGCTGCAGATGTAAACTACCGTTTTTCTGATTAACGAGATGTAATGGAAAAAGCAACTTTAAACTTTGCCTACGTCTCTGTCAGTCGCAAGGAAACTGTATTTGAAGGTGAAGGTGATTTTGTAGACATGTGTGAAAGACATGTTCTGAAATGCAAGGGTTGTTATTTGGAGAGCACATCGGTTACGTGTCAGATGTGTAGCCAAGCAGTAATGGGTCGCCATAGCTGCAAATATTAGTCGGTAATATATAGTATTGTCAGCTGAAGTCTGATGATGCAGACGACCGTAGGGACGAAGTACCCAAGAGTACCGCTAGGCCGCGCCGCTTTAGCTCGGTGGTAGAGCACTGGTCTAATAAACCAGGAGTCGTAAGTTCCATCTTCACAGGAGAAAGATTAATTTTGGAAATCAGTTGCGCGTCGTGGCCGTATAGCCAACAGTATCTGTGATGACGAACAATTAGCGACAGGCGTTTTTTTAAGAGTTACTCTCAGATGTGATTAAGGCGAATGGCGCAGATAAAGCATTTGCCACAGCGGTGCAGCATAAGGTGGGACGAGGCAGTTTGAATTACATTTTATAGATGTATTTCTCACATATCTCAGAGCCTCTCGCCGTCGTCGCCGCCGCCGCCTCCGCCACTTCTGCAGAAGTAGCAAATGGCCATCGTAGCAAATGCGGCGAGGGACGCCCTGCCTTCGCTTCCGAATGCACAAAGTGTGTGGTCTTGTTTCTCAGTCTATGTTTGGTCGGTCTCGTAAGAGGTTGAATGTAACGAATGGGTGGGAAAGAGCAAGGGGCAGCGGCTGTGTAGAACGAAAACACAAATCCTCAGGGGTGTGAGCGTTTCGAGGTGAGTCGTATACATGTTATAGCTGGTCGTCAGCGAACGTGTTGCCTAATGGATATGGCGTCGGACTTGGGATCTGAAGATTACAGGTTCGAATGCTGTCACGCTCGTTTTTTTCCAGTTCTGAAAAAGAAACATACCGTTTTAATGTAGCAATTGAGCAGTACGAAACCGTCTGAATGTTGCTGTTGACCATTTTTTGCTTGGATATGCTCTTGAGCTTGAAACACATACAACAAGACCGGTGATAACTAGCGAAATGGTCGGCAGAGTACCGACACCACGTGTTTTGACTGGCATTTGCACATCTAAAACAACGTCGGAAAGTAACTCGTTCGGCTTTTGAGTCACATAAAGTATGTGTGTTAATTTTGACGCCACTAGCTCTGCATGTTGTCATGCAATTTCTTTACCTCTCAGAAATGATTATGACATAAAAGTGAAGTACGTGACGAGTGTGACGTTAGGAAAACATTAGGCAGCATGGAGAGATTCTGTATGGGACCACCCAACCCAAACGAGTACTGTGTCACGTGCTACCTGGGACGTATTCATTGAGGTAGCCGGCTAGCTCAGTCGGTAGAGCGTCAGACTCTTGTTCCCAGGGTCGTGTGTTCGAGCCACACGCTGTGCGGAGCGGAATTTTGTTCCGCTGCAGATGTAAATTACCGTTTTTCTGATTAACGAGATGTAATGGAAATAGCAACTTTAAACTTTGCCTACGTCTCTGTCAGTCGCAAGGAAACTGTATTTGAAGGTGAAGGTGATTTTGTAGACATGTGTGAAAGACATGTTCTGAAATGCAAGTGTTGTTATTTGGAGAGCACATCGGTTACGTGTCAGATGTGTAGCCAAGCAGTAATGGGTCGCCATAGCTGCAAATATTAGTCGGTAATATATAGTATTGTCAGCTGAAGTCTGATGATGCAGACGACCGTAAGGACGAAGTACCCAAGAGTACCGCTAGGCCGCGCCTCTTTAGCTCGGTGGTAGAGCACAGGTCTAATAAACCAGGAGTCGTAAGTTCCATCTTCACAGGAGAAATATTAATTTTGGAAATCAGTTGCGCGTCGTGGCCGTATAGCCAACAGTCTCTGTGATGACGAACAATTAGCGACAGGCGTTTTTTTAAGAGTTACTCTCAGATGTGATTAAGGCGAATGGGGCAGATAAAGCATTTGCCACAGCGGTGCAGCATAAGGTGGGACGAGGCAGTTTGAATTACATTTTATAGATGTATTTCTCACATATCTCAGAGCCTCTCGCCGTCGTCGTCGTCGTCGTCGCCGCCGCCGTCGCCGCTTCTGCAGAAGTAGCAAATGGCCATCGTAGCAAATGCGGCGAGGGACGCCCTGCCTTCGGTTCCGAATGCACAAAGTGTGTGGTCTTGTTTCTCAGTCTATATTTGGTCGGTCTCGTAAGAGGTTGAATGTAACGAATGGGTGGGAAAGAGCAAGGGGCAGCGGCTGTGTAGAACGAAAACACAAATCCTCAGGGGTGTGAGCGTTTCGAGATGAGTCGTATACATGTTATAGCTGGTCGTCAGCGACCGTGTGGCCTAATGGATAAGGCGTCGGACTTCGGATCTGAAGATTACAGGTTCGAATGCTGTCACGCTCGTTTTTCTCCAGTTCTGAAAAAGAAACATACCGTTTTAATGTAGCAATTGAGCAGTACGAAACTGTCTGAATGTTGCTGTTAACCATTTTTTGCTTGGATATGCTCTTGAGCTTGAAACACATACAACAAGACCGGTGTTAACTAGCGAAATGGTCGGCAGAGTACCGACACCGCGTGTTTTGACTGGCATTTGCACATCTAAAACAACGTCGGAAAGTAACTCGTTCGGCTTTTGAGTCACATAAAGTATGTGTGTTAAGTTTGACGCCACTAGCTCTGCATGTTTCCATGCAATTTCTTTACCTCTCAGAAATGATTATGACATAAAAGTGAAGTACGTGACGAGTGTGACGTTAGGAAAAAATTAGGCAGCATGGAGAGATTCTGTATGGGACCACCCAACCCAAACGAGTACTGTGTGACGTCCTACCCGGGACGTTTTTATTGAGGTAGCAGGCTAGCTAAGTCGGTAGCGCGTCAGACTCTTATTCCCAGGGTCGTGTGTTCGAGCCACACGCGGGGCGGAACGGAATTTTGTTCCGCTGCAGATGTAAATTACCGTTTTTCTGATTAACGAGATGTAATGGAAAAAGCAACATTAAACTTTGCCTACGTCTCTGTCAGTCGCAAGGAAACTGTATTTGAAGGTGAAGGTGATTTTGTAGACATGTGTGAAAGACATGTTCTGAAATGCAAGTGTTGTTATTTGGAGAGCACATCGGTTACGTGTCAGATGTGTAGCCAAGCAGTAATGGGTCGCGATAGCTGCAAATATTAGCCGGTAATATATAGTATTGTCAGCTGAAGTCTGATGATGCAGACGACCGTAAGGACGAAGTACCCATGAATACCGAGAGGCCGCGCCTCTTTAGCTCAGTGGTAGAGCACTGGTCTAATAAACCAGGGGTCGTAAGTTCCATCCTCACAGGAGAAAGGTTAATTTTGGAAATCAGTTGCGCGTCGTGGCCGTATAGCAAACAGTATCTGTGATGACGAACAATTAGCGACAGGCGTTTTTTTAAGAGTTACTCTCAGATGGGATTAAGGCGAATGGCGCAGATAAAGCATTTGCCAAAGCGGTGCAGCATGAGGCGGGATGAGGCAGTTTGAATTACATTTTATAGATGTATTTCTCACATATCTCAGAGCCTCTCGCCGTCGTCGTCGTCGTCGTCGTCGCCGCCGCCGCTTCTGCAGAAGTAGCAAATGGCCATCGTAGCAAATGCGGCGAGGGACGCACTGCCTTCGATTCCGAATGCACAAAGTGTGTGGTCTTGTTTCTCAGTCTATATTTGGCCGGTCTCGTAAGAGGTTGAATGTAATGAATGGGTGGGAAAGAGCAAGGGACAGCGGCTGTGTAGAACGAAAACACAAGTCCTCAGGGGTGTGAGAGTTTCGAGATGAGTCGTATACATGTTATAGCTGGTCGTCAGCGACCGTGTGGCCTAATGGATATGGCGTCGGACTTCGGATCTGAAGATTACAGGTTCGAATGCTGTCACGCTCGTTTTTTTCCAGTTCTGAAAAAGAAACATACCGCTTTAATTATAGCAGTTGAGCAGTACGAAACCGTCTTAATGTTGCTGTTGACCATTTTTTGCTTGGATATGCTCTTGAGCTTGAAACACATACAACAAGACCGGTGTTATCTAGCGAAATGGTCGGCAGAGTACCGACACCGCGTGTTTTGACTGGCATTTGCACATCTAAAACAACGTCGGAAAGTAACTCGTTCGGCTTTTGAGTCACATAAAGTATGTGTGTTAATTTTGATGCCACTAGCTCTGCATGTTGTCATGCAATTTCTTTACCTCTCAGAAATGATTATGACATAAAAGTGAAGTACGTGACGAGTGTGACGTTAGGAAAACATTAGGCAGCATGGAGAGATTCTGTATGGGACCACCCAACCCAAACGAGTACAGTGTCACGTGCTACCCGGGACGTATTCACTGAGGTAGCAGGCTACCTCAGTCGGTAGAGCGTCAGACTCTTATTCCCAGGGTCGTGGGTTCGAGCCACACGCTGGGCGGAACGGAATTTTGTTCCGCTGCAGATGTAAATTACCGTTTTTCGGATTAACGAGATGTAATGGAAATAGCAACTTTAAACTTTGCCTACGTCTCTGTCAGTCGCAAGGAAACTGTATTTGAAGGTGAAGGTGATTTTATAGACATGTGTGAAAGACATGTTCTGAAATGCAAGTGTTGTTATTTGGAGAGCACATCGGTTACGTGTCAGATGTGTAGCCAAGCAGTAATGGGTCGCCATAGCTGCAAATATTAGCCGGTAATATATAGTATTGTCAGCTGAAGTCTGATGATGCAGACGACCGTAAAGACGAAGTACCCAAGAGTACCGCTAGGCCGCGCCTGTTTAGCTCAGTGGTAGAGCACTGGTCTAATAAACCAGGGGTCGTAAGTTCCATCCTCACAAGAGAAAGATTAATTTTGGAAATCAGTTGCGCGTCGTGGCCGTATAGCAAACAGTATCTGTGATGACGAACAATTAGCGACAGGCGTTTTATTAAGAGTTACTCTCAGATGTGATTAAGGCGAATGGCGCAGATAAAGCATTTGCCAAAGCGGTGCAGCATAAGGTGGGACGAGGCAGTTTGAATTACATTTTATAGATGTATTTCTCACATATCTCAGAGCCTCTCTCCGTCGTCGTCGTCGTCGTCGCCGCCGCCGCTTCTGCAGAAGTAGCAAATGTCCATCGTAGCAAATGCGGCGAGGGACGCCCTGCCTTCGATTCCGAATGCACAAAGTGTGTGGTCTTGTTTCTCAGTCTATTTTTGGTCGGTCTCGTAAGAGGTTGAATGTAACGAATGGGTGGGAAAGAGCAAGGGGCAGCTTCTGTGTAGAACGAAAACACAAATCCTCAGGGGTGTGAGCGTTTCGAGATGAGTCGTATACATGTTGTAGCTGGTCGTCAGCGACCGTGTGGCCTAATGGATAAGGCGTCGAACTTCGGATCTGAAGATTACAGGTTCGAATGCTGTCACGCTCGTTTTCTTCCAGTTCTGAAAAAGAAACATACCGCTTTAATGTAGCAATTGAGCAGTACGAAACCGTCTGAATGTTGCTGTTGACCATTTTTTGCTTGGATATGCTCTTGAGCTTGAAACACATACAACAAGACCGGTGTTAACTAGCGAAATGGTCGGCAGAGTACCGACACCGCGTGTTTTGACTGGCATTTGCACATCTAAAACAACGTCGGAAAGTAACTCGTTCGGCTTTTGAGTCACATAAAGTATGTGTGTTAATTTTGACGCCACTAGATCTGCATGTTGTCATGCAATTTCTTTACCTCTCAGAAATGATTATGACATAAAAGTGAAGTACGTGACGAGTGTGACGTTAGGAAAACATTAGGCAGCATGGAGAGATTCTGTATGGGACCACCCAACCCAAACGAGTACTGTGTGAGTGCTACCCGGGAGGTATTCATTGAGGTAGCAGGCTAGCTCAGTCGGTAGAGCGTCAGACTCTTATTCCCAGGGTCGTGGGTTCGAGCCACACGCTGGGCGGAACGGAATTTTGTTCGGCTAAAGATGTAAATTACCGTTTTTCTGATTAACGAGATGTAATGGAAATAGCAACTTTAAACTTTGCCTACGTCTCTGTCAGTCGCAAGGAAACTGTATTTGAAGGTGAAGGTGATTTTGTAGACATGTGTGAAAGACATGTTCTGAAATGTAAGTGTTGTTATTTGGAGAGCACATCGGTTACGTGTCACATGTGAAGCCAAGCAGTAATGGGTCGCCATAGCTGCAAATATTAGCCGGTAATATGAAGTGTTGTCAACTGAAGAGTGATAATGCAGACGACCGTAAGGACGAAGTACCCAAGAGTACCGCTAGGCCGCGCTTCTTTAGCTCAGTGGTAGAGCACTGGTCTAATAAAGCAGGGGTCGTAAGTTCCATCCTCACAGGAGAAAGATGAATTTTGGAAATCAGTTGCGCGTCGTGGCCGTATAGCAAACAGTATCTGTGATGACGAACAATTAGCGACAGGCGTTTTATTAAGAGTTACTCTCAGATGTGATTAAGGCGAATGGCGCAGATAAAGCATTTGTCAAAGCGGTACAGCACCTAGTAAGGCCAACCATTTTGCCTCCTACCTCACCGATGTCTTTACCATCCCTGACGATCCCCAGTTCGGTTATTCCCTCTTCCCCGATGTCCGCGATCGAACTGACACCTCTATCCCTCCACTAGCTCCTGGCTTCCAGTACTTGGACTACATTACACACACTGAACTCAATAACCCTATAACTACTCAAGACATCATCGATATACTCCGCACCAAACGCAACACTGCTCCTGGTCACGACCGTGTTACTTACCGTCACCTCCGTGAAGCTCCCGCCCCCTTCCTCTCCACCCTGGCCAGGCTGTACAATGTGGTCTTGTCCACCGGCTTCTACCCCGACCTGTGGAGAACCTCCCGGATCCTGATGTTCCTCAAACCCGATAAACCACCTTCCGCTGTCTCCTCCTACCGTCCTATAAGCCTTACCTCGGTCTTCAGCAAGGTCCTGGAATCCATTCTAACCCGCCGCATCCACCAGCATCTCCACCGGCACCGCTTCCTTCCCTCCACCCAATGTGGCTTTCGACCATCCTTCTCTGCCGATGACCTTCTCCTTCACCTCACTCACCTCCTCTCCGAACAACTCAACTCCCGTCACTCCGCCATATTCCTCTCCCTTGACCTTGAACGCGCCTATGACCGAGTGTGGCATTCTGGTCTCCTCTTCAAGCTCCAAACCTTTGCTCTTCCTATTAACTACATCCGTCTGATCGCCTCCTTCATTTCCCACCGCCCTTCCTATGTCACTATCCACAACACTGATTCCTACACCTTCTACCCCTCTGCCGGTGTGCCCCAAGGTTCCGTCCTTTCCCCTCTTCTTTACCTTCTTTATACGGCGGACATGCCTCCACCTGCACCCCCCCTTCACCTTCTCCAGTACGCCGATCACACCGCCTTCCTTGCCCTTGCCCCCACCCTGCAACGCTCCCAACACCTTCTCCAATCCCATCTGGACCGGTTCACCTCTTGGTGTAACCAGTGGTTGCTCAAGGTCAATCCTTCCAAGACCCAGGCAATCATCGTAGGCAAAACCACCCCTTCCTTCCGTCTCCTTGATTTCTATCTTACCATTTATGGCCGTCCTATTAACCTCACACCCACCCTCAAGAACCTTGGCGTCACCCTTGACCGTCGCCTCTCCTGGACCCCTCATCTCCAGACAATCCAAGCCAAGGCACACTCCCGACTCCACCTCCTGAAGCTCCTTTCTGGCCGCACATGGGGTCTGGACCCCTCCACCGTCCTCCACACCTATAAATCTCTCATCCGCCCTATTCTCTGTTATGCCCATCCCGCCTGGATCTCTGCCCCGCCTACCTTTTACAAATCCCTTCTAATCCTTGAACGGCATGCACTCCGCCTCGCCTATCGCATCCGCCTCCCTTCCCCCACGCGGCTCCTCTATGACCTCATCCCCTTCCCACACCTCCTCCTCTTCCTCCAACGGATACGGATCCTCTACACCTCCCGCAAGCTTGATCCTCCCCACCCGCTTGTCTCTTCCATCCTCTCCCACCCCAACCCACTGCCGCGCCTGTACTCCTGTATCCCACCTGCTCTCCATCTTCACACTCTCCACACCCTCTCCCAAGGTGGCTTCCGCCGACTCCCCCTCCCGGATGATGCCCTCCTCCCCTCCATCTACCCCTCCTACCAACTTTGAGCCTTGCCTTCCCCTCTCCTCTCATTTTCCTGTGGGCACCCTCTCTCCCTTCTCTCCCTCCCTCTCTCCCTCCTTCCATCGTTACCTCCCCTCCCCCTCTCCCTGGGCTTCCAACCCCCTCTTTTCGTTTTCTCCCCTCCTCCTCCCAGGCATCCTATCTCCCCCTCCCTCCTTCCCTCCCCCTGTTTTTTCCCTTGGCAGGCCCCCAGCTTTTCGGTGTGGACAGTGCCCCTGCAAGCGCCGAAGCCCATCTCCGCAGTGTCGGTGTCTTTCGTCCCGTCTGTGCCTCGAGTGTTTCTTCATTTTCTGCTCCACCGTTCACCTGTGCTAGTGTTCTCTGTTCCGTGCTGTGCTGCCCGTTTTTTTAAAACTGAAACAGTGCTGCGTCGGTGAACGACTTCAGTTCTTTTTATTCTCTGTTGTCTTCTGATTTTTGTCCTCCATGTCTGTGTTTTGAGATTATGTCTTCCTGTTTTTATCTCTTGTATGTTTCTTGTGGCCGAAGAGCGGCATATTAGGCCGCTGCCGGCCTACCTCTGTAGGTATAAAATGACAATAAAGGAAAAAAAAAAAAAAGGTACAGCACAAGGTGGGACGAGGCAGTTTGAATTACATTTTATAGATGTATTTCTTACATATCTCAGAGCCTCTCGCGGTCGTAGTCGTCGTCGTCGTCGTCGCCGCTTCTGCAGAAGTAGCAAATGGCCATCGTAGCAAATGCGGCGAGGGACGCCCTGCCTTCGATTCCGAACGCACAAAGTGCGTGGCCTTGTTTCTCAGTCTATATTTGGTCGGTCTCGTAAGAGGTTGAATGTAACGAATGGGTGGGAAAGAGCAAGGGGCAGCGGCTGTGTAGAACGAAAACACAAATCCTCAGGGGTGTGAGCGTTTCGAGATGAGTCGTATACATGTTATAGTTGGTCGGCAGTGACCGTGTGGCCTAATGGATAAGGCGTCGGACTTCGGATCTTGAGATTACAGGTTCGAATTCTGTCACGCTCGTTTTTTTTTCCTCTTCTGAAAAAGAAACATACCGTTTTAATGTAGCAATTGAGCAGTACGAAACCGTCTGAATGTTGCTGTTGACCATTTTTTGCTTGGAGATGCTCTTGAGCTTGAAACACACACAACAAGACCGGTGTTAACTGGCGAAATGGTCGGCAGAGTACCGACACCGCGTGTTTTGACTGGCATTTGCACATCTAAAACAACGTCGGAAAGTAACTCGTTCGGCTTTTGAGTCACATAAAGTATGTGTGTTAATGTTGACGCCACTAGTTCTGCATGTTGTCATGCAATTTCTTTACCTCTCAGAAATGATTATGACATAACAGTGAAGTACATGACGAGTGTGACGTTAGGAAAACATTAGGCAGCATGGAGAGATTCTGTATGGGACCACCCAACCCAAACGAGTACTGTGTGACGTGCTACCCGGGATGTATTCACCGAGGTAGCCGGCTAGCTCAGTCGGTAGAGCGTCAGAATCTTATTCACAGGGTCGTAGGTTCGAGTCACACGCTGGGCGGAACGGAATTTTTTTCCGCTGCAGATGTAAATTACCGTTTTTCTGATTAACGAGATGTAATGGAAATAGCAACTTTAAACTTTGCCTACGTCTCTGTCAGTCGCAAGGAAACTGTATTTAAAGGTGAAGGTGATTTTGTAGACATGTGTGAAAGACATGTTCTGAAATGTAAGTGTTGTTATTTGGAGAGCACATCGGTTACGTGTCAGATGTGTAGCCAAGCAGTAATGGGTCGCCATAGCTGCAAATATTAGCCGGTAATATGAAGTGTTGTCAGCTGAAGTCTGATGATGCAGACGACCGTAAGGACGAAGTACCCAAGAGTACCGCTAGGCCGCGCTTCTTTAGCTCAGTGTTAGAGCATTGGTCTAATAAATCAGGGGTCATAAGTTCCATCCTCACAGGAGAAAGATGAATTTTGGAAATCAGTTGCGCGTCGTGGCCGTATAGCAAACAGTATCTGTGATGACGAACAATTAGCGACAGGCGTTTTATTAAGAGTTACTCTCAGATGTGATTAAGGCGAATGGCGCAGATAAAGCATTTGCCAAAGCGGTACAGCACAAGGTGGGACGAGGCAGTTTGAATTACATTTTATAGATGTATTTCTCACATATCTCAGAGCCTCTCGCGGTCGTCGTCGTGGTGGTGGTGGTCGTCGTCGTCGTCGTCGCCGCCGCCGCCCCCGCTTCTGCAGAAGTAGCAAATGGCCATCGTAGCAAATGCGGCGAGGGACGCCCTGCCTTCGATTCCGAATGCACAAAGTGCGTGGTCTTGTTTCTCAGTCTATATTTGGTCGGTCTCGTAAGAGGTTGAATGTTACCAATGGGTGGGAAAGAGCAAGGGGCAGCGGCTGTGTAGAACGAAAACACAAATCCTCAGGGGTGTGAGCGTTTCGAGATGAGTCGTATACATGTTATAGTTGGTCGTCAGTGACCGTGTGGCCTAATGGATAAGGCGTCGGACTTCGGATCTGAAGATTACAAGTTCGAATGCTGTCATGCGCGTTTTTTTCCAGTTCTGAAAAAGAAACATACCGTTTTAATGTAGCAATTGAGCAGTACGAAACCGTCTGAATGTTGCTGTTGACCATTTTTTGCTTGGAGATGCTCTTGAGCTTGAAACACATACAACAAGACCGGTGTTAACTAGCGAAATGGTCGGCAGAGTACCGACACCGCGTGTTTTGCCTGGCATTTGCACATCTAAAACAACGTCGGAAAGTAACTCGTTCGGCTTTTGAGTCACATAAAGTATGTGTGTTAGTTTTGACGCCACTAGCTCTGCATGTTGTAATGCAATTTCTGTACCTCTCAGTAATGATTATGACATAAAAGTGAAGTACGTGACGAGTGTGACGTTAGGAAAACATTAGGCAGCATGGAGAGATTCTGTATGAGACCACCCAACCCAAACGAGTACTGTGTGACGTGCTACCCAGCAGGTGTTCACTGAAGTAGCCGGCTAGCTCAGTCGGTAGAGCGTCAGACTGTTATTTCCAGGGTCGTGGGTCTGAGCCACACGCTGGGCGAAACGTAATTTTGTTCCGCTGCAGATGTAAATTACCGTTTTTCTGATTAACGAGATGTAATGGAAATAGCAACTTTAAACTTTGCCTACGTCTCTGTCAGTCGCAAGGAAACTGTATTTGAAGGTGAAGGTGATTTTGTAGACATGTGTGAAAGACATGTTCTGAAATGCAAGTGTTGTTATTTGGAGAGCACATCGGTTACGTGTCAGATGTGTAGCCAAGCAGTAATGGGTCGCCATAGCTGCAAATATTATCCGGTAATATGAAGTGTTGTCAGCTGAAGTCTGATGATGCAGACGACCGTAAGGACGAAGTACCTAAGAGTACCGCTAGGCCGCGCCTCTTTATCTCAGTGTTAGAGCACTGGTCTAATAAACCAGGGATCGTAATTTCCATCCTCATAGGAGAAAGATGAATTTTGGAAATCAGTTGCGCGTCGTGGCCGTATAGCAAACTTTATCTGTGATGACGAACAATTAGCGACAGGCGTTTTATTAAGAATTACTCTCAGATGTGATTAAGGCGAATGGCGAAGATAAAGCATTTGCCAAAGCGGTACAGCATAAGGTGGGACGAGGCAGTTTGAATTACATTTTATAGATGTATTTCTCACATATCTCAGAGCCTCTCGCGGTCGTCGTCGTCGTCGTCGTCGTCGTCGTCGCTTCTGCAGAAGTAGCAAATGGCCATCGTAGCAATTGCAGCGAGGGACGCCCTGCCTTCGATTCCGAATGAACAAAGTGTGTGGTCTTGTTTCTCAGTCTATATTTGGTCGGTCTCGTAAGAGGTTGAATGTTACCAATGGGTGGGAAAGAGCAAGGGGCAGCGGCTGTGTAGAACGAAAACACAAATCCTCAGGGGTGTGAGCGTTTCGAGATGAGTCGTATACATGTTATAGTTGGTCTTCAGTGACCGTGTGGCCTAATGGATAAGGCGTCGGACTTCGGATCTGAAGATAACAGGTTCGAATGCTGTCACGCTCGTTTTTTTCCAGTTCTGAAAAAGAAACATTCCGTTTTGATGTAGCAATTGAGCAGTACGAAACCGTCTGAATGTTGCTGTTAACCATTTTTTGCTTGGAGATGCTCTTGAGCTTGAAACACATACAACAAGACCGATGTTAACTAACGAAATGGTCGGCAGAGTACTGACACCGCGTGTTTTGACTGGCATTTGCACATCTAAAACAACGTCGGAAAGTAACTCGTTCGGATTTTGAGTCACATAAAGTATGTGTGTTAGTTTTGACGCCACTAGCTCTGCATGTTGTAATGCAATTTCTTTACCTCTCAGAAATGATTATGACATAAAAGTGAAGTACGTGACGAGTGTGACGTTAGGAAAACATTAGGCAGCATGGAGAGATTCTGTATGAGACCACCCAACCCAAACGAGTACTGTGTGACGTGCTACCCGGCAGGTGTTCACTGAGGTAGCCGGCTAGCTCAGTCGGTAGAGCGTCAGACTCTTATTCCCAGGGTTGTGGGTTCGAGAAACACGCTGGGCGGAAGGGAATTTTGTTCCGCTGCAGATGTAAATTACCGTTTTTCTGATTAACGAGATGTAATGGAAATAGCAACTTTAAACTTTGCCTACGTCTCTGTCAGTCGCAAGGAAACTGTATTTGAAGGTGAAGGTGATTTTGTAGACATGTGTGAAAGACATGTTCTGAAATGCAAGTGTTGTTATTTGGAGAGCACATCGGTTACGTGTCAGATGTGTAGCCAAGCAGTAATGGGTCGCCATAGCTGCAAATATTAGCCGGTAATATGAAGTGTTGTCAGCTGAAGTCTGATGATGCAGACGACCGTAAGGACGAAGTACCAAAGAGTACCGCTAGGCCACGCCTCTTTAGCTCAGTGTTAGAGCACTGGTCTAATAAACCAGTGATCGTAAGTTCCATCTTCACAGGAGAAAGATGAATTTTGGAAATCAGTTGCGCGTCGTGGCCGTATAGCAAACAGTATCTGTGATGACGAACAATTAGCGACAGGCGTTTTATTAAGAATTACTCTCAGATGTGATTAAGGCGAATGGCGCAGATAAAGCTTTTGCCAAAGCTGTACAGCATAAGGTGGGACGAGGCAGTTTGAATTACATTTTATAGATGTATTTCTCACATATCTCAGGGCCTCTCACGGTCGTCGTCGCTGCCGCCGCCGCTTCTGCAGAAGTAGCAAATGGCCATCGTAGCAAATGCGGCGAGGGACGCCCTGCCTTCGATTCCGAATGCACAAAGTGTGTGGTCTTGTTTCTCAGTCTATATTTGGTCGGTCTCGTAAGAGGTTGAATGTTACCAATGGGTGGGAAAGAGCAAGGGGCAGCGGCTGTGTAGAACGAAAACACAAATCCTCAGGGATGTGAGCGTTTCGAGATGAGTCGTATACATGTTACAGTTGGTCGTCAGTGACCGTGTGGCGTAATGGATAAGGCGTCGGACTTCGGATCTGAAGATTACAGGTTCGAATGCTGTCACGCTCGTTTTTTTCCAGTTCTGAAAAAGAAACATACCGTTTTAATGTAGCAATTGAGCAGTACGAAACCGTCTGAATGTTGCTATTGACCATTTCTTGCTTGGAGATGCTCTTGCGCTTGAAACACACACAACAAGACCGGTGTTAACTATCGAAATGGTCGGCAGAGTACCGACACCGCGTGTTTTGACTGGCATTTGCACATCTAAAACAACGTCGGAAAGTAACTCGTTCGGCTTTTGATTCACATAAAGTAAGTGTGTTAATTTTGACGCCACTAGCTCTGCATGTTGTAATGCAATTTCTTTACCTCTCAGAAATGATTATGACATAAAAGTGAAGTACGTGACGAGTGTGACGTTAGGAAAACATTAGGCAGCATGGAGAGATTCTGTATGAGACCACCCAACCCAAACGAGTACTGTGTGACGTGCTACCCGGCAGGTGTTCACCGAGGTAGCCGGCTAGCTCAGTCGGTAGAGCGTCAGACTCTTATTTTCAGGGTCGTGGGTTCGAGTCACACCCTGGGCGGAACGGAATTTTGTTCCACTGCAGATGTAAATTACCGTTTTTCTGATTAACGAGATGTAATGGAAATAGCAACTTTAAACTTTGCCTACGTCTCTGTCAGTCGCAAGGAAACTGTATTTGAAGGTGAAGGTGATTTTGTAGACATGTGTGAAAGACATGTTCTGAAATGCAAGTGTTGTTATTTGGAGAGCACATCGGTTTGTGTCAGATGTGCATCCAAGCAGTAATGGGTCGCCATAGCTGCAAATATTAGCCGGTAATATGAAGTGTTGTCAGCTGAATTCTGATGATGCAGACGACCGTAACGACGAAGTACCCAAGAGTACCGCTAGGCCGCGCCTCTTTAGCTCAGTGTTAGAGCACTGGTCTAATAAACCAGGGGTCGTAAGTTCCATCTTCACAGGAGAAAGATGAATTTTGGAAATCAGTTGCGCGTCGTGGCCGTATAGCAAACTGTATCTGTGATGACGAACAATTAGCGACAGGCGTTTTATTAAGAATTACTCTCAGATGTGATTAAGGCGAATGGCGCAGATAAAGCATTTGCCAAAGCGGTACAGCATAAACCCCCTCCCGATAGCGCGTGGCGGAGTTGCCATTGGCCACCATCGCCAGATCCCTGTTCGGCTCCAACCCCTCCTTCCCAACCCCACGGAACACCTGATTCTTAGTCTATTCTTCCCCGGCCTCACCGTTACCTGCGCCACCATCTGTGTCCGCCCCTCTGCCCCTATTCCTTTTGACTTCCTTTCCCACATCGACCGTACCTTCTCCTCCTACGTGATTGCCGCAGATCTCAATATCCATAGTCGCTCCGCCACCCAGTTACGGCGGTGGCATCGGTTCCTCGCCACCATCCAAGGAGATGCCCTTCCTCTTCCCCAACACACTCGCCCTGAATCCAATACCACACCCGATGTCGTCCTAGCCTCCCCGAACCTCCTTGGCCGCATAGCGGTGGACGTCCTCGACCCTATTGGCAGTGACCTTCTCCCTGTCCTTCTTACCATATCAGACGGTCGTCGCCCCCGTCCCGATCCTCGCCTTGACCCTCCCCCCAAGTATGTCCATGATTACTCCCGTGCCGACTGGAATGCATACCGGGATACCCTTACTACCCGAGTCGATAGCCACCCCCTCACCTACCACCGCCCACATGACATAACCCATGCCGCATCCTTTCTCCAGCAGACGTTGTCTGAGGCCGTGGAGGCCCACATCCCTACCGTCGCCATCCACCCGCACCGTCCTACTTTACCCCCATAGGCCGTCCTCCTCCTTCGAGAATCCCGTCGTCTCTACCGTGCCTTCCTCCACACGCGTGACCGGGACACACTACAACGCCACCGGCAACTCCAGAGACACATCCGGAACTTGCTCGCGGCTAAGAAACGCCGGGACTGGCGACAG
Organism: Schistocerca gregaria; assembly: GCF_023897955.1. NCBI lineage: Eukaryota > Metazoa > Arthropoda > Insecta > Orthoptera > Acrididae > Schistocerca > Schistocerca gregaria. Next base: position 1,076,216 of record NW_026061697.1, read on the forward strand.
ACATGCACCCGTCTTAATGCTACCCTACCTATTAACTCGTCCAAATACTGGTCAGCCTTCCGCCGCCTTACTGGATCAAACCCCCCCCCCCCTTACTATCCTCTCCTTCATAATGACAATCCCTTTCCTGACAACCTTAGTAAGGCCAACCATTTTGCCTCCTACCTCACCGATGTCTTTACCATCCCTGACGATCCCCAGTTCGATTATTCCCTCTTCCCCGATGTCCGCGATCGAACTGACACCTCTATCCCTCCACTAGCTCCTGGCTTCCAGTACTTGGACAACATTACACACACTGAACTCAATAACCCTATAACTACTCAAGACATCATCGATATACTCCGCACCAAACGCAACACTGCTCCTGGTCACGACCGTGTTACTTACCGTCACCTCCGTGAAGCTCCTGCCCCCTTCCTCTCCGCCCTGGCCAGGCTGTACAATGTGGTCTTGTCCACCGGCTTCTACCCCGACCTGTGGAAAACCTCCTGGATCCTGATGTTCCTCAAACCCGATAAACCACCTTCCGCTGTCTCCTCCTACCGTCCTATAAGCCTTACCTCGGTCTTCAGCAAGGTCCTGGAATCCATTCTAACCCGCCGCATCCACCAGCATCTCCACCGGCACCGCTTCCTTCCCTCCACCCAATGTGGCTTTCGACCATCCTTCTCTGCCGATGACCTTCTCCTTCACCTCACTCACCTCCTCTCCGAACAACTCAACTCCCGTCACTCCGCCATATTCCTCTCCCTTGACCTTGAACGCGCCTATGACAGAGTGTGGCATTCTGGTCTCCTCTTCAAGCTCCAAACCTTTGCTCTTCCTATTAACTACATCCGTCTGATCGCCTCCTTCATTTCCCACCGCCCTTCCTATGTCACTATCCACAACACTGATTCCTACACCTTCTACCCCTCTGCCGGTGTGCCCCAAGGTTCCGTCCTTTCCCCTCTTCTTTACCTTCTTTATACGGCGGACATGCCTCCACCTGCACCCCCCCTTCACCTTCTCCAGTACGCCGATCACACCGCCTTCCTTGCCCTTGCCCCCACCCTGCATCGCTCCCAACACCTTCTCCAATCCCATCTGGACCGGTTCACCTCTTGGTGTAACCAGTGGTTGCTCAAGGTCAATCCTTCCAAGACCCAGGCAATCATCGTAGGCAAAACCACCCCTTCCTTCCGTCTCCTTGATTTCTATCTTACCATTTATGGCCGTCCTATTAACCTCACACCCACCCTCAAGTACCTTGGCGTCACCCTTGACCGTCGCCTCTCCTGGACCCCTCATCTCCGGACAATCCAAGCCAAGGCCCGCTCCCGACTCCACCTCCTGAAGCTCCTTTCTGGCCGCACATGGGGTCTGGACCCCTCCACCGTCCTCCACACCTATCAATCTCTCATCCGCCCTTTCCTCTGTTATGCCCATCCTGCCTGGATCTCTGCCCCGCCTACCTTTTACAAATCCCTTCAAATCCTTGAACAGCATGCACTCCGCCTCGCCTATCGCATCCGCCTCCCTTCCCCCACGCGGCTCCTCTATGACCTCATCCCCTTCCCACACCTCCTCCTCTTCCTCCAACGGATACGGATCCTCTACACCTCCCGCAAGCTTGATCCTCCCCACCCGCTTGTCTCTTCCATCCTCTCCCACCCCAACCCACTGCCGCGCCTGTACTCCTGTATCCCACCTGCTCTCCATCTTCACACTCTCCACACCCTCTCCCAAGGTGGCTTCCGCCGACTCCCCCTCCCGGATGATGCCCTCCTCCCCTCCATCTACCCCTCCTACCAACTTTGAGCCTTGCCTTCCCCTCTCCTCTTATTTTCCTGTGGGCACCCTCTCTCCCTTCTCTCCCTCCCTCTCTCCCTCCTTCCATCCTTACCTCCCCTCCCCTTCTCCCTGGGCTTCCACCCCCCTCTTTTCGTTTTCTCCCGTCCTCCTCCCTGGCATCCTATCTCCCCCTCCCTCCTTCTCTCCCCCTGTTTTTTCCCTTGGCAGGCCCCCAGCTTTTCGGTGTGGACAGTGCCCCTGCAAGCGCCGAAGCCCATCTCCGCAGTGTCGGTGTCTTTCGTCCCGTCTGTGCCTCGAGTGTTTCTTCGTTTTCTGCTCCACCGTTCACCTGTGCTAGTGTTCTCTGTTCCGTGCTGTGCTGCCCGTTTTTTTTTAAAACTGAAACAGTGCTGCGTCGGTGAACGACTTCAATTCTTTTTATTCTCTGTTGTCTTCTGATTTTTGTCCTCCATGTCTGTGTTTTGAGATTATGTCTTCCTGTTTTTATCTCTTGTATGTTTCTTGTGGCCGAAGAGCGGCATATTAGGCCGCTGCCGGCCTACCTTTGTAGGTATAAAATGACAATAAAGGAAAAAAAAAAGGTACAGCATAAGGTTAGACGAGGCAGTTTGAATTACATTTTATAGATGTATTTCTCACATATCTCAGAGCCTCTCGCGGTCGTCGTCGTCGTCGTCGTCGTCGTCGCTTCTGCAGAAGTAGCAAATGGCCATCGTAGCAATTGCGGCGAGGGACGCCCTGCCTTCGATTCCGAAAGCACAAAGTGTGTGGTCTTGTTTCTCAGTCTATATTTGGTCGGTCTCGTAAGAGGATGAATGTTACCAATGGGTGGGAAACAGCAAGGGGCAGCGGCTGTGTAGAACGAAAACACAAATCCTCAGGGGTGTGAGCGTTTCGAGATGAGTCGTATACATGTTACAGTTAGTCGTCAGTGACCGTGTGGCCTAATGGATAAGGCGTTGTACTTCGGATCTGAAGATTACAGGTTCGAATGCTGTCACGCTCGTTTTCTTACAGTTCTGAAAAAGAAACATACCGTTTTAATGTAGCAATTGAGCAGTACGAAACCGTCTGAATGTTGCTGTTGACAATTTTTTGCTTGGAGATGCTCTTGCGCTTGAAACACACACAACAAGACCGGTGTTAACTAGCGAAATGGTCGGCAGAGTACCGACACCGCGTGTGTTGACTGGCATTTGCGCATCTAAAACAACGTCGGAAAGTAACTCGTTCGGCTTTTGAGTCACATAAAGTATGTGTGTTAATTTTGACGCCACTAGCTCTGCATGTTGTAATGCAATTTCTTTACCTCTCAGAAATGATTATGACATAAAAGTGAAGTACGTGACGAGTGTGACGTTAGGAAAACATTAGGCTGCCTGGAGAGATTCTGTATGAGACCACCCAACCCAAACGAGTACTGTGTGACGTGCTACCCGGCAGGTGTTCACCGAGGTAGCCGGCTAGCTCAGTCGGTAGAGCGTCAGACACTTATTTCATGGGTCGTGGGTTCGAGCCACGGAATTTTGTTCCGCTGCAGATGTAAATTACCGTTTTTCTGATTAACGAGATGTAATGGAAATAGCAACTTTAAACTTTGATTACGTCTCTGTCAGTCGCAAGGAAACTGTATTTGAGGGTGAAGGTGATTTTGTAGACATGTGTGAAAGACATGTTCTGAAATGCAAGTGTTGTTATTTGGAGAGCACATCGGTTACGTGTTACGTGTCAGATGTGTAGCCAAGCAGTAATGGGTCGCCATAGCTGCAAATATTAGCCGGTAATATGAAGTGTTGTCAGCTGAAGTCTGATGATGCAGACGACCGTAACGACGAAGTACCCAAGAGTACCGCTAGGCCGCGCCTCTTTAGCTCAGTGTTAGAGCACTGGTCTAATAAACCAGGGGTCGTAAGTTCCACCCTCACAGGAGAAAGATGAATTTTGGAAATCAGTTGCGCGTCGTGGCCGTATAGCAAACTGTATCTGTGATGACGAACAATTAGCGACAGGCGTTTTATTAAGAATTACTCTCAGATGTGATTAAGGCGAATGGCGCAGATAAAGCATTTGCCAAATCGGTACAGCACAAGGTTAGACGAGGCAGTTTGAATTACATTTTATAGATGTATTTCTCACATATCTCAGAGCCCCTCGCGGTCGTCGTCGTCGTTGCTTCTGCAGAAGTAGCAAATGGCCATCGTAGCAAATGCGGCGAGGGACGCCCTGCCTTCGATTCCGAATGCACAAAGTGTGTGGTCTTGTTTCTCAGTCTATATTTGGTCGGTCTCGTAAGAGGTTGAATGTTACGAATGGGTGGGAAAGAGCAAGGGGCAGCGGCTGTGTAGAACGAAAACACAAATCCTCAGGGGTGTGAGCGTTTCGAGATGAGTCGTATACATGTAACAGTTAGTTGTCAGTGACCGTGTGGCCTAATGGATAAGGCGTTGGACTTCGGATCTGAAGATTACAGGTTCGAATGCTGTCACGCTCGTTTTCTTCAAGTTCTGAAAAAGAAACATACCGTTTTAATGTAGCACTTGAGCAGTACGAAACCGTCTGAATGTTGCTGTTGACAATTATTTGCTTGGAGATGCTCTTGCGCTTGAAACACACACAACAAGACCGGTGTTAACTAGGGAAATGGTCGGCAGAGTACCGACACCGCGTGTGTTGACTGGCATTTGCACATCTAAAACAACGTCGGAAAGTAACTCGTTCGGCTTTTGAGTCACATAAAGTATGTGTGTTAATTTTGACGCCACTAGCTCTGCATGTTGTAATGCAATTTCTTTACCTCTCAGAAATGATTATGACATAAAAGTGAAGTACGTGACGAGTGTGACGTTACGAAAACATTAGGCAGCATGGAGAGATTCTGTATGAGACCACCCAACCCAAACGAGTACTGTGTGACGTGCTACCCGGCAGGTGTTCACCGAGGTTGCCGGCTAGCTAAGTCGGTAGAGCGTCAGACTCTTATTCCCAGGGTCGTGGGTTCGAGCCACATGCTGGGCGGAACGGAATTTTGTTCCACTGCAGATGTAAATTACCGTTTTTCTGATTAACGAGATGTAATGGAAATAGCAACTTTAAACTTTTCCTATGTCTCTGTCAGTCGCAAGGAAACTGTATTTGAAGGTGAAGGTGATTTTGTAGACATGTGTGAAAGACATGTTCTGAAATGCAAGTGTTGTTATTTGGAGAGCACATCGGTTTGTGTCAGATGTGTAGCCAAGCAGTAATGGGTCGCCATAGCTGCAAATATTAGCCGGTAATATGAAGTGTTGTCAGCTGAAGTCTGATGATGCAGACGACCGTAACGACGAAGTACCCAAGAGTACCGCTAGGCCGCGCCTCTTTAGCTCAGTGTTAGAGCACTGGTCTAATAAACCAGGGGTCGTAAGTTCCATCTTCACAGGAGAAAGATGAATTTTGGAAATCAGTTGCGCGTCGTGGCCGTATAGCAAACTGTATCTGTGATGACGAACAATTAGCGACAGGCGTTTTATTAAGAATTACTCTCAGATGTGATTAAGGCGAATGGCGCAGATAAAGCATTTGCCAAAGCGGTACAGCATAAGGTGGGACGAGGCAGTTTGAATTACATTTTATAGATGTATTTCTCACATATCTCAGAGCCTCTCGCGGTCGTCGTCGTCGTCGTCGTCGCTTCTGCAGAAGTAGCAAATGGCCATCGTAGCAAATGCGGCGAGGGACGCCCTGCCTTCGATTCCGAATGCACAAAGTGTGTGGTCTTGTATCTCAGTCTATATTTGGTCGGTCTTGTAAGAGGTTAAATGTTACCTATGGGTGGGAAACAGCAAGGGGCAGCGGCTGTGTAGAACGAAAGCACAAATCCTCAGGGGTGTGAGCGTTTCGAGATGAGTCGTATACATGTTACAGTTGGTCGTCAGTGACCGTGTGGCCTAATGGATAAGGCGTCTTACTTGGGATCTGAAGATTACAGGTTCGAATGCTGTCACGCTCGTTTTCTTCCAGTTCTGAAAAAGAAACATACCGTTTTAATGTAGCAATTGAGCAGCACGAAACCGTCTGAATGTTGCTGTTGACAATTTTTTGCTTGGAGATGCTCTTGCGCTTGAAACACACACAACAAGACCGGTGTTAACTAGCGAAATGGTCGGCAGAGTACCGACACCGCGTGTTTTGACTGGCATTTGCACATCTAAAACAACGTCGGAAAGTAACTCGTTCGGCTTTTGAGTCACATAAAGTATGTGTGTTAATTTTGACGCCACTAGCTCTGCATGTTGTAATGCAATTTCTTTACCTCTCAGAAATGATTATGACATAAAAGTGAAGTACGTGACGAGTGTGACGTTAGGAAAACATTAGGCAGCATGGAGAGATTCTGTATGGGACCACCCAACCCAAACGAGTACTGTGTGACATGCTACCCGGCAGGTGTTCGCCGAGGTAGCCGGCTAGCTCAGTCGGTAGAGCGTCAGACTCTTATTTCCAGGGTCGCGGGTTCGAGCCACACGCTGGGCGGAACGGAATTTTGTTCCGCTGCAGATGTAAATTACCGTTTTTCTGATTAACGAGATGTAATGGAAATAGCAACTTTAAACTTTGCCTACGTCTCTGTCAGTCGCAAGGAAACTGTATTTGAAGGTGAAGGTGATTTTGTAGACATGTGTGAAAGACATGTTCTGAAATGCAAGTGTTGTTATTTGGAGAGCACATCGGTTACGTGTCAGATGTGTAGCCAAGCAGTAATGGGTCGCCATAGCTGCAAATATTAGCCAGTAATATGAAGTGTTGTCAGCTGAAGTCTGATGATGCAGACAACCGTAAGGACGAAGTACAGAAGAGTACCGCTAGGCCGCTCCTCTTTAGCTCAGTGTTAGAGCACTGGTCTAATAAACCAGCGGTCGTAAGTTCCATCCTCACAGGAGAAAGATGAATTCTGGAAATCAGTTGCGCGTCGTGGCCGTATAGCAAACTGTATCTGTGATGACGAAAATTAGCGACAGGCGTTTTATTAAGAATTACTCTCAGATGTGATTAAGGCGAATGGCGCAGATAAAGCGTTTGTCGAAGCGGTACAGCATAAGGTGGGACGATTCATTTTGAATTACATTTTATAGATGTATTTCTCACATATCTCAGAGCCTGTCGTCGTCGTCGTCGTCGTCGCCGCCGCCGCCGCTTCTGCAGAAGTAGCAAATGGCCATCGTAGCAAATGCGGCGAGGGACGCCCTGCCTTCGATTCCGAATGCACAAAGTGTGTGGTCTTGTTTCTCAGTCTATATTTGGTCGGTCTCGTAAGAGGTAGAATGTTACGAATGGGTGGGAAAGAGCAAGGGCAGCGGCTGTGTAGAACGAAAACACAAATCCTCAGTGGTGTGAGCGTTTCGAGATGAGTCGTATACATGTTAAAATTGATCGTCAGTGACGGTGTGGCCTAATGGATAAGGCGTCGGACTTCGGATCTGAAGAGCACAGGTTCGAATGCTGTCACGCTCGTTATTTTCTAGTTCTGAAAAAAAAAACATACCGTTTTAATGTAGCAATTGAGCAGTACGAAACCGTCTGAATGTTGCTGCTCACCATTTTTTGCTTGGAGATGCTCTTGCGCTTGAAACACACACAACAAGACCGGTGTTATCTAGCGAAATCGTTGGCAGAGTACCGACACCGCGTGTTTTGACTGGCATCTGCACATCTAAAACAACGTTGGAAAGTAACTCGTTCGGCTTTTGAGTCACATAAAGTATGTGTGTTAATTTTGACGCCACTAGCTCTGCATGTTGTAATGCAAATTCTTACCTCTCAGAAATTATTATGACATAAAAGTGAAGTACGTGACGAGTGTGACGTTAGGAAAACATTAGGCAGCACGGAGAGATTCGGTATGAGACCATCGAACCCAAACGAGTACTGTGTGACGTGCTACAAGGCAGGTGTACACCGAGGTAGCCGGCTAGCTCTGTCGGTAGAGCGTCAGACTCTTATTTCCAGGGTCGTGGGTTCGAGCCACACGCTGGGCTCAACGGAATTTTGTTCCGCTGCAGATGTAAATTACCGTTTTTCTGATTAACGAGATGTAATGGAAATAGCAACTTTAAATTTTGCCTACGTCTCTGTCAGTAGCAAGGAAACTGTATTTGAAGGTGAAGGTGATTTTGTAGACATGTGTGAAAGACATGTTCTGAAATGCAAGTGTTGTTGTTTGGAGAGCACATCGGTTACGTGTCAGATGTGTAGCCAAGCAGTAATGGGTCGCCATAGCTGCAAATATTAGCCGGTAATATGAAGTGTTGTCAGCTGAAGTCTGATGATGCAGACGACCGTAAGGACGAAGTACCCAAGAGTACCACTAGGCCGCGCCTCTTGAGCTCAGTGTTAGAGCACTGGTCTAATAAAACAGGGGTCGTAAGTTCCATCCTCACAGGACAAGGACGAATTTCGGAAATCAGTTGCGCGTCGTGGATTCCTAATGCACAAAGTGTGTGGTCTTGTTTCTCAGTGTATATTTGGTCGGTCTCGTAAGAGGTTGAATGTTACCAATGGGTGGGAAAGAGCAAGGGGCAGCGGCTGTGTAGAACGAAAACACAAATCCTCAGGGGTGTGAGCGTTTCGAGATGAGTCGTACACATGTTATAGTTGGTCGTCAGTGACCGTGTGGCCTAATGGATAAGGCGTCGGACTTCGGATCTGAAGATTACAGGTTCGAACGTTGCCACGCTCGTTTATTTCCAGTTCTGAAAAAGAAACATACCGTTTTAATGTAGCAATTGAGCAGTACGAAACCGTCTGAATGTTGCTGTTGACCATTTTTTGCTTGGAGATGCTCTTGAGCTTGAAACACACACAACAAGACCGGTGTTAACTAGCGAAATGGTCGGCAGAGTACTGACACCGCGTGTTTTGACTGGCATTTGCACATCTAAAACAACGTCGGAAAGTAACTCGTTCGGCTTTTGAGTCACATAAAGTATGTGTGTTAATTTTGACGCCACTAGCTCTGCATGTTGTCATGCAATTTCTTTACCTCTCAGAAATGATTATGACATAAAAGTGAAGTACGTGACGAGTGTGACGTTAGGAAAACATTACGCAGCATGGAGAGATTATGTATGGGACCACTCAACCCAAACGAGTACTGTGTGACGTGCTACCCGGAAGGTATTCACCGAGGTAGCCGGCTAGCTCAGTCGGTAGAGCGTCAGACTCTTATTTCCAGGGTCGTGGGTTCGAGCCACTCGCTGGGCTGAACGGAACTTTGTTCCGCTGCAAATGTAAATTACCGTTTTTCTGATTAACGAGATGTAATGGAAATAGCAACTTTAAAATTTACCTACGTCTCTGTCAGTCACAAGGAAACTGTATTTGAAGGTGAAGGTGATTTTGTAGACATGTGTGAAAGACATGTTCTGAAATGCAAGTGTTGTTATTTGGAGAGCACATCGGTTACGTGTCAGATGTGTAGCCAAGCAGTAATGGGTCGCCATAGCTGCAAATATTAGCCGGTAATATGAAGTGTTGTCAGCTGAAGTCTGATGATGCAGACGACGGTAAGGACGAAGTACCCAAGAGTACCGCTAGGCCGCGCCTCTTTAGCTCAGTGTTAGAGCACTTGTCTAATAAACCAGGGGTCGTAAGTTCCATCCTCACAGGAGAAAGATGAATTTTGGAAATCAGTTGCGCGTCGTGGCAGTATAGCAAACAGTATCTGTGATGACGAACAATTAGCGACAGGCGTTTTATTAAGAATTACTCTCAGATGTGATTAAGGCGAATGGCGCAGATAAAGCATTTGCCAAAGCGGTACAGCATAAGGTGGGACGAGGCAGTTTGAATTACATTTTATAGATGTATTTCTCACATATCTCAGAGCCTCTCGCGGTCGTCTTCGTCGTCGTCGTCGTCGTCGTCGTCGCCGCCACTTCTGCAGAAGTAGCAAATGGCCATCGTAGCAAATGCGGCGAGGGACGCCCTGCCTTCGATTCCGAATGCACAAAGTGTGTGGTCTTGTTTCTCAGTGTATATTTGGTCGGTCTCGTAAGAGGTTGAATGTTACCAATGGGTGGGAAAGAGCAAGGGGCAGCGGCTGTGTAGAACGAAAACACAAATCCTCAGGGGTGTGAGCGTTTCGAGATGAGTCGTACACATGTTATAGTTGGTCGTCAGTGACCGTGTGGCCTAATGGATAAGGCGTCGGACTTCGGATCTGAAGATTACAGGTTCGAATGCTGTCACGCTCGTTTTTTTCCAGTTCTGAAAAAGAAACATACCGTTTTAATGTAGCAACTGAGCAGTACGAAACCGTCTGAATGTTGCTGTTGACCATTTTTTGCTTGGAGATGCTCTTGAGCTTGAGACACACACAACAAGACCGGTGTTAACTAGCGAAATGGTCGGCAGAGTACCGACACCGCGTGTTTTGACTGGCATTTGCACATCTAAAACAACGTCGGAAAGTAACTCGTTCGGCTTTTGAGTCACATAAAGTATGTGTGTTAATTTTGACGCCACTAGCTCTGCATGTTGTAATGCAATTTCTTTACCTCTCAGAAATGATTATGACATAAAAGTGAAGTACGTGACGAGTGTGACGTTAGGAAAACATTAGGCAGCATGGAGAGATTATGTATGGGAACACCCAACCCAAACGAGTACTGTGTGACGTGCTACCCGGAAGGTATTCACCGAGGTAGCCGGCTAGCTCAGTCGGTAGGGCGTCAGACTCTTATTTCCAGGGTCGTGGGTTCGAGCCACACGCTGGGCTGAACGGAATTTTGTTCCGCTGCAGATGTAAATTAGCGTTTCTCTGATTAACGAGATGTAATGGAAATAGCAACATTAAACTTTGCCTACGTCTCTGTCAGTAGCAAGGAAACTGTATTTGAAGGTGAAGGTGATTTTGTAGACATGTGTGAAAGACATGTTCTGAAATGCAAGTGTTGTTGTTTGGAGAGCACATCGGTTACGTGTCAGATGTGTAGCCAAGCAGCAATGGGTCGCCATAGCTGCAAATATTAGCCGGTAATATGAAGTGTTGTCAGCTGAAGTCTGATGATGCAGACGACCGTAAGGACGAAGTACCCAAGAGTACCGCTAGGCCGCGCCTCTTTAGCTCAGTGTTAGAGCACTGGTCTAATAAACCAGGGGTCGTAAGTTCCATCCTCACAGGAGAAAGATGAATTTTGGAAATCAGTTGCGCGCCGTGGCCGTATAGCAAACTGTATCTGTGATGACGAACAATTAGCGACAGGCGTTTTATTACGAATTACTCTCAGATGTGATTAAGGCGAATGGCGCAGATAAAGCATTTGCCAATGCGGTACAGCAAAAGGTGGGACGAGGCAGTTTGAATTACATTTTATAGATGTATTTCTCACATATCTCAGAGCCTCTCGCGGTCGTCGTCGTCGCAGCCGCCGCTTCTGCAGAAGTAGCAAATGGCCATCGTAGCAAATGCGGCGAGGGACGCCCTGCCTTCGATTCCGTATGCACAAAGGGCGTGGTCTTGTTTCTCAGTGTATATTTGGTCGGTCTCGTAAGAGGTTGAATGTTACGAATGGGTGGGAAAGAGCAAGGGGCAGCGGCTGTGTAGAACGAAAACACAAATCCTCAGGGGTGTGAGCGTTTCGAGATGAGTCGTACACATGTTATAGTTAGTCGTCAGTGACCGTGTGGGCTAATGGATAAGGCGTCCGACTTCGGATCTGAAGATTACAGGTTCGAATGCTGTCACGCTCGTTTTTTTCCAGTTCTGAAAAAGAAACATACCGTTTTAATGTAGCAATTGAGCAGTACGAAACCTTCAGAATGTTGCTGTTGACCATTTTTTGCTTGGAGATGCTCTTGAGCTTGCAACCCACACAACAAGACCGGTGTTAACTAGCGAAATGGTCGGCAGAGTACCGACACCGCGTTCTTTGACTGGCATTTGCACATCTAAAACAACGTCGGAAAGTAACTCGTTCGGCTTGAGAGTCACATAAAGTATGTGTGTTAATTTTGACGCCACTAGCTCTGCATGTTGTAATGCAATTTTTTTACCTCTCAGAAATGATTATGACATAAAAGTGAAGTACGTGACGAGTGTGACGTTAGGAAAACATTAGGCAGCATGGAGAGATTCTGTATGGGACCACCCAACCCAAACTAGTACTGTGTGACGTGCTATCCGGAAGGTATTCACCGCGGTAGCCGGCTAGCTCAGTCGGTAGAGCGTTAGACTCTTATTTCCAGGGTCGTGGGTTCGAGCCACACGCTGGGCGGAACGGAATTTTGTTCCGCTGCAGATGTAAATTACCGTTTTTCTGATTAACGAGATGTAATGGAAATAGCAACTTTAAACTTTGCCTACGTCTCTGTCAGTCGCAAGGAAACTGTATTTGAAGGTGAAGGTGATTTTGTAGACATGTGTGAAAGACATGTTCTGAAATGCAAGTGTTGTTGTTTGGAGAGCACATCGGTTACGTGTCAGATGTGTAGCCAAGCAGTAATGGGTCGCCATAGCTGCAAATATTAGCCGGTGATATGAAGTGTTGTCAGCTGAAGTCTGATGATGCAGACGACTGTAAGGACGAAGTACCCAAGAGTACCGCTAGGCCGCGCCTCTTTAGCTCAGTGTTAGAGCACTGGTCTAATAAACCAGGGGTCGTAAGTTCCATCCTCACAGGAGAAGGATGAATTTTGGAATTCAGTTGCGCGTCGTGGCCGTATAGCAAACTGTATCTGTGGTGACGAACAATTAGCGACAGGCGTTTTATTAAGAATTACTCTCAGATGTGATTAAGGCGAATGGTGCAGATAAGGCATTTGCCAAAGCGGTACAGCATCACACATCTTCGGCGTAACTCGAGAGGGTTGCGCCCTTCGATATTATTGTCGTTAATATCGAAGTGCTAGGAGTTTCAGTGATCGCTGCAGCTGCCGTTGGTCCCAGCTGCCGCTGCCGCCGCCGCCGCCGCCGGTCTCCCGCCGACGCCGGTTGCCGCCATCGTATCCGGTTCCTGCCGCTGCTGCTGTTGCCGACCGCCGCCGACGCCGCCGCCGCCGCCGCCGCCGCCGGCGCCGCATCTGGTTCCTGCCGCCGCTGCCGCTGCTCGCCACCGACGCCGCCGCCGGTTCCCGCCGCCGCCGCCGGTTTCCGCCGCCGCCGCCGGTTCCCGCCGCCGCCGCCGCCGCCGCCGCCGCCGCTCCCTGGCCGTCTTTCGTTCTGTCGTCTCTGCTTACGTCTTACCCTTCCTCGTCGTCAGTCTCTTGTCCTTGTCCTTTGACTGTCCCCTGTTATTTTTCCTCTTTTCCCCTCTCCTACTTATCCTCTCACCATGACAACCCCCACAACTACCGCCACTACCACTGCAATCGTGTACACGTCCCCCTCACTTGCTGCCACCACCATCACGTGGTGTGCTCAATCACCGCCTCCCCCATATATTCCCCCCCTCCTCACTCTTCCTACCCCCGCTCCTTTTGTTGCTCCCTCCCCTGTTCCTACCCCCCATGCCTCACGTGACCCATTCCCTCCCCTCCCCCATGTAACTCATGCCACCCCCGCCAGGATTGTTGCCCGTCGGGCCACCACCCACGCCACACCATCATCATCGTCATCACCATCACCATCACCATCGCCCTCGCCATCGCCAGTGCCAACCACTGCCACTGCATCTTCTGTGGCGCCAGCTCCAGCTCCAGCGCCAGCACCAGCACCACCACCAGTGCCTGCACCGCCGGTGGGACCTGCCTTCACCCGCCATCTCCCGGTCGTCCCCATCCCCCACACCTCTTACCATCCCTCTCCCGCTGTGAAACGTCCCAGCGGCACCCCAGCCTCTTCTGCTCCCAAGAAGTCGCAGACTCTCCCCCCTCCAACCCCCCGGGATGCCATGGATACCACCCCACCTGCCCTATCTACTCCCTCCTCTACCTCCCCCTCCTACAGGTACCTCCTTTCTCACCCTGATCCCTCTCTCCTGGAGGCCCGCAATCTTACCCTTCTCCTCCGCCAGCACTTCCCCGGAGCCCCGATCTCCCTTCTCACCCCCCGTCGGGACTCCGTCCTGATCACATCCCCCAGCCCCACCCTCCACTCCGACATCCTCTCCCGCATTCCCCTCACCCGGTTTGGTCCCCATGCCTCCCTTGCCCCTGCTCCCTCCCCCTCCTCATCCCGACAACCCCAGCCGCCCCGTCGCCCACCGACCCTGACTGCCGTGATCACTCGGCTTAGCCCGATGATCACGGAGGAGGAGGTGTTGGCGGAGCTGAAGGCCCATTCCTATCTAGAAGTTCGAGCTGTCCGCCGGATTCACAATCCAGCCGGCCCCACCCGCCTCATGCGGGTGTTCTCCGAGCATGCTCCCTCCATAGACCTCCTCCTCAAGGAGGGTGCCCTCCTTTTCAACCGCCGTTATAAGGTCGACCCCTCCCGCTCCCCTCCACAGTCCATCCGCTGCCAGAGGTGCTTGCGCTATAATGCACATCCTACATCTGAGTGCCGCGAGGCCCCCGTCTGCCCGCACTGCAAAGAAGCACACTTCCTCCGGCAGTGCCCCAACATTCGGTCCCCCCCCTCCTGTAACACCTGTAACCTCCAACACCCAACCTACTCCCAAAAGTGCAAGGCCCGACCCCCTCCCTCCGCTCCTGAACTCACTGTCCCTGTCCGCCCCTTGGATGCCCCCACCCCTCCCGGCAATTCCCTCCGTCCCCCCCCCACAGCTGAGGACATCATCCGCTTTGTAACCGTTGTCCTTCAGAACATCCACCCCTTTCAGCGCCCCCACACACTCCAGCAGGTATCCCTTGCCGCCCATTCCGTCTTCCAGCTCAACACTTACGCCACCTACTCCCATAACCAGGCCCATTTTACCTTCTCCCGTCTCGACACCCTCGTCTAAATTCCCACTATGGCGCGACAGCAACGTATCCTGTTTAACAACATCCGTTCCCTTCCTGTCAACAAGAATCTCCTTATGCATACCCTCACCACCCACCACGTGGATGCCTTCCTCCTAAACGAAACATTTCTCCAGCCCCACCATACTGTCCATACCTCGCCCTACCTCCTTCACCGCTCTGACAACCCCCTCCCGATAGCGCGTGGCGGAGTTGCCATTGGCCACCATCGCCAGATCCCTGTTCGGCTCCAACCCCTCCTTCCCAACCCCACGGAACACCTGATCCTTAGTCTATTCTTCCCCGGCCTCACCGTTACCTGCGCCACCGTCTATGTCCGACCCTCTGCCCCTATTCCTTTTGACTTCCTTTCCCACATCGACCGTACCTTCTCCTCCTACGTGATTGCCGCAGATCTCAATATCCATAGTCGCTCCGCCACCCAGTTACGGCGGTGGCATCGGTTCCTCGCCACCATCCAAGGTGATGTCCTTCCTCTTCCCCAACACACCCGCCCTGAATCCAATACCACACCCGATGTCGTCCTAGCCTCCCCCAACCTCCTTGGCCGCATAGCGGTGGACGTCCTCGACCCTATTGGCAGTGACCATCTCCCTGTCCTTCTTACCATATCAGACGGTCGTCGCCCCCGTCCCGATCCTCGCCTTGACCCTCCCCCCAAGTATGTCCATGATTACTCCCGTGCCGACTGGAATGCATACCGGGATACCCTTACTACCCGAGTCGATAGCCGCCCCCACACCTACCACTGCCCACATGACATAACCCATGCCGCATCCTTTCTCCAGCAGACCTTGTCTGAGGCCGTGGAGGCCCACATCCCTACCGTCGCCGTCCACCCGCATCATCCCACTTTACCCCCACAGGCCGTCCTCCTCCTTCGAGAATCCCGTCGTCTCTACCGTGCCTTCCTCCACACGCGTGACCGGGACACACTACAACGCCACCGGCAACTCCAGAGACACATCCGGAACTTGCTCGCGGCTAAGAAACGCCGGGACTGGCGACAGACATGCACCTGTCTTAATGCTACCCTACCTATTAACTCGTCCAAATACTGGTCAGCCTTCCGCCGCCTTACTGGATCAAAACCCCCTCCTTACTATCCTCTCCTTCATAATGACAATCCCTTTCCTGACAACCTTAGTAAGGCAAACCATTTTGCCTCCTACCTCACCGATGTCTTTACCATCCCTGACGATCCCCAGTTCGATTATTCCCTCTTCCCCGATGTCCGCGATCGAACTGACACCTCTATCCCTCCACTAGCTCCTGGATTCCACTACTTGGACAACATTACACACACTGAACTCAATAACCCTATAACTACTCCAGACATCATCGATATACTCCGCACCAAACGCAACACTGCTCCTGGTCACGACCGTGTTACTTACCGTCACCTCCGTGAAGCTCCCGCCCCCTTCCTCTCCACCCTGGCCAGGCTGTACAATGTGGTCTTGTCCACCGGCTTCTACCCCGACCTGTGGAAAACCTCCCGGAGCCTGATGTTCCTCAAACCCGATAAACCACCTTCCGCTGTCTCCTCCTACCGTCCTATAAGCCTTACCTCGGTCTTCAGCAAGGTCCTGGAATCCATTCTAACCCGCCGCATCCACCAGCATCTCCACCGGCACCGCTTCCTTCCCTCCACCCAATGTGGCTTTCGACCGTCCTTCTCTGCCAATGACCTTCTCCTTCACCTCACTCACCTCCTCTCCGAACAACTCAACTCCCGTCGCTCCGCCATATTCCTCTCCCTTGACCTTGAACGCGCCTATGACCGTGTGTGGCATTCTGGTCTCCTCTTCAAGCTCCAAACCTTTGCTCTTCCTATTAACTACGTCCGTCTGATCGCCTCCTTCATTTCCCACCGCCCTTCCTATGTCACTATCCACAACACTGATTCCTACACCTTCTACCCCTCTGCCGATGTGCCCCAAGGTTCCGTCCTTTCCCCTCTTCTTTACCTTCTTTATACGGCGGACATGCCTCCACCTGCACCCCCCCTTCACCTTCTCCAGTACGCCGATGACACCGCCTTCCTTGCCCTTGCCCCCACCCTGCAACGCTCCCAACACCTTCTCCAATCCCATCTTGACCGGTTCACCTCTTGGTGTAACCAGTGGTTGCTCAAGGTCAATCCTTCCAAGACCCAGGCAATCATCGTAGGCAAAACCACCCCTTCCTTCCGTCTCCTTGATTTCTATCTTACCATTTATGGCCGTCCTATTAACCTCACACCCACCCTCAAGTACCTTGGCGTCATCCTTGACCGTCGCCTCTCCTGGACCCCTCATCTCCGGACAATCCAAGCCAAGGCACGCTCCCGACTCCACCTCCTGAAGCTCCTTTCTGGCCGCACATGGGGTCTGGACCCCTCCACCGTCCTCCACACCTATAAATCTCTCATCCGCCCTATCCTCTGTTATGCCCATCCCGCCTGGATCTCTCCCCCTCCCTCCTTCCCTCCCCCTGTTTTTCCCTTGGCAGGCCCCCAGCTTTTCGGTGTGGACAGTGCCCCTGCAAGCGCCAAAGCCCATCTCCGCAGTGTCCGTGTCTTTCGTCCCGTCTGTGCCTCGAGTGTTTCTTCGTTTTCTGCTCCACCGTTCACCTGTGCTAATGTTCTCTGTTCCGTGCTGTGCTGCCCGTTTTTTTAAAACTGAAACAGTGCTGCGTCGGAGAACGACTTCAATTCCTTTTATTCTCTGTTGTCTTCTGATTTTTGTCCTCCATGTCTGTGTTTTGAGATTATGTCTTCCTGTTTTTATCACTTGTATGTTTCTTGTGGCTGAAGAGCGGCATATTAGGCCGCTGCCGGCCTACCTTTGTAGGTATAAAATGACAATAAAGGAAAAAAAAAACGGTACAGCATAAGGTGGGACGAGGCAGTTTGAATTACATTTTATAGATGTATTTCTCACATATCTCAGAGCCTCTCGCGGTCGTCGTCGTCGCAGCCGCCGCTTCTGCAGAAGTAGCAAATGGCCATCGTAGCAAATGCGGCGAGGGACGCCCTGCCTTCGATTCCGAATGCACAAAGTGCGTGGTCTTGTTTCTCAGTGTATATTTGGTCGGTCTCGTAAGAGGTTGAATGTTATGAATGGGTGGGAAAGTGCAAGGGGCAGCGGCTGTGTAGAACGAAAACACAAATCCTCAGGGGTGTGAGCGTTTCGAGATGAGTCGTACACATTTTATAGTTGGTCGTCAGTGACCGTGTGGCCTCATGGATTAGCCGTCGGACTTCGGATCTGAAGATTACAGGTTCGAATGCTGTCACGCTCGTTTATTTCCAGTTCTGAAAAAGAAACATACCGTTTTAATGTAGCAATTGAGCAGTACGAAACCGTCTGAATGTTGCTGTTGACCATTTTTTGCTTGGAGATGCTCTTGAGCTTGCAACACACACAACAAGACCGGTGTTAACTAGCGAAATGGTCGGCAGAGTACCGACACCGCGTGTTTTGACTGGCATTTGCACATCTAAAACAATGTCGGAAAGTAACTCGTTCGGCTTGTGAGTCACATAGAGTATGTGTGTTAATTTTGACGCCACTAGCTCTGCATGTTGTAATGCAATTTCTTTACCTCTCAGAAATGATTATGACATAAAAGTGAAGTACGTGACGAGTGTGACGTTAGGAAAACATTAGGAAGCATGGAGAGATTCTGTATGGGACCACCCAACCCAAACGAGTACTGTGTGACGTGCTACCCGGAAGGTATTCACCGAGGTAGCCGGCTAGCTCAGTCGGTAGAGCGTCAGACTCTTACTTCCAGGGTCGTGGGTTCGAGCCACACGCTGGGCGGAACGGAATTTGTTCCGCTGCAGATGTAAATTGCCGTTTTTCTGATTAACGATATGTAATGGAAATAGCAACTTTATACTTTGCCTACGTGTCTGTCAGTCGCAAGGAAACTGTATTTGAAGGTGAAGGTGATTTTGTAGACATGTGTGAAAGACATGTTCTGAAATGCAAGTGTTGTTGTTTGGAGAGCACATCGGTTACGTGTCAGATGTGTAGCCAAGCAGTAATGGGTCGCCATAGCTGCAAATATTAGCCAGTAATATGAAGTGTTGTCAGCTGAAGTCTGATGATGCAGACGACCGTAAGGACGAAGTACCCAAGAGTACCGCTAGGCCGCGCCTCTTTAGCCCAGTGTTAGAGCACTGGTCTAATAAAGCAGGGGTCGTAAGTTCCATCCTCACAGGAGAAAGATGAATTTTGGAAATCAGTTACGCGTCGTGGCCGTATAGCAAACAGTATCTGTGATGACGAACAATTAGCGACAGGCGTTTTATTAAGAATTACTCTCAGATGTGATTAAGGCGAATGGCGCAGATAAAGCATTTGCCAAAGCGGTACAGCATAAGGTGGGACGAGGCAGTTTGAATAAGATTTTATAGATGTATTTCTCACATATCTCAGAGCTTCTCGCGGTCGTCGCCGCCGCCGCTTCTGCAGAAGTAGCAAATGGCCATCGTAGCAAATGCAGCGAGGGACGCCCTGCCTTCGATTCCGAATGCACAAAATGTGTGGTCTTGTTTCTCAGTCTATATTTGGTCGGTCTCGTAAGAGGTTGAATGTTACGAATGGGTGGGAAAGAGCAAGGGGCAGCGGCTGTGTAGAACGAAAACACAAACCCTCAGGGGTGTGAGCGTTTCGAGATGAGTCGTATACATGTTATAGTTAGTCGTCAGTGACCGTGTGGCCAAATGGATAAGGCGTCGGACTTCGGATGTGAAGATTACAGGTTCGAATGCTGTCACGCTCGTTTTTTTCCAGTTCTGAAAAAGAAACATACCGTTTGAATGTAGCAATTGAGCAGTACGAAACCGTCTGAATGTTGCTGTTGACCATTTTTTGCTTGGAGATGCTCTTGAGCTTGAAACACACACAACAAGAACGGTGTTAACTAGCGAAATGGTCGGCAGAGTACCGACACCGCGTGTTTTGACTGGCATTTGCACATCTAAAACAACATCGGAAAGTAACTCGTTCGGCTTGTGAGTCACATAAAGTATGTGTGTTAATTTTGACGCCACTAGCTCTGCATGTTGTAATGCAATTTCTTTACCTCTCAGAAATGATTATGACATAAAAGTGAAGTACGTGACGAGTGTGACGTTAGGAAAACATTAGGCAGCATGGAGAGATTCTGTATGGGAACACCCAACCCAAACGAGTACTGTGTGACGTGGTACCCGGCAATATTCACCGAGGTAGCCTTCTAGCTCAGTCGGTAGAGCGTCAGACTCTTATTTCTAGGGTCGTGGGTTCGAGCCACACGCTGGGCGGAGCGGAATTTTGTTCCGCTGCAGATGTAAATTACCGTTTCTCTGATTAACGAGATGTAATGGAAATAGCAACTTTAAACTTTGCCTACATCTCTGTAAGTCGCAATTAAACTGTATTTGAAGGTGAAGGTGATTTTGTAGACATGTGTGAAAGACATGTTCTGAAATGCAAGTGTTGTTATTTGGAGAGCACATAGGTTACGTGTCAGATGTGTAGCCAAGCAGTAATGGATCGCCATGGCTGCAAATATTAGCCGGTAATATGAAGTGTTGTCAGCTGAAGTCTGATGATGCAGACGATTGTAAGGACGAAGTACCCAAGAGTACCGCTAGGCCGCGCCTCTTTAGCTCAGTGTTAGAGCACTGGTCAATAAACCAGGGGTCGTTAGTTCCATCCTCACAGGAGAAGGATGAATTTTGGAAATCAGTTGCGCGTCGTGGATTCCGAATGCACAAAGTGTGTGGTCTTGTTTCTCAGTCTATATTTGGTCAGTCTCGTAAGAGGTTAATGTTACGAATGGGTGGGAAAGAGCAAGGGACAGCGGCTGTGTAGAACGAAAACACAAATCCTCAGGGGTGTGAGAGTTTCGAGATGAGTCGTATACATGTTATAGTTGGTCGTCAGTGACCGTGTGGCCTAATGGATAAGGCGTCGGACTTCGGATCTGAAGATTACAGGTTCGAATGCTGTCACCCTCGTTTTTTTCCAGTTCTGAAAAAGAAACATACCGTTTTAATGTAGCAATTGAGCAGTACGAAACCGTCTGAATGTTGCTGTTGACCATTTTTTGCTTGGAGATGCTCTTGAGCTTGAAACACACACAACAAGACCGGTGTTAACTAGCGAAATGGTCGGCAGAGTACCGACACCGCGTGTTTTGACTGGCATTTGCACATCTAAAACAACGTCGGAAAGTAACTCGTTCGGCTTTTGAGTCACATAATGTATGTGTGTTAATTTTGACGCCACTAGCTCTGCATGTTGTAATGCAATTTCTTTACCTCTCAGAAATGATTATGACATAAAAGTGAAGTACGTGACGAGTGTGACGTTAGGAAAACATTAGGCAGCATGGAGAGATTCTGTATGGGACCACCCAACCCAAACGAGTACTGTGTGACGTGCGACCCAGAAGGTATTCACCAAGGTAGCCTTCTAGCTCAGTCGGTAGAGCGTCAGACTCTTATTTCCATGGTCGTGGGTTCGAGTCACACGCTAGGCGGAGCGGAATTTTGTTCCGCTGCAGATGTAAATTACCGTTTCTCTGATTAACGAGATGTAATGGAAATAGCAACTTTAAACTCTGCCTACGTCTCTGTAAGTCGCAAGGAAACTGTATTTGAAGGTGAAGGTGATTTTGTAGACATGTGTGAAAGACATGTTCTGAAATGCAAGTGTTGTTATTTGGAGAGCACATCGGTTAAGTGTCAGATGTGTAGCCAAGCAGTAATGGGTCGCCATAGCTGCAAATATTAGCCGGTAATATGAAGTGTTGTCAGCTGAAGTCTGATGATGCAGACGACCGTAAGGACGAAGTACCCAAGAGTACCGATAGGCCGCGCCTCTTTAGCTCAGTGTTAGAGCACTGGTCTAATAAACCAAGGGTCGTAAGTTCCATCCTCACAGGAGAAGGATGAATTTTGCAAATCAGTTGCGCGTCGTGGATTCCGAATGCACAAAGTGTGTGGTCTTGTTTCTCAGTCTATATTTGGTCGGTCTCGTAAGAGGTTGAATGATACGAATGGGTGGGAAAGAGCAAGGGGCAGCGGCTGTGTAGAACGAAAACACAAATCCTCAGGGATGTGAGCGTTTCGAGATGAGTCGTATACGTGTTATAGTTGGTCGTCAGTGACCGTGTGGCCTAATGGATAAGACGTCGGACTTCGGATCTGAAGATTACAGGTTCGAATGCTGTCACGCTCATTTTTTTCCAGTTCTGAAAAAGAAACATACCGTTTTAATGTAGCAATTGAGCAGTACGAAACCGTCTGAATGTTGCTGTTGACCATTTTTTGCATGGAGATGCTCTTGAGCTTGAAACACACACAACAAGACCGGTGTTAACTAGCGAAATGGTCGGCAGAGTACCGACACCGCGTGTTTTGACTGGCATTTGCACATCTAAAACAACGTCGGAAAGTAACTCGTTCGGCTTTTGAGTCACATAATGTATGTGTGTTAATTTTGACGCCACTAGCTCTGCATGTTGTAATGCAATTTCTTTACCTCTCAGAAATGATTATGACATAAAAGTGAAGTACGTGACGAGTGTGACGTTAGGAAAACATTAGGCAGCATGGAGAGATTCTGTATGGGACCACCCAACCCAAACGAGTACTGTGTGACGTGCTACCCGGAAGGTATTCACCGAGGTAGCCGGCTAGCACAGTCAGTAGAGCGTCATACTCTTATTTCCATGGTCGTGGGTTCGAGCCACACGCTGGGCGGTGCGGAATTTTGTTCCGCTGCAGATGTAAATTACCGTTTCTATGATTAACGAGATGTTATGGAAATAGCAACTGTAAACTTTGCCTACGTCTCTGTCAGTCGCAAGGAAACTGTATTTGAAGGTGAAGGTGATTATGTAGACATGTGTGAAAGACATGTTCTGAAATGCAAGTGTTGTTGTTTGGAGAGCACATCAGTTACGTGTCAGATGTGTAGCCAAGCAGTAATGGGTCGCCATAGCTGCAAATATTAGCCGGTAATATGAAGTGTTGTCAGCCGAAGTCTGATGATGCAGACGACCGTAAGGACGAAGTACCCAAGAGTACCGCTAGGCCGCGCCTCTTTAGCTCAGTGTTAGAGCACTGGTCTAATAAACCAGGGGTCGTAAGTTCCGTTCTCACAGGAGAAAGATGAGTTTTGGAAATCAGTTGCGCGTCGTGGCCGTATAGCAAACAGTATCTGTGATGACGAACAATTAGCGACAGGCGTTTTATTAAGAATTACTCTCAGATGTGATTAAGGCGAATGGCGCAGATAAAGCATTTGCCAAAGCGGTACAGCATATGGTGGGACGAGGCAGTTTGAATTAGATTTTATAGATGTATTTCTCACATATCTCAGAGCCTCTCGCGGTAGTCGTTGTCGTCGTCGTCGTCGTCGTCGTCGCCGCTTCTGCAGAAGTAACAAATGGCCATCGTAGCAAATGCGGTAAGGGACGCCCTGCCTTCGATTCCGAATGCACAAAGTGTGTGGCCTTGTTTCTCAGTCTATATTTTGTCGGTCTCGTAAGAGGTTGAATGTAACGTATGGATGGGAAAGAGCAAGGGGCAGCGGCTGTGTAGAACGAAAACACAAATCCTCAGGGGTGTGAGCGTTTCGAGATGACTCGTATACATGTTATAGTTGGTCGTCAGTGACCGTGTGGCCTCATGGATAAGGCGTCGCACTTCGGATCTGAAAATTACATGTTCGAATGCTGTCACGCTCGTTTTTTTCCAGTTATGAAAAAGGAACATACCGTTTTAATGTAGTAATTGATCAGTACGAAACCGTCTGAATGTTGCTGTTGACCATTTTTTGCTTGGAGATGCTCTTGAGCTTGAAACACACACAACAAGACCGGTGTTAACTAGCGAAATGGTCGGCAGAGTACCGACACCGCGTGTTTTCACTGGCATTTGCACATCTAAAACAACTTCGGAAAGTAACTCGTTCGGCTTTTCAGTCACGTAAAGTATGTGTGTTAATTTTGACGCCACTAGCTCTGCATGTTGTAATGCAATTTCTTTACCTCTCACAAATGATTATGACATAAAAGTGAAGTACGTGACGAGTGTGACGTTAGGAAAATATTAGGCAGCATGGAGAGATTCTGTATGGGACCACCCAACCCAAACGAGTACTGTGTGACGTGCTACTCGGAAGGAATTCACCGAGGTAGCCGGCTAGCTCAGTCGGTAGAGCGTCAGACTCTTATTTCCAGGGTCGTAGGTTCGAGCCACACGCTGTGCGGAGCGGAATTTTGTTCCACTGCAGATGTAAATTACCGTTTCTCTGATTAACGAGATGTAATGGAAATAGCAACTTTAAACTTTGCCTATGTCTCTGTCAGTCGCAAGGAAACTGTATTTGAAAGTGAAGGTGATTTTGTAGACATGTGTGAACGACATGTTCTGAAATGCAAGTGTTGTTATTCGGACAGCACATCGGTTGCGTGTCAGAAGTGTAGCCAAGCAGTAATGGGTCGCCATAGCTGCAAATATTAGCCGGTAATATGAAGTGTTGTCCGCTGAAGTCTGATGATGCAGACGACCGTAAGGACGAAGTACCCAAGAGTACCGCTAGGCCGCGACTCTTTAGCCCAGTGTTAGAGCACTGGTCTAATAAAGCAGGGGTCGTAAGTTCCATCCTCACAGGAGAAAGATGAATTTTGGAAATCAGTTACGCGTCGTGGCCGTATAGCAAACAGTATCTGTGATGACGAACAATTAGCGACAGGCGTTTTATTAAGAATTACTCTCAGATGTGATTAAGGCGAATGGCGCAGATAAAGCATTTGCCAAAGCGGTACAGCATAAGGTGGGACGAGGCAGTTTGAATAAGATTTTATAGATGTATTTCTCACATATCTCAGAGCTTCTTGCGGTCGTCGCCGCCGCCGCTTCTGCAGAAGTAGCAAATGGCCATCGTAGCAAATGCAGCGAGGGACGCCCTGCCTTCGATTCCGAATGCACAAAATGTGTGGTCTTGTTTCTCAGTCTATATTTGGTCGGTCTCGTAAGAGGTTGAATGTTACGAATGGGTGGGAAAGAGCAAGGGGCAGCGGCTGTGTAGAACGAAAACACAAACCCTCAGGGGTGTGAGCGTTTCGAGATGAGTCGTATACATGTTATAGTTAGTCGTCAGTGACCGTGTGGCCAAATGGATAAGGCGTCGTACTTCGGATGTGAAGATTACAGGTTCGAATGCTGTCACGCTCGTTTTTTTCCAGTTCTGAAAAAGAAACATACCGTTTGAATGTAGCAATTGAGCAGTACGAAACCGTCTGAATGTTGCTGTTGACCATTTTTTGCTTGGAGATGCTCTTGAGCTTGAAACACACACAACAAGAACGGTGTTAACTAGCGAAATGGTCGGCAGAGTACCGACACCGCGTGTTTTGACTGGCATTTGCACATCTAAAACAACATCGGAAAGTAACTCGTTCGGCTTGTGAGTCACATAAAGTATGTGTGTTAATTTTGACGCCACTAGCTCTGCATGTTGTAATGCAATTTCTTTACCTCTCAGAAATGATTATGACATAAAAGTGAAGTACGTGACGAGTGTGACGTTAGGAAAACATTAGGCAGCATGGAGAGATTCTGTATGGGACCACCCAACCCAAACGAGTACTGTGTGACGTGCTACCCGGCAGGTATTCACCGAGGTAGTCGGCTAGCTCAGTCGGTAGAGCGTCAGACTCTTATTTCCAGGGTCGTGGGTTCGAGCCACACGCTGGGCGGAATGGAAATTTGTTCCGCTGCAGATGTAAATTACCGTTTCTCTGATTAACGAGATGTAATGGAAATAGCAACTTTAAACTTTGCCTACAACTCTGTAAGTCGCAATTAAACTGTATTTGAAGGTGAAGGTGATTTTGTAGACATGTGTGAAAGACATGTTCTGAAATGCAAGTGTTGTTATTTGGAGAGCACATAGGTTACGTGTCAGATGTGTAGCCAAGCAGTAATGGATCGCCATGGCTGCAAATATTAGCCGGTAATATGAAGTGTTGTCAGCTGAAGTCTGATGATGCAGACGATTGTAAGGACGAAGTACCCAAGAGTACCGCTAGGCCGCGCCTCTTTAGCTCAGTGTTAGAGCACTGGTCAATAAACCAGGGGTCGTTAGTTCCATCCTCACAGGAGAAGGATGAATTTTGGAAATCAGTTGCGCGTCGTGGATTCCGAATGCACAAAGTGTGTGGTCTTGTTTCTCAGTCTATATTTGGTCAGTCTCGTAAGAGGTTGAATGTTACGGATGGGTGGGAAAGAGCAAGGGACAGCGGCTGTGTAGAACGAAAACACAAATCCTCAGGGGTGTGAGAGTTTCGAGATGAGTCGTATACATGTTATAGTTGGTCGTCAGTGACCGTGTGGCCTAATGGATAAGGCGTCGGACTTCGGATGTGAAGATTACAGGTTCGAATGCTGTCACGATCGTTTTTTTGCCGCGCCTCTTTAGCTCAGTGGTAGAGCACTGGTCTAATAAACCAGGGGTCGTAAGTTCCATCCTCACAGGTGAAAGATGAATTTGGGGGGTGGGCGTAGCTCAGAAACGCCGGCACGGTAGCTCAGCGTGTTCGGTCAGAGGGTTAGCTGCCCTCTGTAATAAAAAACTGAGTGAATGGATCAATAACGAACTTCAAGGGGCGTCAGGGGACGTCCGCCACGAACAATTGCAACGAACTACAGCGAACGAAATGAGATTTAAAAAAAAAAAAAAAAAAAAAAAAAATGGATAAGGCGTCGGACTTCGGATCTGAAGATTACAGGTTCGAATGCTGTCACCCTCGTTTTTTTCCAGTTCTGAAAAAGAAACATACCGCTTTAATGTAGCAATTGAGCAGTACGAAACCGTCTGAATGTTGCTGTTGACCATTTTTTGCTTGGAGATGCTCTTGAGCTTGAAACACACACAACAAGACCGGTGTTAACTAGCGAAATGGTCGGCAGAGTACCGACACCGCGTGTTTTGACTGGCATTTGCACATCTAAAACAACGTCGGAAAGTAACTCGTTCGGCTTTTGAGTCACATAATGTATGTGTGTTAATTTTGACGCCACTAGCTCTGCATGTTGTAATGCAATTTTTTTACCTCTCAGAAATGATTATGACATAAAAGTGAAGTACGTGACGAGTGTGACGTTAGGAAAACATTAGGCAGCATGGAGAGATTCTGTATGGGACCACCCAACCCAAACGAGTACTGTGTGACGTGCGACCCAGAAGGTATTCACCAAGGTAGCCTTTAAGCTCAGTCGGTAGAGCGTCAGACTCTTATTTCCATGGTCGTGGGTTCGAGTCACACGCTAGGCGGAGGGGAATTTTGTTCCGCTGCAGATGTAAATTACCGTTTCTCTGATTAACGAGATGTAATGGAAATAGCAACTTTAAACTCTGCCTACGTCTCTGTAAGTCGCAAGGAAACTGTATTTGAAGGTGAAGGTGATTTTGTAGACATGTGTGAAAGACATGTTCTGAAATGCAAGTGTTGTTATTTGGAGAGCACATCGGTTAAGTGTCAGATGTGTAGCCAAGCAGTAATGGGTCGCCATAGCTGCAAATATTAGCCGGTAATATGAAGTGTTGTCAGCTGAAGTCTGATGATGCAGACGACCGTAAGGACGAAGTACCCAAGAGTAACGATAGGCCGCGCCTCTTTAGCTCAGTGTTAGAGCACTGGTCTAATAAACCAAGGGTCGTAAGTTCCATCCTCACAGGAGAAGGATGAATTTTGCAAATCAGTTGCGCGTCGTGGATTCCGAATGCACAAAGTGTGTGGTCTTGTTTCTCAGTCTATATTTGGTCGGTCTCGTAAGAGGTTGAATGATACGAATGGGTGGGAAAGAGCAAGGGGCAGCGGCTGTGTAGAACGAAAACACAAATCCTCAGGGATGTGAGCGTTTCGAGATGAGTCGTATACGTGTTATAGTTGGTCGTCAGTGACCGTGTGGCCTAATGGATAAGGCGTCGGACTTCGGATCTGAAGATTACAGGTTCGAATGCTGTCACGCTCATTTTTTTCCAGTTCTGAAAAAGAAACATACCGTTTTAATGTAGCAATTGAGCAGTACGAAACCGTCTGAATGTTGCTGTTGACCATTTTTTGCATGGAGATGCTCTTGAGCTTGAAACACACACAACAAGACCGGTGTTAACTAGCGAAATGGTCGGCAGAGTACCGACACCGCGTGTTTTGACTGGCATTTGCACATCTAAAACAACGTCGGAAAGTAACTCGTTCGGCTTTTGAGTCACATAATGTATGTGTGTTAATTTTGACGCCACTAGCTCTGCATGTTGTAATGCAATTTCTTTACCTCTCAGAAATGATTATGACATAAAAGTGAAGTACGTGACGAGTGTGACGTTAGGAAAACATTAGGCAGCATGGAGAGATTCTGTATGGGACCACCCAACCCAAACGAGTACTGTGTGACGTGCTACCCGGAAGGTATTCACCGAGGTAGCCGGCTAGCTCAGTCGGTAGAGCGTCAGACTCTTATTTCCATGGTCGTGGGTTCGAGCCACACGCTGGGCGGTGCGGAATTTTGTTCCGCTGCAGATGTAAATTACCGTTTCTATGATTAACGAGATGTTATGGAAATAGCAACTGTAAACTTTGCCTACGTCTCTGTCAGTCGCAAGGAAACTGTATTTGAAGGTGAAGGTGATTATGTAGACATGTGTGAAAGACATGTTCTGAAATGCAAGTGTTGTTGTTTGGAGAGCACATCAGCTACGTGTCAGATGTGTAGCCAAGCAGTAATGGGTCGCCATAGCTGCAAATATTAGCCTGTAATATGAAGTGTTATCAGCTGAAGTCTGATGATGCAGACGACCATAAGGACGAAGTACCCAAGAGTACCGATAGACCGCGCGTATTTAGCTCAGTGTTAGAGCAGTGGTCTAATAAACCAGGGGTCGTAAGTTCCATCCTCACAGGAGGAGGATGCATTTTGGAAATCAGTTGCGCGTCGTGGATTCCGAATGCAGAAAGTGTGTGGTCTTGTTTCTCAGTCTATATTTGGTCGGTCTCGTAAGAGGTTGAATGTTACGAATGGGTGGGAAAGAGCAAGGGGCAGCGGCTGTGTGGAACGAAAACACAAATCCTCAGGGGTGTGAGCGTTTCGAAATGAGTCGGATACATGTTACAGTTGGTCGTCAGTGACCGTGTGGCCTAATGGATAAGGCGTCGGACTTCGGATCTGAAAATTACAGGTTCGAATGCTGTCGCGCTGGTTTTTTTTCCAGTTCTGAAAAAGAAACATACCGTTTTCATGTAGCAATTGATCAGTACGAAACCGTCTGAATGTTGCTGTTCACCATTATTTGCTTGGACATGCTCTTGAGCTTGAAACACACACAACAAGACCGGTGTTAACTAGCGAAATGGTCGGCAGAGTACCGACACCGCGTGTTTTGACTGGCATTTGCACATCTAAAACAACGTCGGAAAGTAACTCGTTCGGCTTTTGAGTCACATAAAGTATGTGTGTTAATTTTGACGCCACTAGCTCTGCATGTTGTAATGCAATTTCTTTACCTCTCACAAATGATTATGACATAAAAGTGAAGTACGTGACGAGTGTGACGTTAGGAAAACATTAGGCAGCGTGGAGAGATTCTGTATGGGACCACCCAACCCAAACGAGTACTGTGTGACGTGCTACCCGGCAGGTATTCACCGAGGTAGCCGGCTAGCTCAGTCGGTAGAGCGTCAGACTCTTATTTCCACGGTCGTGGGTTCGAGACCCACGCTTGGCGGTGCGGAATTTTGTTCCGCTGCAGATGTAAATTACCGTTTCTCTGATTAACGAGATGTAATGGAAATAGCAACTTAAAACTTTGCCTACGTCTCTGTAAGTCGCAAGGAAACTGTATTTGAAGGTGAAGGTGATTTTGTAGACATGTGTGAAAGACATGTTCTGAAATGCAAGTGTTGTTATTTGGAGAGCACATCGGTTACGTGTCAGATGTGTAGCCAAGCAGTAATGGGTCGCCATAGCTGCAAATATTAGCCGGTAATATGAAGTGTTGTCAGCCGAAGTCTGATGATGCAGACGACCGTAAGGACGAAGTACCCAAGAGTACCGCTAGGCCGCGCCTCTTTAGCTCAGTGTTAGAGCACTGGTCTAATAAACCAGGGGTCGTAAGTTCCGTTCTCACAGGAGAAAGATGAATTTTGGAAATCAGTTGCGCGTCGTGGCCGTATAGCAAACAGTATCTGTGATGACGAACAATTAGCGACAGGCGTTTTATTAAGAATTACTCTCAGATGTGATTAAGGCGAATGGCGCAGATAAAGCATTTGCCAAAGCGGTACAGCATATGGTGGGACGAGGCAGTTTGAATTAGATTTTATAGATGTATTTCTCACATATCTCAGAGCCTCTCGCGGTAGTCGTTGTCGTCGTCGTCGTCGTCGTCGCCGCTTCTGCAGAAGTAACAAATGGCCATCGTAGCAAATGCGGTAAGGGACGCCCTGCCTTCGATTCCGAATGCACAAAGTGTGTGGCCTTGTTTCTCAGTCTATATTTTGTCGGTCTCGTAAGAGGTTGAATGTAACGTATGGATGGGAAAGAGCAAGGGGCAGCGGCTGTGTAGAACGAAAACACAAATCGTCAGGGGTGTGAGCGTTTCGAGATGAGTCGTATACATGTTATATTTGGTCGTCAGTGACCGTGTGGCCTCATGGATAAGGCGTCGCACTTCGGATCTGAAAATTACAGGTTCGAATGCTGTCACGCTCGTTTTTTTCCAGTTATGAAAAAGGAACATACCGTTTTAATGTAGTAATTGATCAGTACGAAACCGTCTGAATGTTGCTGTTGACCATTTTTTGCTTGGAGATGCTCTTGAGCTTGAAACACACACAACAAGACCGGTGTTAACTAGCGAAATGGTCGGCAGAGTACCGACACCGCGTGTTTTGACTGGCATTTGCACATCTAAAACAACTTCGGAAAGTAACTCGTTCGGCTTTTCAGTCACGTAAAGTATGTGTGTTAATTTTGACGCCACTAGCTCTGCATGTTGTAATGCAATTTCTTTACCTCTCAGAAATGATTATGACATAAAAGTGAAGTACGTGACGAGTGTGACGTTAGGAAAACATTAGGCAGCATGGAGAGATTCTGTATGGGACCACCCAACCCAAACGAGTACTGTGTGACGTGCTACCCGGAAGGTATTCACCGAGGTAGCCGGCTAGCTCAGTCGGTAGAGCGTCAGACTCTTATTTCCACGGTCTTGGGTTCGAGCCACACGCTGGGCGGTGCGGAATTTTGTTCCGCTGCAGATGTAAATTACCGTTTCTCTGATTAACGAGATGTAATGGAAATAGCAACTGTAAACTTTGCCTACGTCTCTGTAAGTCGCAAGGAAACTGTATTTGAAGGTGAAGGTGATTTTGTAGATATGTGTGAAAGACATGTTCTGAAATGCAAGTGTTGTTATTTGGAGAGCACATAGGTTACGTGTCAGATGTGTAGCCAAGCAGTAATGGGTCGCCATAGCTGCAAATATTAGCCGGTAATATGAAGTGTTGTCCGCTGAAGTCTGATGATGCAGACGACCGTAAGGACGAAGTATTCAAGAGTACCGATATGCCGCGCCTCTTTAGCTCAGTGTTAGAGCACTGGTCTAATAAACCAGGGGTCGTAAGTTCCATCCTCACAGGAGAAGGATGCATTTTGGAAATCAGTTGCGCGTCGTGGATTCCGAATGCACAAAGTGTGTGGTCTTGTTTCTCAGTCTATATTTGGTCGGTCTCGTAAGAGGTTGAATGTTACGAATGGGTGGGAAAGAGCAAGGGGCAGCGGCTGTGTAGAACGAAAACACAAATCCTCAGGGGTGTGAGCGTTTCGAGATGAGTCGTATTAACGCTATAGTTGTTCGTCAGTGACCGTGTGGCCTAATGGATAAGGCGTCGGACTTTGGATCTGAAGATTACAGTTTCGAATGCTGTCACGCTTGTTTTTTTCCAGTTCTGAAAAAGAAATAAACCGTTTTAATGTAGCAATTGAGCAGTACGAAACCGTCTGAATGTTGCTGTTGACCATTTTTTGCTTGGAGATGCTCTTGAGCTTGAAACACACACAACAAGACCGATGTTAACTAACGAAATGGTCGGCAGAGTACCGACACCGCGTGTTTTGACTGGCATTTGCACATCTAAAACAACTTCGGAAAGTAACTCGTTCGGCTTTTGAGTCACGTAAAGTATGTGTGTTAATTTTGACGCCACTAGCTCTGCATGTTGTAATGCAATTTCTTTACCTCTCAGAAATGATTATGACATAAAAGTGAAGTACGTGACGAGTGTGACGTTAGGAAAACATTAGGCAGCATGGAGATATTCTGTATGAGACCACCCAACCCAAAAAAGTACTGTGTGACGTGGTACCCGGCAGTTATTCACCGAGGTAGCCGGCTAGCTCAGTCGGTAGAGCGTCAGACTCTTATTTCCAGGGTCGTGGGTTCGTGCCACACGCCTGGCGGAACGGAATTTTGTTCCGCTGCAGATGTAAATTACCGTTTCTCTGATTAACGAGATGTAATGGAAATAGCAACTTTAAACTTTGCCTACGTCTCTGTCAGTCGCAAGGAAACTGTATTTGAAGGTGAAGGTGATTTTGCAGACATGTGTGAAAGACATGTTCTGAAATGCAAGTGTTGTTATTTGGAGAGCACATCGGTTACGTGTCAGATGTGTAGCCAAGCAGTAATGGGTCGCCATAGCTGCAAATATTAGCCGGTAATATGAAGTGTTGTCAGCTGAAGTCTGATGATGCAGACGACCGTAAGGACGAAGTACCCAAGAGTACCGCAGGGCCGCGCCTCTTTAGCTCAGTGTTAGAGCACTGGTCTAATAAACCAGGGGTCGTAAGTTCCATCCTCACAGGAGAAAGATGAATTTATCCTTGACGGGCTGCACCGCCGTCGGCCACCAGATTCGAGCACGTGACTCCACAAACTTGCCGCAACAGCAGATGTCAGTCCATCATATCGTCCAACAGTTACGTGCAGCGCGTAGGAAACTTATTCATAAGTTGCAGGATGCAGACGGTGCTTGTTATACCCTACATCGAGACATCAAAAACCATGTTACCAACCACTTTGCTGCACTTTACACCTGTGCTGGTGTACCACATGAGAAAGTGCGAGAATGGTATCATTCTGGACCCCCGCCGTACCGCATTACCTACGACCTCAATCGGGACCTGCTTGCTCCCTTTACCAAAGAAGAACTGAAGGATGCCCTGCTTGCTGCGCCACGAAATAAATCTCTGGGCACGGACGGGCTCTCTGTCCAGTTTTACGTCAAATATTGGCCTATATTAGGGGACGAAGTCACAGAGATGTACAATGAAGTACTACGTGGGATTGCTCTACCCCCAGCCTTCACAGAGGGGTTAACTGTTTTAATACCTAAGACGCCGACGCCGACCACCACCAAAGATCTGCGGCCCATTACTCTGCTCAATGCCGACTTTAAGCTTCTGACGCGCGCCCTCAATGCCCGATTACGGCAGCTGTTACCCTATCTTCTGGGAACATACCAAATGAGTGCGGTCCGTGGTCGGTCGCTGTCCACCATTTTGGCGCAATATCGGGATCTCTTCTCTCTCACCTGGGCCACCCGCACTCCTATGGCCATAGCATTTCTTGACTTCGATAAGGCTTACGATCAAGCTGACTATCACTATCTCAGCGGCGTGATGGAATCAATGGGCTTCAGTCTTAATTTTATCCACCTCATCAACAACTGTATCAGTGGTACCCGTACACGCTTCCTGATCAATAATACATTGACGGAGTACGTCCAGCTCTCACGGGGTATCAAGCAAGGCTGTCCACTTTCAACGACGCTCTATGCGATCCTCATGGAACCCTTGTTGCGCCATCTACATCATAGCCTCCCTGGATTCCAGTTTTATGGTATCAAGTCTGTGGTCCAAGCTTACGCAGACCCTGTCAGCGTGCTTCTTAACGACGTTCGCGATGTCATCGCAGCGAAACGCATTCTTGAGGAATTCCAAAGAGATAGTGGTGCCATGTTAAACGTCAATAAATCCGCCGCCTTAACGCTTGGTCAAGAACGACCTATCACAGGCGACGCTTGGCTGCCCTGTGTACAGACTAGAAAACACCTTGGTCTCTACGTTACGGCCCGGCCTCTGGACATGTCTCACAGAAATTGGATACCCAAAATTCAGGCTACAAAAGCACTCCTGCGCGACCAGAACATGCGACACCTCGATCGTCTGCAGCGAGCCTTTTTCGTCAACTCTTATGCCCTCTCCAAATTACAATTTGTTGCCGCCGTCCTACCTATGCCACCCATAGTAGCAAGATCACTCCTAGCGGCGGCCGCCTGGTACGTTTGGAAGCTCAATATTTTTAAGGTTTCCTTCACCACGACAGCACTGCCATGCGATATGGGAGGCCTTGGCTTGAAAAACCCCGGCATTCATGCCCTAGCCCTGTATCTGAAACGCTCATGGCAGATACTCACCGCCAGCGAGGACACCGTCACGAAGCGGCTCTATCAACTGTCCCGCCCCCGCAACTTATCTCCGCCTGTGGACATTGGCCACGTCGGCCCGCACTTTCAGCATATAGCACTGTATTACCTTGAAAGTAGCTATCTCGACGACGAGCTTTTCAAGAAGCCGACGGTAAAACTGTACCGCCACTTACTTCGGCCGTCACTGCCTGGCCCCTTGGAAAAGAAGTATCCGGCTTGCAATTGGTCCCTCGTTTGGGCTAACATCCATAATCCAACGCTTCCGACAGATGTCCGCTCCAAATGGTATGACGTGGTCGCTGACACTATTCCGACGAAAGAAAAGCGGCACAGGATTAATCTTGCACCCAGTCCCTACTGCGACTTGTGCCACATGGTTGAGACTATTGCACATCTGTTTGTCTGCGAGGGTCAAGTGCACATCTGGAATTGGACGCGCAAAAAACTCGCTGTGCTCAACCGGACTGCACCTCATGCGATTCAGATCCACGACATTCTGCGCCCGGACTACCGACTCTTCCCTGCAGCCAAACATAACAGCTACCTATGGCTTATGGGACATTTTATCCACTATATTCTGTCCGGCAGTGCGCCTAATGTCTTAGATTTTCAAGTATATCTCTCACACCAACACTGGCGCACAACCAACCAATATGGGCACCGGTATCAGTCAACATTTCAAAATTTTCTTCACATCGTCCTTGAGATGAAGTAGGACGTGGATAACATGAATATCTGTTATAACAATTCGTTTTCCTGTACTATAGTCAAGGTTATACTCACTGCAAAGACTTCCACTTGTCTCATTGTGATTCTGAATAAAGCAACGTATGAGATGAAGAATATGTCCTTCCCAGGAGCTGTTATTTCTACGACATATTTATTAAATTTGGTGTATTTTGAATGAAACAAAAGCGCAAAACAGACAGCAGAAATGAGCAAAGAAGATGGATAGAAAACAAACGAATATACAAATTACAATGAACAAAAAAATGCAAAAAAAAGGGGGGGATGATTCCTGCTTTGGGTGCAGGAGATCTAAAAAAAAAAAAAAGGGGGCAGAGCACAAAAAAAAAAAAGTGTTAGAGCACTGGTCTAATAAACCAGGGGTCGTAAGTTCCATCCTCACAGGAGAAAGATGAATTTTGGAAATCAGTTTCGCGTCGTGGCCGTATAGCAAACAGTATCTGTGATGACGAACAATTAGCGACAGGCGTTTTATTAAGAATTACTCTCAGAAATGGCGCAGATAAAGCTTTTGCCAAAGCGGTACAGCATAAGGTGGGACGAGGTAGTTTGAATTAGATTTTGTAGATGTATTTCTCATATATCTCAGAGCCTCTCGTCGTCGTCGTCGTCGTCGTCGTCGTCGTCGCCGCCGCTTCTGCAGAAGTAGCAAATGGCCATCGTAGCAAATGCGGCGAGGGACGCCCTGCCTTCGATTCCGAATGCACAAAGTGTGTGGCCTTGTTTGTCAGTCTATATTTGGTCGGTCTCGTAAGAGGTTGAATGTTACGAATGGGTGGGAAAGAGCAAGGGGCAGCGGCGGTGTAGAACGAAAACACAAATCCTCAGGGGTGTGAGCGTTTCGAGATGAGTCGTATACATGTTATAGTTGGTTGTCTGTGACCGTGTGGCCTATCAGTTCTGCTTCAGACGCCGTGCAGTCTGGTCGTGCCTAGTCTTCCGCTCCGCCGTAGCGTTACGTATAGTGGGATCTCGTTTGTTTACGTGTAGTGTTGTACCTTCTGTAAGTTTTTCTCCGTCGTTGTTTCGTTCCTTGTGTTACTTTCTGTGTGTATTTCAGTGTTTCTTGTGTAGCGGTTTAGACCGCGTAGTTTTTGAAAATGTTGTCTCAGGTTATTCCTCGTCAGGATACAGTTAGTTTTGCTTTCGACAAGTCCACCCGCCATGTGCAACCTAGTTCCCTTGAGATTCATGATTGGTTAGTAGATACCCTTGGCATTAATTCGGATCAGGTGCACACTGCATATTTTGATACAGAATTCTATGTTTTCTTTGTTAAATTTATGGACCCCCTTCAGGTTGTTAAAATTATTTCCAAATTTGGCCATCAGGTTCTCTTTCGGCATCGGGATGATTCTGTCAGTACCGTACTGCTTCAAATGCTTTCATTACGTACACCACTGTTCGTGTTTACAACCTTCCGCCGGAGGTGGATAATGTGTATCTTAAGGAATGTTTACTCAAGTATGGTGATGTTAAGAGTATTCGCCTTGAACGCTGGTCCAGCCAACATCGCCTGCAGTGTTACAGTGGCATTCGTTCTGTCGAAATGCACGTGAAGCAGAATATTCCCTTGCACCTGCAGATCGGTGGATATCGTGTCCATGTAACATATAGTGGTCAGGTTGGCACATGTTTTTTGTGTAATGAGAGTGGCCACGTGCGTACCAACTGTCCGCGGAGGGTTTTTGTGTTAAAAATTTCTCTCGAACAGCGTCGCAAGTTAACGGTCGCTGACCTCTTTGCAGGTGGTTCTGCTCTTGGTGTCGAACAGTCCAGTGGTAGTAGCGCCAAGCCGCAGGTTGTGCACGCCCCTGACACAGAATTTCCTCCTTTACGTGCCAAATCTGATGTTGTTCAGTCGGTTCCTCAGGTGGGTGAGCCGCTTTTGAATAATAAACGGCGTCGCGCACAAGATAGAAATAGTACGGATGAGGATCTCCCCGACATGCCCCAATCCGAGAGACCGACATCCTCCGAGCCACAGAGTAGTGTAGATGCTCCCTGTTCCCCAGAAGTAGCTGTTCCGGTAGCGGCTGCTGACGCACCTCCAGCTTCCGACACGGCTTCTCTCGAGTCGGCTCGTCGGTCGGGCCTGTTGGCGCCGCCTTCCGAACCGACTTCGTTGTCACAACAAGTTGAGTCGCAACAACTTCCTGCTTCGCTGCCCCACACCTCTGCCAGCGGAGCTGCTCCGCTTCCTTCCAACTTAGCAGTTTCTGAGCTTCCTGCTCACGTTTCGCCTCCGTGTAGTCCATGTTTGCCGGAAGCTAATACTGGTGTAGACCAGTCCGTTTCGTCGGATGTTTCCCCCGCAACCCCGGACCCTGACTGTGGACCGGCGTGGGTGTTGTCAGATACAGAACTTGACCCTCCTACGTCATCGGCGGCTGCCGCTTCCTTGCCCGTCAGCCGACGCAAATTGCGCGTTCAGCCGAACGTCAATGCTGTTCGTAAAAAACCGAAACGTAAGGGATCCGCGGAAGGGGGTAGCAGTCCCCCTCCCTCGGATGCCTCCGTCTTCCCTGCTATGGACTGTGATGTTGATGCGTCGGTGTAGGTGATTTCTTCCCTCGCTTTTCTCTCCATGGCTCAAGCATACACCTTTCTTACCTTAAATGTTAACCGTATTGAGTCCGACGTTCGCATTGCCTCTTTGCGGCAGTTTCTTTACGACTCCTGTGCGGACGTAGTATTTTTGGAGGAAGTATTGTTTTCTGATCTCTCTCTACCTGGATTTCAAACTGTTTCTAATGTCGCACCGGAGAATTCAACAGGAACTGCTGTTTTCTTTCGAGAAGGTATTCCTATTACTGACATTGAATTCCTTGACTCTGGTCGTGGGATTGGTTGTCGTCTTTTTGATCTCCACCTAGTTGTTTTGTATGCCCCCTCTGGTTCGGGTCGCACTGTGGCTCGATCGCGCTTTTATAAGGAAGAGCTTATTTATCTTTTACACAAGAGTCCTCGGAGTCTCCTGCTCGGAGGCGATTTTAATTGTGTTTTACGCCCTGAAGACCAGTCCCCCAATTTTAATTATTGCCGAGATTTACATGACTTGGTTCGTACGATGCACCTCCGTGATGTTTGGGAACATAAATATCCAACCCTGGTGAAATTTACGTATTTCACCGCGTCCTCATGCAGTAGACTCGACAGATTCTACTTCTCTGATTTTTTATGTGATAACATTCTTTCTGTCGATGTTATTCCTACTAGTTTTTCTGACCATTGTGCTTTTACTGCAACTGTAAATCTTAGTCACCAACCAGCAAAACTTTATCGTTCCCAGTGGATGTTAAATGTTTCCCACCTTGCCGACAGTGCCATTGATGAAGTTGTAAGTGCCGTGTGGGAGCGATGTCTTCGCTCCGTCCCGCGTTACCCCTCCTTGCTCGTTTGGTGGACTGCGTTTGCCAAGGCCAAGATTCGTCAGACTTTGATTTTTTACTGTGCCGCAAGGGCGCGTGATTTTAAGAACACGTATGAATTTTACTACTCTGTCCTGCGTGAACTGTATGACGCGGCGGGTCCTTCTCCTCTGCGGATCCATGATGTTCGTCGTATTTAAGCCAAGCTCTTGACCCTCAAACGACGACAGTTGGATGGTCTGCGAGTAAAGTCGAAACCTCACTCTCTTGTTGAAGGTGAACTGACTTCTTTGTACCACCTGCTGCGGCATCAGACTCGACGTCGTCGCTCCTTCATCTCTTCTCTTATGGTGGATGATGGACGACAGCTTATTGCAGAGGAGGAAATGACTCGTGCTCTTCATCAGTATTACGCTAGTCTCTATTCTGCCGATGATTCTGGTGCGTCACTTTCTGATGATGTCCTTGAGGATCTTCCTGCGACAATCACGCCTGACGCGAACGGCGACTTTCTCCGGGAGTTGCAGGTAGATGATGTTTTTGATTTTATTGCTCACTCTCCGTCCGGTAAATCGCCGGGTCCAGACGGCCTGCCTAAAGAATTTTATCTCCGTTTTTGGCCTCTTTTGGGTGGCACTTTTACGCAGATTTTAAATGAGATTGTCAGGGGGATGGATGTGCCTGCCGATTTTAAAGTAGGGAAAATTGTTTTAATTCCGAAGTCCACTGGTCGTTTATCTACTGCCAATCTTCGTCCGCTCACATTGCTGAACTATGATTACAAGACAGCTGCTAGAGCACTCAATAGTCGATTGTCTTCACTGCTTCGGGGTGTGATTGATGCACATCAATGTTGTTTTCCTGGTAGATCTATTCTGACCCCAGTAGCCGAATATCGGGATGTTGTCTCGGTTGCGGCGGTTACAAACGTTCATTGTGCCTTTGCTTTCCTCGATTTTTGTAAGGCTTTTGATCACGTCAGTCATGTGTTTTTAGATCATGTTTTAGATACAATAGGTTTTAACGCTTCATCACGTGGTGTTCTTGGTAATTTGTATAGGGGAATAACTGCTCGGGTGTCAGTCAATGGGCAGCTGACGCCGCCCTTTGCTATCCGCCGAGGGGTACCTCAGGGTAGTCCGCTCTCTATGTCGCTATTCATATTGTCCCTGGAACCGCTGCTTCGGACTCTTGCTTTCAAGCTTCAGGGTATGACCCTCTCTGGTGGAAAGATCACTGTTAAGGCGTACGCGGACGATGTCGTTGTTCTCCTCCGTCAACGTGATGATATCACATTGTTGAAAGGGGCAGTCGATGCATACTGTTGTGTCTCTGGAGCGCGTCTTAATCAGGGTAAGTGTAAGTTCCTTGATATTCGAGGGTTTCGCGATGCTGATGTTCCTTGGGCCACTTTTGTCGATCGCCATACGTCATTGGGGATTACCATTGATCGGTGTCCTATAAAAATGGCAGCTCTTAATTGGAAATCTGTCACCGAGAAGATACAGGGGGCTCTGATGGTCCATGAGCAGCGCTCTGCTACCATTTTTCAAAAAATCAGAATTTTAGACACATACGTGTTATGTAAAGCCTATTATGTTGCTCAGCTGTTCCCCCTTCCCATTATGGTGGCGAAACGGTTGCGCCAATTGTCTAGCAGGTTTATATGGAAGGGTCATCTATTCAAGTTGCGTTACGAGGTTATGACGAAACCGCGTATCTCCGGAGGCTTGGGCCTCACTGACATTACTCGCAAGGCATCTGCCTTGTACGTCCGCCGTACGACTCTAATTGTTACGCAAGAAGTGACTTCAATTACATCCAGACTTTTTACTGTTGTGCGTCCGAAGAGCCTTGCTCCACCTGTCGACGTCGGTCGCCTCAATTTTAAGTTGAAACACGTCCGGGAATTTTATATTGCGGTTAGTTACCTCGGTGACGTCTTCTTGCGACGACCGGTGCCAACGACCAAAAGCTTGATTGCCCGTTGGGAGGGGCTGGCCGGTCCCAATCCAATAGAAATGGCGTCTCCATCAGTGTCCTGGAAGAACGTCTGGAAGAATATTAGTCTGCCGATCCACACTATGGCTGTGGCGTCCACGTGGTGTAGGGTAGTTAATGGTTTGGTCCACACCAACGTACGACTGCACCGTATTGGTCTTTCTGACACGGACAACTGCAGTCGGTGTGGTCTCCTGGACACACTTGAGCATCGATTCACCTGCAGTGGGCACCTTGCTAATTGGATTTGGCTCAGAAAACAACTGGCTTTTGTCACTAGGACTGCCGAAACGGCTTATACCATTGACATCATCGTACGGCCCGATTCTTCCTTTTATCCGCGAACGAAGCTCAATAATGTTATGTGGTTGCTTGGACACTTCGTACATTTTGTTATTAGTTGTCATGAAAAGGATGAACACCTAACGTTTCGACAGTACATTCTTACTGCTTACTGGAACCGATTGCGCATGCCAGGACTCCGTGAAGATTTTGGAAATATGCTTAGCCTGACATTTGAAAGGGAGGGTGTTGGCAAAGGTCGCCTGTGTTAGCCGATTTCCTATATACTGTTTCTGGATTTGCCACCTTTCTGTAAACTACTTTTCTAAACCTGGACAGAAGTTTTCGTGGATATTTAGGACGAACAAGAAAAACAAACGTGAGACCAAGAACCGAGACAGTAGGGGAAAGTACGACGCCGTAGTACAGGTGCCATTCGGAAGCAGGACGGTGGAGTCATCGTGGCCAGGCCTCGGGTTTCGACCCCTGCCCGCTTTGTTTCCGCAGGCCTGAATCTGAGTGTCACCCCTAAATTTTAAACTATGGCATATCAAGTAATACAAAAAAAAAGAAAGGAAAAATAAAATGAAACAACAAGAAAAAGATGGTAAAGGTAAAGCAAAATTAAAAAAAAAATGGATAAGGCGTTGAAAAAAAAAAGTGGTAGAGCGCTGGTGTAGTAAACCAGAGGTCGTAAGTTCCATCCTCAGAGGAGGAAGACGAATTTTGGAAATCAGTTTCGCGGCGTGGCCGTATAGCAAACAGTATCTGTGATGACGAACAATTAGCGACATGCGTAAGAAAAAAAAAATGGATAAGGCGTCGGACTTCGGATCTGAAGATTACAGGTTCGAATGCTGTCACGCTCGTTTTTTTCCAGTTCTGAAAAAGAAACATACCGTTTTAATGTAGCAATTGAGCCGTACGAAACCGTCTGAATGTTGCTGTTGACCATTTTTTGCTTGGAGATGCTCTTGAGCTTGAACACACACAACAAGACCGGTGTTAAATAGCGAAATGGTCGGCAGAGTACCGACACCGCGTGTTTTGACTGGCATTTGCACATCTAAAACAACGTCGGGAAGTAACTTGTTCGGCTTTTGAGTCACATAAAGTATGTGTGTTAATTTTGACGCCACTAGCTCTGCATGTTGTAATGCAATTTCTTTACCTCTCAGAAATGATTATGACATAAAAGTGAAGTACGTGACGAGTGTGACGTTAGGAAAACATTAGGCAGCGTGGAGAGATTCTGTATGGGACCACCCAACCCAAACGAGTACTGTGTGACGTGCTACCCGGCACGTATTCACGGAGGTAGCCGGCTAGCTCAGTCGGTAGAGGGTCAGACTCTTATTTCCAGGGTCGTGGGTTCGAGCCACACGCTGGGCGGAACGGAATTTTGTTCCGTTGCAGATGTAAATTACCGTTTCTCTGATTAACGAGATGTAATGGAAATAGCAACATTAAACTTAGCCTACGTCTCTGTCAGTCGCAAGGAAACTGTATTTGAAGGTGAAGGTGATATTGTAGACATGTGTGAAAGACATGTTCTGAAATGCAAGTGTTGTTATTTGGAGAGCACATCGGTTACGTGTCAGATGTGTAGCCAAGCAGTAATGGGTCGTCATAGCTGCAAATATTAGCCGGTAATATGAAGTGATGTCAGCTGAAGTCTGATGATGCAGACGATCGTAAGGACGAAGTACCCAAGAGTACCGCTAGGCCGCGCCTCTTTAGTTCAGTGTTAGAGCACTGGTCTAATAAAGCAGGGGTCGTAAGTTCCATCCTCACAGGAGAAAGATGAATTTTGGAAATCAGTTGCGCGTCGAGGCCGTATAGCAAACAGTATCTGTGATGACGAACAATCAGCGACAGGCGTTTTATTAAGAATTACTCTCAGATGTGATTAAGGCGAATGGTGCAGATAAAGCATTTGCCAAAGCGGTACAGCATAAGGTGGGACGAGGCAGTTTGAATTAGATTTTATAGATGTATTTCTCACATATCTCAGAGCCTCTCGCGGTCGTCGTCGTCGTCGTCGTCGTCGTCGTCGTCGCCGCCGCTTCTGCAGAAGTAGCAAATGGCCATCGTAGCAAATGCGGCGAGGGACGCCCTGCCTTCGATTCCGAATGCACAAAGTGTGTGGTCTTGTTTCTCAGGCTATATTTGGTCGGTCTCGTAAGAGGTTGAATGTTACGAATGGGTGGGAAAGAGCAAGGGGCAGCGGCTGTGTAGAACGAAAACACAAATCCTCAGGGGTGTGAGCGTTTCGAGATGAGTCGTATACATGTTATAGTTGGTCGTCAGTGACCGTGTGGCCTAATGGATAAGGCGTCGGACTTCGGATCTGAAGATTACAGGTTCAAATGCTGTCACGCTTGTTTTTTTCCAGTTGTGAAAAAGAAACATACCGTTTTAATGTAGCAATTGAGCAGTACGAAACCGTCTGAATGTTGCTGTTGACCATTTTTTGCTTGGAGATGCTCTTGAGCTTGAAACACACACAACAAGACCGGTGTTAACTAGCGAAATGGTCGGCAGAGTACCGACACCGCGTGTTTTGACTGGCATTTGCACATCTAAAACAACGTCGGAAAGTAACTCGTTCGGCTTTTGAGTCACATAAAGTATGTATGTTAATTTTGACGCCACTAGCTCTGCATGTTGTAATGCAATTTCTTTACCTCTCAGAAATGATGATGACATAAAAGTGAAATACGTGACGAATGTGACGTTAGGAAAACATTAGGCAGCGTGGAGAGATTCTGTATGGGACCACCCAACCCAAACGAGTACTGTGTGACGTGCTACCCGGCAGGTATTCACGGAGGTAGCCGGCTATCTCAGTCGGTAGAGCGTCAGATTATTATTTCTAGGGTCGTGGGTTCGAGCCACACGCTGGGCGGAACGGAATTTTGTTCCGCTGCAGATGTAAATTACCGTTTCTCTGATTAACGAGATGTAATGGAAATAGCAACATTAAACTTTGCCTACGTCTCTGTCAGTCGCAAGGAAACTGTATTTGAAGGTGAAGGTGATTTTGTAGAGATGTGTGAAAGACATGTTCTGAAATGCAAGTGTTGTTATTTGGAGAGCACATCGGTTACGTGTCAGAAGTGTAGCCAAGCAGTAATGGGTCGCCATAGCTGCAAATATTAGCCGGTAATATGAAGTGATGTCAGCTGAAGTCTGATGATGCAGACGACCGTGAGGACGAAGTACCCAAGAGTACCGCTAGGCCGCGCCTCTTTAGCTCAGTGTTAGAGCACTGGTCTAATAAAGCAGGGGTCGTAAGTTCCATCCTCACAGGAGAAAGATGAATTTTGGAAATCAGTTTCGCGTCGTGGCCGTATAGCAAACAGTATCTGTGATGACGAACAATCAGCGACAGGCGTTTTATTAAGAATTACTCTCAGATGTGATTAAGGCGAATGGCGCAGATAAAGCATTTGCCAAAGCGGTACAGCAT
Source organism: Schistocerca gregaria (assembly GCF_023897955.1). Lineage (NCBI taxonomy): Eukaryota > Metazoa > Arthropoda > Insecta > Orthoptera > Acrididae > Schistocerca > Schistocerca gregaria. The sequence goes on from NW_026061697.1 coordinate 1,120,331, forward strand.
AAGGTGCCGCCGCCGCCGCTTCTGCAGAAGTAGCAAATGGCCATCGTAGCAAATGCGGCGAGGGACGCCCTGCCTTCGATTCCGAATGCACAAAGTGTGTGGTCTTGTTTCTCAGTCTATATTTGGTCGGTCTCGTAAGAGGTTGAATGTTACGAATGGGTGGGAAAAAGCAAGGGGCAGCGGCTGTGTAGAACGAAAACACAAATACTCAGGGGTGTGAGCGTTTCGAGATGAGTCGTATACATGTTATAGTTGCTCGTCAGTGACCGTGTGGCCTAATGGATAAGGCGTCGGACTTCGGATCTGAAGATTACAGGTTCAAATGCTGCCGCGCTCGTTTTTTTCCAGTTCTGAAAAAGAAACATACCGTTTTAATGTAGCAATTGAGCAGTACGAAACCGTCTGAATGTTGCTGTTGACCATTTTTTGCTTGGAGATGCTCTTGAGCTTGAAACACACACAACAAGACCGGTGTTAACTAGCGAAATGGTCGGCAGAGTATCGACACCGTGGGTTTTGACTGGCATTTGCACATCTAAAACAACGTCGGAAAGTAATTCGTTCGGCTTTTGAGTCACATCAAGTATGTGTGTTAATTTTGACGCCACTAGCTCTGCATGTTGTAATGCAATTTCTTTACCTCTCAGAAATGATTATGACATAAAAGTGAAGTACGTGACGAGTGTGACGTTAGGAAAACATTAGGCAGCATGGAGATATTCTGTATGAGACCACCCAACCCAAAAAAGTACTGTGTGACGTGGTACCCGGCAGTTATTCACCGAGGTAGCCGGCTAGCTCAGTCGGTAGAGCGTCAGACTCTTATTTCCAGGGTCGTGGGTTCGTGCCACATGCCTGGCGGAACGGAATTTTGTTCCGCTGCAGATGTAAATTACCGTTTCTCTGATTAACGAGATGTAACGGAAATAGCAACTTTAAACTTTGCCTACGTCTCTGTCAGTCGCAAGGAAACTGTATTTGAAGGTGAAGGTGATTTTGTAGACATGTGTGAAAGACATGTTCTGAAATGCAAGTGTTGTTATTTGGAGAGCACATCGGTTACGTGTCAGATGTGTAGCCAAGCAGTAATGGGTCGCCATAGCTGCAAATATTAGCCGGTAATATGAAGTGATGTCAGCTGAAGTCTGATGATGCAGACGACCGTAAGGACGAAGTACCCAAGAGTACCGCTAGGCCGCGCCTCTTTAGCTCAGTGTTAGAGCACTGGTCTAATAAAGCAGGGGTCGTAAGTTCCATCTTCACAGGAGAAAGATGAATTTTGGAAATCAGTTGCGCGTCGTGGCCGTATAGCAAACAGTATCTGTGATGACGAACAATCAGCGACAGGCGTTTTATTAAGAATTACTCTCAGATGTGATGAAGGCGAATGGCGCAGATAAAGCATTTGCACAAAGCGGTACAGCATCTTCGGCGTAACTCGAGAGGGTTGCGCCCTTCGATATTATTGTCGTTAATATCGAAGTGCTAGGAGTTTCAGTGATCGCTGTAGCTGCCGTTGTCCCGTGCCTTTGCCGCCGTTGGTCCCAGCCGCCGCTGCTTCCGCCGCCGTTTCCCACCACCGCCGCCGCCGCCGCCGCCGCCGCCGCCGCTCCCTGCCCGTCTTTCGTTCTGTCGTCTCTGCTTACGTCTTACCCTTCCTCTTCGTCAGTCTCTTGTCCTTGTCCTTTGACTGTCCCCTGTTATTTTTCCTCTTTTCCCCTCTCCCACTTATCCTCTCACCATGACAACCCCCACAACTACCGCCACTACCACTGCAATCGTGTACACGTCCCCCTCACTTGCTGCCACCACCATCACGTGGTGTGCTCAATCACCGACTCCCCCATATATTCCCCCCCTCCTCACTCTTCCCACCCCCGCTCCTTTTGTTGCTCCCTCCCCTGTTCCTACCCCCCATGCCTCACGTGACCCATTCCCTCCCCTCCCACATGTAACTCATGCCACCCCCGCCAGGGTTGTTGCCCGTCGGGCCACCACCCACGCCACACCATCATCATTGTCATCACCATCACCATCACCATCGCCCTCGCCATCGCCAGTGCCAACCACTGCCACTGCATCTTCTGTGGCGCCAGCTCCAGCTCCAGCGCCAGCACCAGCACCACCACCAGTGCCTGCACCGCCGGTGGGACCTGCCATCTCCCGCCATCTCCCGGTCGTCCCCATCCCCCACACCTCTTCCCATCCCTCTCCCGCTGTGAAACGTCCCAGCGGCACCCCAGCCTCTTCTGCTCCCAAGAAGTCGCAGACTCTCCCCCCTCCAACCCCCCAGGATGCCATGGATACCACCCCACCTGCCCTATCTACTCCCTCCTCTACCTCCCCCTCCTACAGGTACCTCCTTTCTCACCCTGATCCCTCTCTCCTGGAGGCCCGCAATCTTACCCTTCTCCTCCGCCAGCACTTCCCCGGAGCCCCGATCTCCCTTCTCACCCCCCGTCGGGACTCCGTCCTGATCACATCCCCCAGCCCCACCCTCCACTCCGACATCCTCTCCCGCATTCCCCTCACCCGGTTTGGTCCCCATGCCTCCCTTGCCCCTGCTCCCTCCCCCTCCTCATCCCGACAACCCCAGCCACCCCGTCGCCCACCGACCCTCACTGCCGTGATCACTCGGCTTAGCCCGATGATCACGGAGGAGGAGGTGTTGGCGGAGCTGAAGGCCCATCCCTATCTAGAGGTTCGAGCTGTCCGCCGGATTCACAATCCAGCCGGCCCCACCCGCCTCATGCGGGTGTTCTCCGAGCATGCTCCCTCCATAGACCTCCTCCTCAAGGAGGGTGCCCTCCTTTTCAACCGCCGTTATAAGGTCGACCCCTCCCGCTCCCCTCCACAGTCCATCCGCTGCCAGAGGTGCTTGCGCTATAATGCACATCCTACATCTGAGTGCCGCGAGGCCCCCGTCTGCCCGCACTGCAAAGAAGCACACTTCCTCCGGAAGTGCCCCACCCTTCAGTCCCCCCCCTCCTGTAACACCTGTAACCTCCAACACCCAACCTACTCCCAAAAGTGCAAGGCCCGACCCCCTCCCTCCGCTCCTGAACTCACTGTCCCTGTCCGCCCCTTGGATGCCCCCACCCCTCCCGGCAATTCCCTCCGTCCCCCCCCCCCCCACAGCTGAGGACATCATCCGCTTTGTAACCGTTGTCCTTCAGAACATCCACCCCTTTCAGCGCCCCCACACCCTCCAGCAGATATCCCTTGCCACCCGTTCCGTCTTCCAGCTCAACACTTACGCCACTTACTCCCATAACCAGGCCCATTTTACCTTCTCCCGTCTCGACACCCTCGTCTAAATTCCCACTATGGCGCGACAGCAACGTATCCTGTTTAACAACATCCGATCCCTTCCTTTCAACAAGAATCTCCTTATGCATACCCTCACCACCCACCGCGTGGATGCCTTCCTCCTAAACGAAACATTTCTCCAGCCCCACCATACTGTCCATACCTCGCCCTACCTCCTTCACCGCTCTGACAACCCCCTCCCGATAGCGCGTGGCGGAGTTGCCATTGGCCACCATCGCCAGATCCCTGATCGGCTCCAACCCCTCCTTCCCAACCCCACGGAACACCTGATCCTTAGTCTATTCTTCCCCGGCCTCACCGTTACCTGCGCCACCATCTATGTCCGCCCCTCTGCCCCTATTCCTTTTCATTTCCTTTCCCACATCGACCGTACCTTCTCCTCCTACGTGATTGCTGCAGATCTCAATATCCATAGTCGCTCCGCCACCCAGTTACGGCGGTGGCATCGGTTCCTCGCCACCATCCAAGGTGATGTCCTTCCTCTTCCCCAACACACCCGCCCTGAATCCAATACCACACCCGATGTCGTCCTAGCCTCCCCCAACCTCCTTGGCCGCATAGCGGTGGACGTCCTCGACGCTATTGGCAGTGACCATCTCCCTGTCCTTCTTACCATATCAGACGGTCGTCGCCCCCGTCCCGATCCTCGCCTTGACCCTCCCCCCAAGTATGTCCATGATTACTCCCGTGCCGACTGGAATGCATACCGGGATACCCTTACTACCCGAGTCGATAGCCACCCCCTCACCTATCACCGCCCACATGACATAACCCATGCCGCATCCTTTCTCCAGCAGACCTTGTCTGAGGCCGTGGAGGCCCACATCCCTACCGTCGCCATCCACCCGCACCGTCCCACTTTACCCCCACAGGCCGTCCTCCTCCTTCGAGAATCCCGTCGTCTCTACCGTGCCTTCCTCCACACGCGTGACCGGGACACACTACAACGCCACCGGCAACTCCAGAGACACATCCGGAACTTGCTCGCGGCTAAGAAACGCTGGGACTGGCGACAGACATGCTCCCATCTTAATGCTACCCTACCTATTAACTCGTCCAAATACTGGTCAGCCTTCCGCCGCCTTACTGGATCAACCCCCCCCCTTACTATCCTCTCCTTCATAATGACAATCCCTTTCCTGACAACCTTAGTAAGGCCAACCATTTTGCCTCCTACCTCACCGATGTCTTTACCATCTCTGACGATCCCCAGTTCGATTATTCCCTCTTCCCCGATGTCCGCGATCGAACTGACACCTCTATCCCTCCACTAACTCCTGGCTTCCTGTACTTGGACAACATTACACACACTGAACTCAATAACCCTATAACTACTCAAGACATCATCGATATACTCCGCACCAAACGCAACACTGCTCCTGGTCACGACCGTGTTACTTACCGTCACCTCCGTGAAGCTCCCGCCCCCTTCCTCTCCACCCTGGCCAGGCTGTACAATGTGGTCTTGTCTACCGGCTTCTAGCCCGACCTGTGGAAAACCTCCCGGATCCTGATGTTCCTCAAACCCGATAAACCACCTTCCGCTGTCTCCTCCTACCGTCCTATAAGCCTTACCTCGGTCTTCAGCAAGGTCCTGGAATCCATTCTAACCCGCCGCATCCACCAGCATCTCCACCGGCACCGCTTCCTTCCCTCCACCCAATGTGGCTTTCGACCATCCTTCTCTGCCGATGACCCTCTCCTTCACCTCACTCACCTCCTCTCCGAACAACTCAACTCCCGTCGCTCCGCCATATTCCTCTCCCTTGACCTTGAACGCGCCTATGACAGTGTGTGGCATTCTGGTCTCCTCTTCAAGCTCCAAACCTTTGCTCTTCCTATTAACTACGTCCGTCTGATCGCCTCCTTCATTTCCCACCGCCCTTCCTATGTCACTATCCACAACACTGATTCCTACACCTTCTACCCCTCTGTAGGTGTGCCCCAAGGTTCCGACCTTTCCCCTCTTCTTTACCTTCTTTATACGGCGGACATGCCTCCACCTGCACCCCCCCTTCACCTTCTCCAGTACGCCGATGACACCGCCTTCCTTGCCCTTGCCCCCACCCTGCAACGCTCCCAACACCTTCTCCAATCCCATCTTGACCGGTTCACCTCATGGTGTAACCAGTGGTTGCTCAAGGTCAATCCTTCCAAGACCCAGGCAATCATCGTAGGCAAAACCACCCCTTCCTTCCATCTCCTTGATTTCTATCTTACCATTTATGGCCGTCCTATTAACCTCACACCCACCCTCAAGTACCTTGGCGTCACCCTTGACCGTCGCCTCTCCTGGACCCCTCATCTCCGGACAATCCAAGCCAAGGCACGCTCCCGACTCCACCTCCTGAAGCTCCTTTCTGGCCGCACATGGGGTCTGGACCCCTCCACCGTCCTCCACACCTATAAATCCCTCATCCGCCCTATCCTCTGTTATGCCCATCCCGCCTGGATCTCTGCCCCGCCTACCTTTTACAAATCCCTTCAAATCCTTGAACGGCATGCACTCCGCCTCGCCTATCGCATCCGCCTCCCTTCCCCCACGCGGCTCCTCTATGACCTCATCCCCTTCCCACACCTCCTCCTCTTCCTCCAACGGATACGGATCCTCTACACCTCCCGCAAGCTTGATCCTCCCCACCCGCTTGTCTCTTCCATCCTCTCCCACCCCAACCCACTGCCGCGCCTATACTCCTGTATCCCACCTGCTCTCCATCTTCACACTCTCCACACCCTCTCCCAAGGTGGCTTCCGCCGACTCCCCCTCCCGGATGATGCCCTCCTCCCCTCCATCTACCCCTCCTACCAACTTTGAGCCTTGCCTTCCCCTCTCCTCTCATTTTCCTGTGGGCACCCTCTCTCCCTTCTCTCCCTCCCTCTCTCCCTCCTTCCATCCTTACCTCCCCTCCCCCTCTCCCTGGGCTTCCACCCCCCTCTTTTCGTTTTCTCCCCTCCTCCTCCCTGGCATCCTATCTCCCCCTCCCTCCTTCCCTCCCCCTGTTTTTTCCCTTGGCAGGCCACCAGCTTTTCGGTGTGGACAGTGCCCCTGCAAGCGCCGAAGCCCATCTCCGCAGTGTCCGTGTCTTTCGTCCCGTCTGTGCCTCGAGTGTTTTTTCGTTTTCTGCTCCACCGTTCACCTGTGCTAGTGTTCTCTGTTCCGTGCTGTGCTGCCCGTTTTTTTAAAAACTGAAACAGTGCTGCGTCGGTGAACGACTTCAATTCTTTTTATTCTCTGTTGTCTTCTGATTTTTGTCCTCCATGTCTGTGTTTTGAGATTATGTCTTCCTGTTTTTATCTCTTGTATGTTTCTTGTGGCCGAAGAGCGGCATATTAGGCCGCTGCCGGCCTACCTTTGTAGGTATAAAAAGACAATAAAGAAAAAAAAAAAAAGCGGTACAGCATAATGTGCCGCCGCCGCCGCTTCTGCAGAAGTAGCAAATGGCCATCGTAGCAAATGCGGCGAGGGACGCCCTGCCTTCGATTCCGAATGCACAAAGTGTGTGGTCTTGTTTCTCAGTCTATATTTGGTCGGTCTCGTAAGAGGTTGAATGTTACCAATGGGTGGGAAAGAGCAAGGGGCAGCGGCTGTGTAGAACGAAAACACAAATCCTCAGGGGTGTGAGCGTTTCGAGATGAGTCGTATACATGTCGTAGTTGGTCGTCAGTGACCGTGTGGCCTAAAGGATAAGGCGTCGGACTTCGGATCTGAAGATTACAGGTTCGAATGCTGTCACGCTCGTTTTTTTCCAGTTCTGAAAAAGAAACATACCGTTTTAATGTAGCAATTGAGCAGTACGAAACCGTCTGAATGTTCCTGTTGACCATTTTTTGCTTGGAGATGCTCTTGAGCTTGAAACACACACCACAAGACCGGTGTTAACTAGCGAAATGGTCGGCAGAGTACCGACACCGCGTGTTTTGACTGGCATTTGCACATCTAAAACAACGTCGGAAAGTAACTCGTTCGGCTTTTGAGGCACATCAGGTATGTATGTTAATTTTGACGCCACTAGCTCTGCATGTTGTAATGCAATTTCTTTACCTGTCAGAAATGATTATGACATAAAAGTGAAGTACGTGACGAGTGTGACGTTAGGAAAACATTAGGCAGCGTGGAGAGATTCTGTATGGGACCACTCAACCCAAACGAGTACTGTGTGACGTGCTACCCGGCAGGTATTTACCGAGGTAGCCGGCTAGCTCAGTCGGTAGAGCGTCAGACTCTTATTTCCAGGGTCGTGGGTTCGAGCCACACGCTGGGCGGAATGGAATTTTGTTCCGCTGCAGATGTAAATTACCGTTTCTCTGATTAACGAGATGTAATGGAAATAGCAACTTTAAACTTTGCCTACGTCTCTGTCAGTCGCAAGGAAACTGTATTTGAAGGTGAAGGTGATTTTGTAGACATGTGTAAAAGACAAGTTTTGAAATGCAAGTGTTGTTATTTGGAGAGCACATCGGTTACGTGTCAGATGTGTAGCCAAGCACTAATGGGTCGCCATAGCTGCAAATATTAGCCGGTAATATGAAGTGTTGTCAGCTGAAGTCTGATGATGTAGACGACCGTAAGGACGAAGTACCCAAGAGTACCGCTAGGCCGCGCCTCTTTAGCTCAATGTTAGAGCACTGGTCTAATAAACCAGGGGTCGTAAGTTCCATCCTCACAGGAGAAAGAAAAATTTTGGAAATCAGTTGCGCGTCGTGGCCGTATAGCAAAGAGTATCTGTGATGACGAACAATTAGTGTCAAGCGTTTTATTAAGAATTACTCTCTGATGTGATTAAGGCGAATGGCGCAGATAAAGCATTTGCCAAAGCGGTACAGCATAAGGTGCCGCCGCCGCCGCTTCTGCAGAAGTAGCAAATGGCCATCGTAGCAAATGCGGCGAGGGACGCCCTGCCTTCGATTCCGAATGCACAAAGTGTGTGGTCTTGTTTCTCAGTCTATATTTGGTCGGTCTCGTAAGAGGTTGAATGTTACGAATGGGTGGGAAAGAGCAAGGGGCAGCGGCTGTGTAGAACGAAAACACAAATCCTCAGGGGTGTGAGCGTTTCGAGATGAGTCGTATACATGTTATAGTTGGTCGTCAGTGACCGTGTGGCCTAATGGATATGGCGTCGGACTTCGGATCTGAAGATTACAGGTTCGAATGCTGTCACGCTCGTTTTTTTCCAGTTCTGAAAAAGAAACATACCGTTTTAATGTAGCAATTGAGCAGTACGAAACCGTCTGAATGTTGCTGTAGACCATTTTTTGCTTGGAGATGCTCTTGAGCTTGAAACACACACAACAAGACCGGTGTTAACTAGCGAAATGGTCGGCAGAGTACCGACACCGCGTGTTTTGACTGGCATTTGCACATCTAAAACAACGTCGGAAAGTAACTCGTTCGGCTTTTGAGTCACATCAAGTATGTGTGTTAATTTTGACGCCACTAGCTCTGCATGTTGTAATGCAATTTCTTTACCTCTCAGAAATGATTATGACATAAAAGTGAAGTACGTGACGAGTGTGACGTTAGGAAAACATTAGGCAGCGTGGAGAGATTCTGTATGGGACCACCCAACCCAAACGAGTACTGTGTGACGTGCTACCCGGCAGGTATTCACCGAGATAGCCGGCTAGCTCAGTCGGTAATGCGTCAGACTGCTACATCCAGGGTCGTGGGTTCGAGCCACACGCTGTGCGGAACGGAATTTTGTTCCGCTGCAGATGTAAATTACCGTTTCTCTGATTAACGAGATGTAATGGAAATAGCAACTTTAAACTTTGCCTACGTCTCTGTCAGTCGCAACGAAACTGTATTTGAAGGTGAAGGTGATTTTGTAGACATGTGTGAAAGACATGATCTGAAATGCAAGTGTTGTTATTTGGAGAGCACATCGGTTACGTGTCAGACGTGTAGCCAAGCAGTAATGGGTCGCCATAGCTGCAAATATTAGCCGGTAATATGAAGTGTTGTCAGCTGAAGTCTGATGATGTAGACGACCGTAAGGACGAAGTACCCAAGAGTACCGCTAGGCCGCGCCTCTTTAGCTCAATGTTAGAGCACTGGTCTAATAAACCAGGGGTCGTAAGTTCCATCCTCACAGGAGAAAGATGAATTTTGGAAATCAGTTGCGCGTCGTGGACGTATAGCAAACACTATCTGTGATGACGAACAATTAGCGACAAGCGTTTTATTAAGAATTACTCTCAGATGTGATTAAGGCGAATGGCGCAGATAAAGCATTTGCCAAAGCGGTACAGCATAAGGTGGGACGAGGCAGTTTGAATTACATTTTATAGATGTATTTCTCACATATATCAGAACCACTCACGGTCGTCGTCTTCGTCGCTGCCGCCGTTTCTGCAGAAGTAGGAAATGGCCATCGTAGCAAATGCGGCGAGGGACGCCCTGCCTTCGATTCCGATTGCACAAAATGTGTGGTCTTGTTTCTCAGTCTATATTTGGTCGGTCTCGTAAGAGGTTGAATGTTACGAATTGGTGGGAAAGATCAAGGGGCAGCGGCTGTGTAGAACGAAAACACAAATCCTCAGGGGTGTGAGCGTTTCGAGATCAGTCGTATACATGTTACAGTTGCTCGTCAGTGACCGTGTGGCCTAATGGATAAGGCGTCGGACTTCGGATCTGAAGATTACAGGTTCAAATGCTGAAGCGCTCGTTTTTTTCCAGTTCTGAAAAAGAAACATACCGTTTGAATGTAGCAATTGAGCAGTACGAAACCGTCTGAATGTTGCTGTTGACCATTTTTTGCTTGGAGATGCTCTTGAGCTTGCAACACACACAACAAGACCGGTGTTAACTAGCGAAATGGTCGGCAGAGTACCGACACCGTGGGTTTTGCCTGGCATTTGCACATCTAAAACAACGTCGGAAAGTAATTCGTTCGGCTTTTCAGTCACATCAAGTATGTGTGTTAATTTTGACGCCACTAGCTCTGCATGTTGTAATGCAATTTCTTCACCTCTCAGAAATGATTATGACTTAAAAGTGAAGTACGTGACGAGTGTGACGTTAGGAAAACATTAGGCAGCATGGAGAGATTCTGTATGGGACCACCCAACCCAAACGAGTACTGTGTGACGTGGTACCCGGCAGGTATTCGCCGAGGTAGCCGGCTAGCTCAGTCGGTAGAGCGTCAGACTCTTATTTCCAGGGTCGTGGGTTCGAGCCACACGCTGGGCGGAACGGAATTTTGTTCCGCTGCAGATGTAAATTACCGTTTCTCTGATTAACGAGATGTAATGGAAATAGCAACTTTAAACTTTGCCTACGTCTCTGTCAGTCGCAAGGAAACTGTATTTGAAGGTGAAGGTGATTTTGAAGACATGTGTGAAAGACATGTTCTGAAATGCAAGTGTTGTTATTCGGAGAGCACATCGGTTACGTGTCAGATGTGTAGCCAAGCAGTAACGGGTCGCCATAGCTGCAAATATTAGCCGGTAATATGAAGTGTTGTCAGCTGAAGTCTGATGATGCTGACGACCGTAAGGACGAAGTACCCAAGAGTACAGCTAGGCCGCGCCTCTTTAGCTCAGTGTTAGAGCACTGGTCTAATAAAGCAGGGGTCGTAAGTTCCATCCTCACAGGAGAAAGATGAATTTTGGAAATCAGTTGCGCGTCGTGGCCGTATAGCAAACAGTATCTGTGATGACGAACAATTAGCGACAGGCGTTTTATTAAGAATTACTCTCAGATGTGATTAAGGCGAATGGCGCAGATAAAGCATTTGCCAATGCGGTACAGCATAAGGTGCCGCCGCCGCCGCTTCTGCAGAAGTAGCAAATGGCCATCGTAGCAAATGCGGCGAGGGACGCCCTGCCTTCGATTCCGAATGCACAAAGTGTGTGGTCTTGTTTCTCAGTCTATATTTGGTCGGTCTCGTAAGAGGTTGAATGTTACGAATGGGTGGGAAAGAGCAAGGGGCAGCGGCTGTGTAGAACGAAAACACAAATCCTTATGGGTGTGAGCGTTTCGAGATGAGTCGTATACTAGTTGTAGTTGGTCGTCAGTGACCGTGTGGCCTAATGGATAAGGCGTCGGACTTCGGATCTGAAGATTACAGGTTCGAATGCTGTCACGCTCGTTTTTTTCCAGTTCTGAAAAAGAAACATACCGTTTTAATGTAGCAATTGAGCAGTACGAAACCGTCTGAATGTTGCTGTTGACCATTTTTTGCTTGGAGATACTCTTGAGCTTGAAACACACACAACAAGACCGGTGTTAACTAGCGAAATGGTCGGCAGAGTACCGACACCGCGTGTTTTGACTGGCATTTGCACATCTAAAACAACGTCGGAAAGTAACTCGTTCGGCTTTTGAGGCACATCAAGTATGTATGTTAATTTTGACGCCACTAGCTCTGCATGTTGTAATGCAATTTCTTTACCTCTCAGAAATGATTATGACATAAAAGTGAAGTACGTGACGAGTGTGACGTTAGGAAAACATTAGGCAGCGTGGAGAGATTCTGTATGGGACCACTCAACCCAAACGAGTACTGTGTGACGTGCTACCCGGCAGGTATTCACCGAGGTAGCCGGCTAGCTCAGTCGGTAGAGCGTCAGACTCTTATTTCCAGGGTCGTGGGTTCGAGCCACACGCTGGGCGGAATGGAATTTTGTTCCGCTGCAGATGTAAATTACCGTTTCTCTGATTAACGAGATGTAATGGAAATAGCAACTTTAAACTTTGCCTACGTCTCTGTCAGTCGCAAGGAAACTGTATTTGAAGGTGAAGGTGATTTTGTAGACATGTGTGAAAGACATGTTCTGAAATGCAAGTGTTGTTATTTGGAGAGCACATCGGTTACGTGTCAGATGTGTAGCCAAGCAGTAATGGGTCGCCATAGCTGCAAATATTAGCCGGTAATATGAAGTGTTGTCAGCTGAAGTCTGATGTTGCAGACGACCATAAGGACGAAGTACCCAAGAGTACCGCTAGGCCGCGCCTCTTTAGCTCAGTGTTAGAGCACTGGTCTAATAAACCAGGGGTCGTAAGTTCCATCCTCAAAGGAGAAAGATGAATTTTGGATATCAGTTGCGCGTCGTGGTCGTATAGCAAACAGTATCTGTGATGACGAACAATTAGCGACAGGCGTTTTATTAAGAATTACTCTCAGATGTGATTAAGGCGAATGGCGCAGATAAAGCATTTGCCAAAGCTGTAGAGCATAAGGTGCCACCGCCGCAACTTCTGCAGAAGTAGCAAATGGCCATCGTAGCAAATGCGGCGAGGGACGCCCTGCCTTCGATTCCGAATGCACAAAGTGTGTGGTCTTGTTTCTCAGTCTATATTTGGTCGGTCTCGTAAGAGTTTGAATGTTACGAATGGGTGGGAAAGAGCAATGTTCAGCGGCTGTGTAGAACGAAAACACAAATCCTCAGGGGTGTGAGCGTTTCGAGATGAATCGTATACATGTTATACTTGGTCGTCAGTGACCGTGTGGCCTAATGGATAAGGCGTCGGACTTCGGATGTGAAGATTACAGGTTCGAATGCTGTCACGCTCGTTTTTCTCCAGTTCTGAAAAAGAAACATACCGTTTTAATGTAGCAATTGAGCAGTACGAAACCGTCTGAATGTTGCTGTTGACCATTTTTTGCTTGGAGATACTCTTGAGCTTGAAACACACACAACAAGACCGGTGTTAACTAGCGAAATGGTCGGCAGAGTACCGACACCGCGTGTTTTGACTGGCATTTGCACATCTAAAACAACGTCGGAAAGTAACTCGTTCGGCTTTTGAGGCACATCAAGTATGTATGTTAATTTTGACGCCACTAGCTCTGCATGTTGTAATGCAATTTCTTTACCTCTCAGAAATGATTATGACTTAAAAGTGAAGTACGTGACGAGTGTGACGTTAGGAAAACATTAGGCAGCGTGGAGAGATTCTGTATGGGACCACCCAACCCAAACGAGTACTGTGTGACGTGCTACCCGGCAGGTTTTCACCGAGGTAGCCGGCTAGCTCAGTCGGTAGAGCGTCAGACTCTTATCTGCAGGGTCGTGGGTTCGAGCCGCACGCTGGACGGAACGGAATTTTGTTCCGCTGCAGAAGTAAATTACCGTTTCTCTGATTAACGAGATGTAATGGAAATAGCAACTTTAAACTTTGCCTACGTCTCTGTCAGTCGCAAGGAAACTGTATTTGAAGGTGAAGGTGATTTTGTAGACATGTGTGAAAGACAAGTTCTGAAATGCAAGTGTTGTTATTTGGAGAGCACATCGGTTACGTGTCAGATGTGTAGCCAAGCAGTAATGGGTCGCCATAGCTGCAAGTATTAGCCGGTAAAATGAAGTGTTGTCAGCTGAAGTCTGATGATGCAGACGACCGTAAGGACGAAGTACCCAAGAGTACCGCTAGGCCGCGCCTCTTTAGCTCAGTGTTAGAGCACTGGTCTAATAAACCAGGGGTCGTAAGTTCCATCCTCACAGGAGAAACATGAATTTTGGAAATCAGTTGCGCGTCGTGGCCGTATAGCAAACAGTATCCGTGATGACGAACAATTAGCGACAGGCGTTTTATTAAGAATTACTCTCAGATGTGATTAAGGTGAATGGCGCAGATAAAACATTTGCCAAAGCGGTACAGCATAAGGTGGAACGAGGCAGTTTGAATTAGATTTTATAGATGTATTTCTCACATATCTCAGAGCCTCTCGCAATCGTCGTCGTCGTCGTCGTCGTTTCCGCCGCCGCCGCTTCTGCAGAAGTAGCAAATGGCCATCGTAGCAAATGCGGCGAGGGACGCCCTGCCTTCGATTCCGAATGCACAAAGTGTGTGGTCTTGTTTCTCAGTCTATATTTGGACGGTCTCGTAAGAGGTTGAATGTTACTAATGGGTGGGAAAGAGCAAGGGGCAGCGGCTGTGTAGAACGAAAACACAAATCCTCAGGGGTGTGAGCGCTTCTAGATGAGTCGTATACATGTTATAGTTGGTCGTCAGTGACCGTGTGGCCTAATGGATAAGGCGTCGGACTTCCGATCTCAAGATTACAGGTTCGAATGCTGTCACGCTCGTTTTTTCCAGTTCTGAAAAAAAAATACCGTTTTCATGTAGCAATTGAGCAGTACGAAACCGTCTTAATGTTGCTGTTGACCATTTTTTGCTTGGAGATGCTCTTGAGCTTGAAACACACACAACAAGACCGGTGTTAACCAGCGAAATGGTCGGCAGAGTACCGACACCGCGTGTTTTGACTGGCATTTGCACATCTAAAACAACGCTCGTTTTTTCCAGTTCTGAAAAAAAAATACCGTTTTCATGTAGCAATTGAGCAGTACGAAACCGTCTTAATGTTGCTGTTGACCATTTTTTGCTTGGAGATGCTCTTGAGCTTGAAACACACACAACAAGACCGGTGTTAACCAGCGAAATGGTCGGCAGAGTACCGACACCGCGTGTTTTGACTGGCATTTGCACATCTAAAACAACGTCCGAAAGTAACTCGTTCCGCTTTTGAGTCACATCAAGTATGTGTGTTAATTCTGACGCCACTAGCTCTGCATGTTATAATGCAATTTCTTTACCTCTCAGAAATGATTATGACATAAAAGTGAAGTACGTGACGAGTGTGACGTTAGGAAAACATTAGGCAGCATGGAGAGATTCTGTATGGGACCACCCAACCCAAACGAGTACTGTGTGACGTGCTACCCGGCATGTATTCACCGAGGTAGCCGGCTAGCTCAGTCGGTAGAGCGTCAGACTCTTATTTCCAGGGTCGTGGTTTCGAGCCACACGCTGGGCGGAACGGAATTTTGTTCCGCTGCAGATGTAAATTACCGTTTTTCTGATTAACGAGATGTAATGGAAATAGCAACTTTAAACTTTGCCTACGTCTCTGTCAGTCGCGAGGAAACTGTATTTGAAGGTGAAGGTGATTTTGTAGACATGTGTGAAAGACATGTTCTGAAATGCAAGTATTGTTATTTGGAGAGCACATCGGTTACGTGTCAGATGTGTAGCCAAGCAGTAATGGGTCGCCATAGCTGCAAATATTGGCCGGTAAAATGAAGTATTGTCAGCTGAAGTCTGATGATGCAGACGACCGTAAGGACGAAGTACCCAAGAGTACCGCTAGGCCGCGCCTCTTTAGCTCAGTGTTAGAGCACTGGTCTAATAAACCAGGGGTCGTAAGTTCCATCCTCACAGGAGAAAGATGAATTTTGGAAATCAGTTGCGCGTCGTGGCAGTATAGCAAACAGTATCTGTGATGACGAACAATTAGCGACAGGGGTTTTATTAAGAATTACTCTCAGATGTGATTAAGGCGAATGGCGCAGATAAAGCATTTGCCAAAGCGGTACAGCATAAGGTGGAACGAGGCAGTTTGAATTAGATTTTATAGATGTATTTCTCACATATCTCAGAGCCTCTCGCGGTCGTCGTCGTCGTCGTCGTCGTCGTCGCCGCCGCCGCTTCTGCAGAAGTAGCAAATGGCCATCGTAGCAAATGCGGCGAGGGACGCCCTGCCTTCGATTCCGAATGCACAAAGTGTGTGGTCTTGTTTCTCAGTCTATATTTGGACGGTCTCGTAAGAGGTTGAATGTTACTAATGGGTGGGAAAGAGCAAGGGGCAGCGGCTGTGTAGAACGAAAACACAAATCCTCAGGGGTGTGAGCGTTTGGAGATGAGTCGTATACATGTTATAGTTGGTCGTCAGTGACCGTGTGGCCTAATGGATAAGGCGTCGGACTTCCGATCTCAAGATTACAGGTTCGAATGCTGTCACGCTCGTTTTTTCCAGTTCTGAAAAAAAATACCGTTTTAATGTAGCAATTGAGCAGTACGAAACCGTCTTAATGTTGCTGTTGACCATTTTTTGCTTGGAGATGCTCTTGAGCTTGAAACACACACAACAAGACCGGTGTTAACCAGCGAAATGGTCGGCAGAGTACCGACACCGCGTGTTTTGACTGGCATTTGCACATCTAAAACAACGTCGGAAAGTAACTCGTTCGGCTTTTGAGTAACATCAAGTATGTGTGTTAATTCTGACGCCACTAGCTCTGCATGTTATAATGCAATTTCCTTACCTCTCAGAAATGATTATGACATAAAAGTGAAGTACGTGACGAGTGTGACGTTAGGAAAACATTAGGCAGCATGGAGAGATACTGTATGGGACCACCCAACCCAAACGAGTACTGTGTGACGTGCTACCCGGCATGTATTCACCGAGGTAGCCGGCTAGCTCAGTCGGTAGAGCGTCAGACTCTTATTTCCAGTGTCGTGGGTTCGAGCCAACCGTTTGGCGGAACGGAATTTTGTTCCGCTGCAGATGTAAATTACCGTTTATCTGATTAACGAGATGTAATGGAAATAGCAACTTTAAACTTTGCCTACGTCTCTGTCGGTCGCGAGGAAACTGTATTTGAAGGTGAAGGTGATTTTGTAGACATGTGTGAAAGACATGTTCTGAAATGCCAGTGTTGTTATTTTGAGAGCACATCGGTTACGTGTCAGATGAGTAGCCAAGCAGTAATGGGTCGCCATAGCTGCAAATATTGGCCGGTAAAATGAAGTGTTGTCAGCTGAAGTCTGATGATGCAGACGACCGTAAGGACGAAGTACCCAAGAGTACCGCTAGGCCGCGCCTCTTTAGCTCAGTGTTAGAGCACTGGTCTAATAAACCAGGGGTCGTAAGTTCCATCCTCACAGGAGAAAGATGAATTTTGGAAATCAGTTGCGCGTCGTGGCCGTATAGCAAACAGTATCCGTGATGACGAACAATTAGCGACAGGCGTTTTATTAAGAATTACTCTCAGATGTGATTAAGGCGAATGGCGCAGATAAAGCATTTGCCAAAGCGGTACAGCATAAGGTGGAACGAGGCAGTTTGAATTAAATTTTATAGATGTATTTCTCACATATCTCAGAGCCTCTCGCAATCGTCGTCGTCGTCGTCGTCGTCGTCGTCGTCGTCGTCGCCGCCGCTTCTGCAGAAGTAGCAAATGGCCATCGTAGCAAATGCGGCGAGGGACGCCCTGCCTTCGATTCCGAATGCACAAAGTGTGTGGTCTTGTTTCTCAGTCTATATTTGGTCGGTCTCGTAAGAGGTTGAATGTTACTAATGGGTGGGAAAGAGCAATGTTCATCGGCTGTGTAGAACGAAAACACAAATCCTCAGGGGTGTGAGCGTTTCGAGATGAATCGTATACATGTTATAGTTGGTCGTCAGTGACCGTGTGGCCTAATGGATAAGGCGTCGGACTTCGGATCTGAAGATTACAGGTTCGAATGCTGTCACGCTCGTTTTTTCCAGTTCTGAAAAAGAAACATACCGTTTTAATGTAGCAATTGAGCAGTACGAAACCGTCTGAATGTTGCTGTTGACCATTTTTTGCTTGGAGATGCTCTTGAGCTTGAAACACACACAACAAGACCGGTGTTAACTAGCGAAATGGTCGGCAGAGTACCGACACCGCGTGTTTTGACTGGCATTTGCACATCTAAAACAACGTCGGAAAGTAACTCGTTCGGCTTTTGAGTCACATAAAGTATGTGTGTTAATTTTGATGCCACTAGCTCTGCATGTTGTAATGCAATTTCTTTACCTCTCAGAAATGATTATGACATAAAAGTGAAGTACGTGACGAGTGTGACGTTAGGAAAACATTAGGCAGCATGGAGAGATTCTGTATGGGACCACCCAACCCAAACGAGTACTGTGTGACGTGCTACCCGGCAGGTATTCACCGAGGTAGCCGGCTAGCTCAGTCGGTAGAGAGTCAGACTCTTATTTCCAGGGTCGTGGTTTCGAGCCACACGCTGGGCGGAACGGAATTTTGTTCCGCTGCAGATGTAAATTACCGTTTTTCTGATTAACGAGATGTAATGGAAATAGCAACTTTAAACTTTGCCTACGTCTCTGTCAGTCGCGAGGGAACTGTATTTGATGGTGAAGGTGATTTTGTAGACATGTGTGAAAGACATGTTCTGAAATGCAAGTATTGTTATTTGGAGAGCACATCGGTTACGTGTCAGATGTGTAGCCAAGCAGTAATGGGTCGCCGTAGCTGCAATTATTAGCCGGTAATATGAAGTTTTGTCAGCTGAAGTCTGATGATGCAGACGACCGTAAGGACGAAGTACCCAAGAGTACCGCTAGGCCGCGCCTTTTTAGCTCAGTGTTAGAGCACTGGTCTAATAAACCAGGGGTCGTAAGTTCCATCCTCACAGGAGAAAGATGAATTTTGGAAATCAGTTGCGCGTCGTGGCAGTATAGCAAACAGTATCTGTGATGACGAACAATTAGCGACAGGGGTTTTATTAAGAATTACTCTCAGATGTGATTAAGGCGAATGGCGCAGATAAAGCATTTGCCAAAGCGGTACAGCATAAGGTGGAACGAGGCAGTTTGAATTAGATTTTATAGATGTATTTCTCACATATCTCAGAGCCTCTCGCGGTCGTTGTCGTCGTCGTCGTCGTCGTCGTCGCCGCTTCTGCAGAAGTAACAAATGGCCATCGTAGCAAATGCGGTAAGGGTCGCCATTCCTTCGATTCCGAATGCACAAAGTGTGTGGTCTTGTTTCTCAGTCTATATTTGGTCGGTCCCATAAGAGGTTCAATGTTACGAATGGGTGGGAAAGAGCAAGGGGCAGCGGCTGTGTAGAACGAAAACACAAATCCTCAGGGGTGTGAGCGTTTTGAGATGAGTCGTATACACGTTACAGTTGGTCGTCAGTGACCGTGTGGCCTAATGGATAAGGCGTCGGACTTTGGATCTGAAGATTACAGTTTCGAATGCTGTCACGCTTGTTTTTTTCCAGTTCTGAAAAAGAAACATACCGTTTTAATGTAGCAATTGAGCAGTACGAAACCGTCTGAATGTTGCTGTTGACCATTTTTTGCTTGGAGATGCTCTTGAGCTTGAAACACACACAACAAGACCGGTGTTAACTAGCGAAATGGTCGGCAGAGTACCGACACCGCGTGTTTTGACTGGCATTTGCACATCTAAAACAACGTCGGAAAGTAACTCGTTCGGCTTTTGAGGCACATCAAGTATGTATGTTAATTTTGACGCCACTAGCTCTGCATGTTGTAATGCAATTTCTTTACCTCTCAGAAATGATTATGACATAAAAGTGAAGTACGTGACGAGTGTGACGTTAGGAAAACATTAGGCAGCATGGAGAGATTCTGTATGGGACCACCCAACCCAAACGAGTACTGTGTGACGTGCTACCCGGCACGTATTCACAGAGGTAGCCGGAAAGCTCAGTCGGTAGAGCGTCAGACTCTTATTTCCAGGGTCGTGGGTTCGAGCCACACGCTGGGCGGAGCGGAATTTTGTTCGGCTAAAGATGTAAATTACCGTTTTTCTGATTAACGAGATGTAATGGAAATAGCAACTTTAAACTTTGCCTACGTCTCTGTCAGTCGCAAGGAAACTGTATTTGAAGGTGAAGGTGATTTTGTAGACATGTGTGAAAGACATGTTCTGAAATGCAAGTGTTGTTATTTGGACAGCACATCGGTTACGTGTCAGATGTGTAGCCAAGCAGTAATGGGTCGCCATAGCTGCAAATATTGGCCGGTAAAATGAAGTGTTGTCAGCTGAAGTCTGATGATGCAGACGACCGTAAGGACGAAGTACCCAAGAGTACCGCTAGGCCGCGCCTCTTTAGCTCAGTGTTAGAGCACTGGTCTAATAAACCAGGGGTCGTAAGTTCCATCCTCACAGGAGAAAGATGAATTTTGGAAATCAGTTGCGCGTCGTGGCCGTATAGCAAACAGTATCTGTGATGACGAACAATTAGCGACAGGCGTTTTATTAAGAATTACTCTCAGATGTTATTAAGGCGAATGGCGCAGATAAAGCATTTGCCAAAGCGGTACAGCATAAGGTGGGACGAGGCAGTTTGAATTAAATTTTATAGATGTATTTCTCACATATCTCAGAGCCTCTCGCGGTCGTCGTCGTCGGCGCTTCTGCAGAAGTAGCAAATGGCCATCGTAGCAAATGCGGCGAGGGACGCCCTGCCTTCGATTCCGAATGCACAAAGTGTGTGGTCTTGTTTCTCAGTCTATATTTGGTCGGTCTTGTAAGAGGTTGAATGTTACGAATGGGTGGGAAAGAGCAAGGGGCAGCGGCTGTGTAGAACGAAAACACAAATCCTCAGGGGGTGTGAGCGTTTCGAGATGAGTCGTATACATGTTATAGTTGGACGTCAGTGACCGTGTGGACTAATGGATAAGGCGTCGGACTTCGGATCTGAAGATTACAGGTTCGAATGCTGTCACGCTCGTTTTTTTCCAGTTCTGAAAAAGAAACATACCGTTTTAATGTAGCAATTGAGCAGTACGAAACCGTCTGAATGTTGCTGTTGACCATTTTTTGCTTTGGAGATGCCCTTGAGCTTGAAACACACACAACAAGACCGGTGTTAACTAGCGAAATGGTCGGCAGAGTACCGACACCGCGTGTTTTGACTGGCATTTGCACATCTAAAACAACGTCGGAAGGAAACTCGTTCGGCTTTTGAGTCACATCAAGTATGTGTGTTAATTTTGACGCCACTAGCTCTGCATGTTGCAATGCAATTTCTTTACCTCTCAGAAATGATTATCACATAAAAGTGAAGTACGTGACGAGTGTGACGTTAGGAAAACATTAGGCAGCATGGAGAGATTCTGTATGGGACCACCCAACCCAAACGAGTACTGTGTGACGTGCTACCCAGGAGATATCCACCGAGGTAACCGGCTAGCTCAGTCGGTAGAGCGTCAGACTCTTATTTCCAGGGTCGTGGTTTCGAGCCACACGCTGGGCGGAACGGAATTTTGTTCCGCTGCAGATGTAAATTACCGTTTTTCTGATTAACGAGATGTAATGGAAATAGAAACTTTAAACTTTGCCTACGTCTCTGTCAGTCGCGAGGAAACTGTATTTGAAGGTGAAGGTGATTTTGTAGACATGTGTGAAAGACATGTTCTGAAATGCAAGTGTTGTTATTTGGAGAGCACATCGGTTACGTGTCAGATGTGTAGCCAAGCAGTAATGGGTCGCCATAGCTGCAAATATTGGCCGGTAAAATGAAGTGTTGTCAGCTGAAGTCTGATGATGCAGACGACCGTAAGGACGAAGTACCCAAGAGTACCGCTAGGCCGCGCCTCTTTAGCTCAGTGTTAGAGCACTGGTCTAATAAACCAGGGGTCGTAAGTTCCATCCTCACAGGAGAAAGATGAATTTTGGAAATCAGTTGCGCGTCGTGGCCGTATAGCAAACAGTATCTGTGATGACGAACAATTAGCGACAGGCGTTTTATTAAGAATTACTCTCAGATGTTATTAAGGCGAATGGCGCAGATAAAGCATTTGCCAAAGCGGTACAGCATAAGGTGGGACGAGGCAGTTTGAATTAAATTTTATAGATGTATTTCTCACATATCTCAGAGCCTCTCGCGGTCGTCGTCGTCGGCGCTTCTGCAGAAGTAGCAAATGGCCATCGTAGCAAATGCGGCGAGGGACGCCCTGCCTTCGATTCCGAATGCACAAAGTGTGTGGTCTTGTTTCTCAGTCTATATTTGGTCGGTCTTGTAAGAGGTTGAATGTTACGAATGGGTGGGAAAGAGCAAGGGGCAGCGGCTGTGTAGAACGAAAACACAAATCCTCAGGGGGTGTGAGCGTTTCGAGATGAGTCGTATACATGTTATAGTTGGACGTCAGTGACCGTGTGGCCTAATGGATAAGGCGTCGGACTTCGGATCTGAAGATTACAGGTTCGAATGCTGTCACGCTCGTTTTTTTCCAGTTCTGAAAAAGAAACATACCGTTTTAATGTAGCAATTGAGCAGTACGAAACCGTCTGAATGTTGCTGTTGACCATTTTTTGCTTTGGAGATGCCCTTGAGCTTGAAACACACACAACAAGACCGGTGTTAACTAGCGAAATGGTCGGCAGAGTACCGACACCGCGTGTTTTGACTGGCATTTGCACATCTAAAACAACGTCGGAAGGAAACTCGTTCGGCTTTTGAGTCACATCAAGTATGTGTGTTAATTTTGACGCCACTAGCTCTGCATGTTGCAATGCAATTTCTTTACCTCTCAGAAATGATTATGACATAAAAGTGAAGTACGTGACGAGTGTGACGTTAGGAAAACATTAGGCAGCATGGAGAGATTCTGTATGGGACCACCCAACCCAAACGAGTACTGTGTGACGTGCTACCCAGGAGATATCCACCGAGGTAACCGGCTAGCTCAGTCGGTAGAGCGTCAGACTCTTATTTCCAGGGTCGTGGTTTCGAGCCACACGCTGGGCGGAACGGAATTTTGTTCCGCTGCAGATGTAAATTACCGTTTTTCTGATTAACGAGATGTAATGGAAATAGAAACTTTAAACTTTGCCTACGTCTCTGTCAGTCGCGAGGAAACTGTATTTGAAGGTGAAGGTGATTTTGTAGACATGTGTGAAAGACATGTTCTGAAATGCAAGTGTTGTTATTTGGAGAGCACATCGGTTACGTGTCAGATGTGTAGTCAAGCAGTAATGGGTCGCCATAGCTGCAAATATTAGCCGGTAAAATGAAGTGTTGTCAGCTGAAGTCTGATGATGAAGACGACCGTAAGGACGAAGTACCCAAGAGTACCGCTAGGCCGCGCCACTTTAGCTCAGTGTTAGAGCACTGGTATAATAAACCAGGGGTCGTAAGTTGCATCCTCACAGGAGAAGGATGAATTTTGGACATCAGTTGCGCGTCGTGACCGTATAGCAAACAGTATCTGTGATGACGAACAATTAGCGACAGGCGTTTTATTAAGAATTACTCTCAGATGTGATGAAGGCGAATGGCGCAGATAAAGCATTTGTCAAAGCGGTACAGCATAAGGTGGAACGAGGCAGTTTGAATTAGATTTTATAGATGTATTTCTCACATATCTCAGAGCCTCTCGCGGTCGTCGTCGTCGTCGCCGCCGCTTCTGCAGAAGTGGCAAATGGCCATCGTAGCAAATGCGGCGAGGGACGCCCTGCCTTCGATTCCGAATGCACAAAGTGTGTGGTCTTGTTTCTCAGTCTATATTTGGTCGGTCTTGTAAGAGGTTGAATGTTACGAATGGGTGGGAAAGAGCAAGGGGCAGCGGCTGTGTAGAACGAAAACACAAATCCTCAGGGGGTGTGAGCGTTTCGAGATGAGTCGTATACATGTTATAGTTGGACGTCAGTGACCGTGTGGCCTAATGGATAAGGCGTCGGACTTCGGATCTGAAGATTATAGGTTCCAATGCTGTCACGCTCGTTTTTTTCCGGTTCTGAAAAGAAACATACCGTTTTAATGTAGCAATTGAGCAGTACGAAACCGTCTGAATGTTGCTGTTGACCATTTTTTGCTTTGGAGATGCCCTTGAGCTTGAAACACACACAACAAGACCGGTGTTAACTAGCGAAATGGTCGGCAGAGTACCGACACCGCGTGTTTTGACTGGCATTTGCACATCTAAAACAACGTCGGAAGGAAACTCGTTCGGCTTTTGAGTCACATCAAGTATGTGTGTTAATTTTGACGCCACTAGCTCTGCATGTTGCAATGCAATTTCTTTACCTCTCAGAAATGATTATGACATAAAAGTGAAGCACGTGACGAGTGTGACGTTAGGAAAACATTAGGCAGCATGGAGAGATTCTGTATGGGACCACCCAACCCAAACGAGTACTGTGTGACGTGCTACCCGGCATGTATTCACCGAGGTAGCCGGCTAGCTCAGTCGGTAGAGCGTCAGACTCTTATTTCCAGGGTTGTTGGTTCGAGCCACACGCTGGGCGGAACGGAATTTTGTTCCGCTGCAGATGTAAATTACCGTTTTTCTGATTAACGAGATGTAATGGAAATAGCAACTTTAAATTTGCCTACGTCTCTGTCTGTCGCGAGGAAACTGTATTTGAAGGTGAAGGTGATTTTGTAGACATGTGTGAAAGACATGTTCTGAAATGCAAGTGTTGTTATTTGGAGAGCACATCGGTTACGTGTCAGATGTGTAGTCAAGCAGTAATGGGTCGCCATAGCTGCAAATATTAGCCGGTAAAATGAAGTGTTGTCAGCTGAAGTCTGATGATGAAGACGACCGTAAGGACGAAGTACCCAAGAGTACCGCTAGGCCGCACCTCTTTAGCTCAGTGTTAGAGCACTGGTCTAATAAACCAGGGGTCGTAAGTTCCGTCCTCACAGGAGAAAGATGAATTTTGGAAATCAGTTGCGCGTCGTGGCCGTATAGCAAACAGTATCTGTGATGACGAACAATTAGCGACAGGCGTTTTATTAAGAATTACTCTCAGATGTGATTAAGGCGAATGGCGCAGATAAAGCATTTGTCAAAGCGGTACAGCATAAGGTGGAACGAGGCAGTTTGAATTAGATTTTATAGATGTATTTCTCACATATCTCAGAGCCTCTCGCGGTCGTCGCCGTCGTCGTCGTCGTCGTCGTCGTTGCCGCCGCCGCTTCTGCAGAAGTAGCAAATGGCCATCGTAGCAAATGCGGCGAGGGACGCCCTGCCTTCGATTCCGAATGCACAAAGTGTGTGGTCTTGTTTCTCAGTCTATATTTGGTCGGTCTCGTAAGAGGTTGAATGTTACGAATGGGTGGGAAAGAGCAAGGGGCAGCGGCTGTGTAGAACGAAAACACAAATCCTCAGGGGTGTGAGCGTTGCGAGATGAGTCGTATACATGTTGTAGTTGGTCGTCAGTGACCGTGTGGCCTAATGGATAAGGCGTCGGACTTCGGATGTGAAGATTACAGGTTCGAATGCTGTCACGCTCGTTTTTTTCCAGTTCTGAAAAAGAAACATACCGTTTTAATGTAGCAATTGAGCAGTACGAAACCGTCTGAATGTTGCTGTTGACCATTTTTTGCTTTGGAGATGCTCTTGAGCTTGAAACACACACAACAAGACCGGTGTTAACTAGCGAAATGGTCGGCAGAGTACCGACACCGCGTGTTTTGACTGGCATTTGCACATCTAAAACAACGTCGGAAAGAAACTCGTTCGGCTTTTGAGTCACATCAAGTATGTGTGTTAATTTTGACGCCACTAGCTCTGCATGTTGTAATGCAATTTCTTTACCTCTCAGAAATGATTATGACATAAAAGTGAAGTACGTGACGAGTGTGACGTTAGGAAAACATTAGGCAGCATGGAGAGATTCTGTATGGGACCACCCAACCCAAACGAGTACTGTGTGACGTGCTACCCGGCAGGTATTCACCGAGGTAGCCGGCTAGCTCAGTCGGTAGAGCGTCAGACTCTTATTTCCAGGGTCGTGGTTTCGAGCCACACGCTGGGCGGAACGGAATTTTGTTCCGCTGCAGATGTAAATTACCGTTTTTCTGATTAACGAGATGTAATGGAAATAGCAACTTTAAACTTTGCCTACGTCTCTGTCAGTCGCGAGGAAACAGTATTTGAAGGTGAAGGTGATTTTGTAGACATGTGTGAAAGACATGTTCTGAAATGCAAGTGTTGTTATTTGGAGAGCACATCGGTTACGTGTCAGATGTGTACCCAAGCAGTAATGGATCGCCATAGCTGCAAATATTAGCCGCTAAAATGACGTGTTGTCAGCTGAAGTCTGATGATGCAGACGACCGTAAGGACGAAGTACCCAAGAGTACCGCTAGGCCGCGCCTCTTTAGCTCAGTGTTAGAGCATTGGTCTAATAAACCAGGGGTCGTAAGTTCCGTCCTCACAGGAGAAAGATGAATTTTGGAAATCAGTTGCGCGTCGTGGCCGTATAGCAAACAGTATCTGTGATGACGAACAATTAGCGACAGGCGTTTTATTAAGAATTACTCTCAGATGTGATTAAGGCGAATGGCGCAGATAAAGCATTTGCCAAAGCGGTACAGCAGGCATTCTTCGGCGGACCTCGGAAGAGTTCCGCCCTTCGATACCTTGCAGAGTACTGCTACGTATCGAAGTGTTAGGGCTTCGCAGAAGTCGCCGTCGCAGTCGCAGTCGCAGTCGCAGTCGCAGTCGCAGTCGCAGTCGCAGTCGCAGTTCCGGAACCGCCAGCAGCAGCAGCAGCAGCAGCAGCAGCAGTTTCCAGTGCCGCCAGTTTTGCAGTAGCAGTCGTCGCCGGACCCAGCCGCAGCTTCCGGACCCAGCCGCCGCCGCCGCCGCCGCCGCCGCAGCTTCCGGCCCCCGCCGCCGCCGCCGCCGCCGCCGCCGCCGCAGCTTCCGGCCCCCGCCGCCGCCGTCGCCGCCGCCGCCGCCAGGACCCAGTGCTTCGTCTTCCTCTCCTGCTTTCGTTGTCGTCGCTATTCTCGTCTTCGTCCTTGCCTTCATCCTTTCGCTCCTCGACGTCTCTCATCTGTCATCTGTAATCTGTTCCTGACTTTGTCCCTTGTCTGTCCCCATTCTTCTTTTCTGTGTTTCCAGTTTTCCTTACTGCCATCATGACCACCCCCACCACCACCGCCACTACCACCGCCATCGTCTATACGACGCCCTCCCTCGCTGCCACTACTCTTACTTGGTGTGCTCAGTCGCCCCCGTCCTACTATATCCCGCCCCTCCTCACCCTTCCCACCCCAGCTCCCTTTGTCGCCCCATCCCCTGCTCCTTCTCCCCAAGCCTCCACACACGACCCCTTTCCCCCACTCCCCCACACCACTCATGCGGCCCCTGCCAGGGTTGTGTCTCGTCGGGCTACGACCCATGCCGCACCATCGCCGGCGCCAGCACCACCACCTGCAGCAGCGCTACAACCAGCAGCAGCACCAACAGCAGCACCAACAGCAGCACCAGCACCAGCACCGACACCGGGACCTGCCGCTTCCCGTCATCTCCCCGTCACTCCTGTGCCCCACACCTCCTCCCATCCTGTCCCCGCTGTTAAGCGTCCCAGTGGCACCCCCGCCTCCTCTGCACCCAAGAAGTCCCAGCATCTTCCCCCTCCCCCACCCCTAGATGCCATGGATGTCTCCCCTCCAGCCCCCTCTACTTCCTCTTCTAACTCCCCCTCCTACAAGTATCTCCTCTCCCGTCCTGATCCCTCTCTCCTGGAGGCCCGCAACCTGACCTTGCTCCTCCGCCAATACTTCCCTGCAGCCCCCATCTCCCTTCTTACCCCCCGTAGGGACTCTGTCTTGATCACCTCCCCAAGCCCTACCCTACACTCCGACATCCTCTCCCGAATTCCTCTCACCCGATTTGGACCTAATGCCTCCCTTGCCCCTGCTCCTTCCCCTTCCTCCCCCCGTCAACCCCAACCCCCACGTCGCCCGCCGACCCTCACCGCCGTGATCACTCGGCTTAGCCCGACGATCACGGAGGAAGAGGTGCTGGCGGAGTTGAAGGCCCACCCGTACCTGGAGGTGCGAGCTGTTCGCCGCATTTTCAACTCTGCGGGCCCCACTCGCCTTATGCGAGTTTTCTCCGAACACGCTCCCTCCATCGACCATCTCCTTAAGGAGGGTGCCCTCCTCTTCCACCGCCGGTATAAGGTTGACCCCTCCCGCTCCCCACCACAATCCATTCGCTGCCAGAGGTGTCTGCGTTATAACGCACACCCAACATCAGAGTGCCGCGAGGCCCCAGTCTGCCCGCATTGTAAGCAAGCGCACTTCCTCCGGCAGTGCCCCAACCTTCAGTCTCCTCCCTCCTGCAATACCTGCAACCTCCAACACCCTACCTACTCCCAGAAATGCAAGGCTCGACCTCCTCCATCCGCTCCTGAACTCACTGTTCCTCTCCGCCCTTTGGATGACCCCACCCCTCCTGGCAATTCCCTCCGTCCTCCCCCCACCGCAGAGGACATCATCAGGTTCGTCACAATAGTGCTCCAGAACGTCCATCCCTTTCAGCGTCCCCACACCCTCCACCAGATTTCCCTCGCTGCCCGTTCCGTGTTCCACCTCAACACCTACGCCACCTATTCCCACAACCAGGCCCATTTCACCTTCTCCCGTCTCGACACCCTCGTTTAAATTCCCATTATGGCACGACAGCACCGTATCCTGTTCAATAACATCCGCTCCCTTCCCACCAACAAGCACCTCCTTATGCATACCCTTACGACCCACCGTGTGGATGCCTTCCTTCTGAACGAAACCTTTCTTCAGCCCCACCACACCGTCCACACCTCGCCCTACCTCCTTCACCGGTCTGACAATCCACTCCAGATAGCGCGTGGCGGAGTTGCCATTGGCCACCACCGCCAGATCCCTGTCCGGCTCCAACCCCTCCTTCCTGACCCCACCGAACACTTGATCCTTAGTCTCTTCTTCCCCGGCCTTACCCTTACCTGTGCCACCATCTATGTCCGCCCCGCTGCACCTATTCCTTTCGACTTCCTTTCCCACATCGACCGTACCTTCTCCTCCTACGTGATCGCCGCCGACCTTAACATCCATAGTCGTTCTGCCGCCCAGTTACGGCGGTGGCATCGGTTCCTTGCCACCCTCCAAGGCGACGTCCTTCCAATTCCCCAACACACCCGCCCTGAATCCAATACCACTCCCGATGTCGTCCTAGCCTCCCCCACCCTGCTTGGCCGCATAGCGGTGGACGTCCTTGATCCCATTGGCAGTGACCATCTCCCTGTCCTCCTCACTGTATCAGACGGTCGTCGCCCCCGTCCCGACCCGCGCCATGACCCTCCCCCGAAATATGTCCATGACTACTCCCGTGCCAACTGGAATGCCTACCGGGACTCCCTTGCTCTCCAGGTCGATAGCCACCCCCTCACCTACCACCAACCTGATGACGTTACCCGTGCTGCCTCCTTTCTCCAGCAGACCTTGTCTGAGGCCGTGGAGGCCCACGTCCCTACCATTGCCATCCATCCGCACCGCCCCACCTTACCCCCACAGGCCGTCCTTCTCCTGCGTGAATCCCGCCGGCTCTACCGTGCCTTCCTTCACACACGTGACCAGGACACACTACGACGCCACCGGCAACTACAGCGACACATCAGGAACTTACTCACGGCAAAGAAACGCCGGGACTGGCGACAGACATGCACCCGTCTTAATGCCACCTTACCTATCAACTCGTCCAAGTACTGGTCAGCCTTCCGCCGCCTTACCGGATCTAAACCCTCTCCCTACTACCCTCTCCTTCATGATGACCACCCCTTCCCTGATGCCCTTAGTAAGGCCAACCATTTCGCCTCCTACCTCTCCGATATCCTTACCATCCCTGACGATCCCCAGTTCGATTATTCCCTCTTTCCTGATGTCCGTGATCGAACTGATACCTCTGTCCCCCCGCTTGCTCCTGGCTTCCAGTACTTGGACAACATCACACACACAGAACTAAATACCCCAATCACCACTCAAGATATCATTGCTACACTTCGCCCTAAACGCAACACTGCTCCCGGTCACGATCGTGTTACTTACCGTCACCTCCGTGAAGCTCCTGCCTCCTTCCTCTCCACATTGGCCAGGCTCTACAATGTGGTCCTGTCCACCGGCTACTACCCCGACCTGTGGAAAACCTCCCGGATCCTGATGTTCCTCAAGCCCGACAAACCGCCTTCCGCTGTCTCCTCCTACCGTCCCATCAGCCTTACCTCGGTCTTCAGCAAGGTCCTGGAATCCATTCTTACCCGCCGCCTACACAAGCACCTTCACCAGCACCGCCTCCTCCCCCCTACCCAATGTGGCTTTCGGCCGTCCTTCTCAGCCGATGACCTCCTCCTTCACCTCACTCACCTCCTCTCCGAACAACTCAATTCCCGTCGTTCCGCCATCTTCCTTTCCCTCGACCTCGAACGCGCATATGACCGTGTGTGGCATTCCGGTCTCCTTTTCAAGCTCCAAACCTTTGCTCTTCCTCTCAACTATGTCCGTCTGGTCGCTTCCTTCCTTTCCCACCGTCCTTCCTATGTCACCATCCACAACACTGATTCCTACACCTTCTACCCCTCCGCCGGTGTGCCCCAAGGTTCCGTCCTTTCCCCTCTTCTCTACCTCCTTTACACGGCAGACATGCCTCCACCTGCACCTCCCCTACACCTTCTCCAGTACGCCGATGACACTGCCTTCCTTGCCCTCGCTCCCACCCTGCAACGCTCCCAGCACCTTCTCCAATCCTATCTTGACCGGTTCACCACTTGGTGTAACCAGTGGTTGCTCAAGGTCAATCCTTCCAAGACCCAGGCGATCATTGTAGGCAAAACCACTCGTTCCTTCCGTCTCCTTGATTTCTATCTTACTATTTATGGCCGTCCCATCACCCTCACACCTACTCTCAAGTACCTTGGTGTCACCCTCGACCGTCGCCTCTCCTGGAACCCACATCTCCGGACGATCCAAGCCAAGGCACGCTCCCGCCTCCGCCTCCTTAAGCTCCTTTCTGGCCGTACATGGGGTCTGGACCCTTCCACCATCCTCTACACCTACAAGTCCCTCATCCGTCCTATCCTTTGCTATGCTCATCCCGCCTGGATCTCTGCCCCTCCTACCTTCTACAAGTCCATTCAGATCCTAGAACGCCATGCGCTCCGCCTCGCCTATCGCATCCGTCTCCCTTCCCCCACGCGGATCCTCTATGACCTGATTCCCTTCCCGCACCTCCTCCTTTTCCTCGAACGGTTACGGATCCTCTACACCTCCCGCAAGCTTGATCCTCCACACCCTCTTGTCTCTCCCATCCTCTCCCACCCCAACCCGCTGCCGCGCCTGCATTCCTATATCCCACCTGCTCTCCATCTTTACACCCTCCACACCCTCTCCCTCGGTGGCTTCCGTCAACTCCCCCTCCCTGATGATGCCCTCCTCCCCTCCATCTACCCCTCCTACCAACTTTGAGCCTTACCTTCCCTCTCCTCTCCTTTTCCTGTGGGCACCCTCTCTCCCTTCTCTCCCTCCCTCCCCTCCCCTTTCTCCTTGGGCTTCCACTCCCCCTACCCTCCCCCTTCTCCTCCATCCCTCTCCTCCACTGGCATCTTTCCCCTCCCCCTCTCTCTCCTCTTCCCCACACCTTTTCCCCTTGGCAGGCCACGACTCTGCTGTCTTCCATCAGTTACTTTCATCGTCCTACGCCGAAGACCATCGCATGTGTTTGTGCCTCGACTCTCCTGCAGTGTGTTTGTGTTTCGTCGTTTGTGCTCCGCTGGTTCACGTGTGGCCATCTGCCATCTGCGTTTGTGCACCGTGTTTCTCCGCTTTTATCCATTGTGCTACGCACGTGACCGACTCCGTTTTAACTCTGTTTTGTCTACTGTTTGTACCCCGCCGTCTTGATTGTTTTTATATCTCACTCATCTCTGTTCTGTGTATACTCTGAGGCCGAAGAGCGGCATACTTGGTCCGCTGCCGGCCTACCTGTTTGTCACAGGTATTAAAATCACAATAAAGGAAAAAAAAAAAAAAAAAAAGCGGTACAGCATAAGGTGGAACGAGGCAGTTTGAATTACATTTTATAGATGTATTTCTCACATATCTCAGAGCCTCTCGCGGTCGTCGTCGTCGTCGTCGTCGCCGCCGCCGCTTCTGCAGAAGTAGCAAATGGCCATCGTAGCAAATGCGGCGAGGGACGCCCTGCCTTCGATTCCGAATGCACAAAGTGTGTGGTCGTGTTTCTCAGTCTATATTTGGTCGGTCTCGTAAGAGGTTGAATGTTACGAATGGGTGGGAAAGAGCAAGGGGCAGCGGCTGTGTAGAACGAAAACACAAATCCTCAGGGGTGTGAGCGTTGCGAGATGAGTCGTATACATGTTGTAGTTGGTCGTCAGTGACCGTGTGGCCTAATGGATAAGGCGTCGGACTTCGGATGTGAAGATTACAGGTTCGAATGCTGTCACGCTCGTTTTTTTTTCCAGTTCTGAAAAAGAAACATACCGTTTTAATGTAGCAATTGAGCAGTACGAAACCGTCTGAATGTTGCTGTTGACCATTTTTTGCTTTGGAGATGCTCTTGAGCTTGAAACACACACAACAAGACCGGTGTTAACTAGCGAAATGGTCGGCAGAGTACCGACACCGCGTGTTTTGACTGGCATTTGCACATCTAAAACAACGTCGGAAAGAAACTCGTTCGGCTTTTGAGTCACATCAAGTATGTGTGTTAATTTTGACGCCACTAGCTCTGCATTTTGTAATGCAATTTCTTTACCTCTCAGAAATGATTATGACATAAAAGTGAAGTACGTGACGAGTGTGACGTTAGGAAAACATTAGGCAGCATGGAGAGATTCTGTATGGGACCACCCAATCCAAACGAGTACTGTGTGACGTGCTACCCAGCAGGTATTCACCTAGGTAGCCGGCTAGCTCAGTCGGTAGAGCGTCAGACTCTTATTTCCAGGGTCGTGGTTTCGAGCCACACGCTGGGCGGAACGGAATTTTGTTCCGCTGCAGATGTAAATTACCGTTTTTCTGATTAACGAGATGTAATGGAAATAGCAACTTTAAACTTTGCCTACGTCTCTGTCAGTCGCGAGGAAACAGTATTTGAAGGTGAAGGTGATTTTGTAGACATGTGTGAAAGACATGTTCTGAAATGCAAGTGTTGTTATTTGGAGAGCACATCGGTTACGTGTCAGATGTGTACCCAAGCAGTAATGGATCGCCATAGCTGCAAATATTAGCCGCTAAAATGACGTGTTGTCAGCTGAAGTCTGATGATGCAGACGACCGTAAGGACGAAGTACCCAAGAGTACCGCTAGGCCGCGCCTCTTTAGCTCAGTGTTAGAGCATTGGTCTAATAAACCAGGGGTCGTAAGTTCCGTCCTCACAGGAGAAAGATGAATTTTGGAAATCAGTTGCGCGTCGTGGCCGTATAGCAAACAGTATCTGTGATGACGAACAATTAGCGACAGGCGTTTTATTAAGAATTACTCTCAGATGTGATTAAGGCGAATGGCGCAGATAAAGCATTTGCCAAAGCGGTACAGCATAAGGTGGAACGAGGCAGTTTGAATTACATTTTATAGATGTATTTCTCACATATCTCAGAGCCTCTCGCGGTCGTCGTCGTCGTCGTCGTCGTCGTCGCCGCCGTCGCCGCTTCTGCAGAAGTAGCAAATGGCCATCGTAGCAAATGCGGCGAGGGACGCCCTGCCTTCGATTCCGAATGCACAAAGTGTGTGGTCGTGTTTCTCAGTCTATATTTGGTCGGTCTCGTAAGAGGTTGAATGTTACGAATGGGTGGGAAAGAGCAAGGGGCAGCGGCTGTGTAGAACGAAAACACAAATCCTCAGGGGTGTGAGCGTTGCGAGATGAGTCGTATACATGTTGTAGTTGGTCGTCAGTGACCGTGTGGCCTAATGGATAAGGCGTCGGACTTCGGATGTGAAGATTACAGGTTCGAATGCTGTCACGCTCGTTTTTTTTTCCAGTTCTGAAAAAGAAACATACCGTTTTAATGTAGCAATTGAGCAGTACGAAACCGTCTGAATGTTGCTGTTGACCATTTTTTGCTTTGGAGATGCTCTTGAGCTTGAAACACACACAACAAGACCGGTGTTAACTAGCGAAATGGTCGGCAGAGTACCGACACCGCGTGTTTTGACTGGCATTTGCACATCTAAAACAACGTCGGAAAGAAACTAGTTCGGCTTTTGAGTCACATCAAGTATGTGTGTTAATTTTGACGCCACTAGCTCTGCATTTTGTAATGCAATTTCTTTACCTCTCAGAAATGATTATGACATAAAAGTGAAGTACGTGACGAGTGTGACGTTAGGAAAACATTAGGCAGCATGGAGAGATTCTGTATGGGACCACCCAATCCAAACGAGTACTGTGTGACGTCCTACCCAGCAGGTATTCACCGAGGTAGCCGGCTAGCTCAGTCGGTAGAGCGTCAGACTCTTATTTCCAGGGTCGTGGTTTCGAGCCACACGCTGGGCGGAACGGAATTTTGTTCCGCTGCAGATGTAAATTACCGTTTTTCTGATTAACGAGATGTAATGGAAATAGCAACTTTAAACTTTGCCTACGTCTCTGTCAGTCGCGAGGAAACAGTATTTGAAGGTGAAGGTGATTTTGTAGACATGTGTGAAAGACATGTTCTGAAATGCAAGTGTTGTTATTTGGAGAGCACATCGGTTACGTGTCAGATGTGTACCCAAGCAGTAATGGATCGCCATAGCTGCAAATATTAGCCGCTAAAATGACGTGTTGTCAGCTGAAGTCTGATGATGCAGACGACCGTAAGGACGAAGTACCCAAGAGTACCGCTAGGCCGCGCCTCTTTAGCTCAGTGTTAGAGCATTGGTCTAATAAACCAGGGGTCGTAAGTTCCGTCCTCACAGGAGAAAGATGAATTTTGGAAATCAGTTGCGCGTCGTGGCCGTATAGCAAACAGTATCTGTGATGACGAACAATTAGCGACAGGCGTTTTATTAAGAATTACTCTCAGATGTGATTAAGGCGAATGGCGCAGATAAAGCATTTGCCAAAGCGGTGCAGCATAAGGTGGAACGAGGCAGTTTGAATTACATTTTATAGATGTATTTCTCACATATCTCAGAGCCACTCGCGGATCTTCGTCGTCGTCGTCGTCGTCGTCGTCGCCGCCGCTTCTGCAGAAGTAGCAAATGGCCATCGTAGCAAATGCGGCGAGGGACGCCCTGCCTTCGATTCCGAATGCACAAAGTGTGTGGTCTTGTTTCTCAGTCTATATTTGGTCGGTCTCGTAAGAGGTTGAATGTTACGAATGGGTGGGAAAGAGCAAGGGGCAGCGGCTGTGTAGAACGAAAACACAAATCCTCAGGGGTGTGAGCGTTGCGAGATGAGTCGTATACATGTTGTATTGGTCGTCAGTGACCGTGTGGCCTAATGGATAAGGCGTCGGACTTCGGATGTGAAGATTACAGGTTCGAATGCTGTCACGCTCGTTTTTTTTTCCAGTTCTGAAAAAGAAACATACCGTTTTAATGTAGCAATTGAGCAGTACGAAACCGTCTGAATGTTGCTGTTGACCATTTTTTGCTTTGGAGATGCTCTTGAGCTTGAAACACACACAACAAGACCGGTGTTAACTAGCGAAATGGTTCGCAGAGTACCGACACCGCGTGTTTTGACTGGCATTTGCACATCTAAAACAACGTCGGAAAGAAACTCGTTCGGCTTTTGAGTCACATCAAGTATGTGTGTTAATTTTGACGCCACTAGCTCTGCATTTTGTAATGCAATTTCTTTTCCTCTCAGAAATGATTATGACATAAAAGTGAAGTACGTGACGAGTGTGACGTTAGGAAAACATTAGGCAGCATGGAGAGATTCTGTATGGGACCACCCAATCCAAACGAGTACTGTGTGACGTGCTACCCAGCAGGTATTCACCGAGGTAGCCGGCTAGCTCAGTCGGTAGAGCGTCAGACTCTTATTTCCAGGGTCGTGGGTTCGAGCCACACGCTGGGCGGAACGGAATTTTGTTCCGCTGCAGATGTAAATTACCGTTTTTCTGATTAACGAGATGTAATGGAAATAGCAACTTTAAACTTTGCCTACGTCTCTGTCAGTCGCGAGGAAACAGTATTTGAAGGTGAAGGTGATTTTGTAGACATGTGTGAAAGACATGTTCTGAAATGCAAGTGTTGTTATTTGGAGAGCACATCGGTTACGTGTCAGATGTGTACCCAAGCAGTAATGGATCGCCATAGCTGCAAATATTAGCCGCTAAAATGACGTGTTGTCAGCTGAAGTCTGATGATGCAGACGACCGTAAGGACGAAGTACCCAAGAGTACCGCTAGGCCGCGCCTCTTTAGCTCAGTGTTAGAGCATTGGTCTAATAAACCAGGGGTCGTAAGTTCCGTCCTCACAGGAGAAAGATGAATTTTGGAAATCAGTTGCGCGTCGTGGCCGTATAGCAAACAGTATCTGTGATGACGAACAATTAGCGACAGGCGTTTTATTAAGAATTACTCTCAGATGTGATTAAGGCGAATGGCGCAGATAAAGCATTTGCCAAAGCGGTGCAGCATAAGGTGGAGCGAGGCAGTTTGAATTACATTTTATAGATGTATTTCTCACATATCTCAGAGCCACTCGCGGATCTTCGTCGTCGTCGTCGTCGTCGTCGCCGCCGCTTCTGCAGAAGTAGCAAATGGCCATCGTAGCAAATGCGGCGAGGGACGCCCTGCCTTCGATTCCGAATGCACAAAGTGTGTGGTCTTGTTTCTCAGTCTATATTTGGTCGGTCTCGTAAGAGGTTGAATGTTACGAATGGGTGGGAAAGAGCAAGGGGCAGCGGCTGTGTAGAACGAAAACACAAATCCTCAGGGGTGTGAGCGTTGCGAGATGAGTCGTATACATGTTGTATTGGTCGTCAGTGACCGTGTGGCCTAATGGATAAGGCGTCGGACTTCGGATGTGAAGATTACAGGTTCGAATGCTGTCACGATCGTTTTTTTTCCAGTTCTGAAAAAGAAACATACCGTTTTAATGTAGCAATTGAGCAGTACGAAACCGTCTGAATGTTGCTGTTGACCATTTTTTGCTTTGGAGATGCTCTTGAGCTTGAAACACACACAACAAGACCGGTGTTAACTAGCGAAATGGTCGGCAGAGTACCGACACCGCGTGTTTTGACTGGCATTTGCACATCTAAAACAACGTCGGAAAGAAACTCGTTCGGCTTTTGAGTCACATCAAGTATGTGTGTTAATTTTGACGCCACTAGCTCTGCATGTTGTAATGCAATTTCTTTACCTCTCGGAAATGATTATGACATAAAAGTGAAGTACGTGACGAGTGTGACGTTAGGAAAACATTAGGCAGCATGGAGAGATTCTGTATGGGACCACCCAACCCAAACGAGTACTGTGTGACGTGCTACCCGGCACGTATTCACCGAGGTAGCCGGCTAGCTCAGTCGGTAGAGCGTCAGACTCTTATTTCCAGGGTCATGGGTTCGAGCCACACGCTGGGCGGAACGGAATTTTGTTCCGCTGCAGATGTAAATTACCGTTTTTCTGATTAACGAGATGTAATGGAAATAGCAACTTTAAACTTTGCCTACGTCTCTGTCAGTCGCGAGGAAACTGTATTTGAAGGTGAAGGTGATTTTGTAGACATGTGTGAAAGACATGTTTTGAAATGCAAGTGTTGTTATTTGGAGAGCACATCGGTTACGGTCAGATGTGTAGCCAAGCAGTAATGGTTCGCCATAGCTGCAAATATTAGCCGCTAAAATGACGTGTTGTCAGCTGAAGTCTGATGATGCAGACGACCGTAAGGACGAAGTACCCAAGAGTACCGCTAGGCCGCGCCGCTTTAGCTCAGTGTTAGAGCATTGGTCTAATAAACCAGGGGTCGTAAGTTCCGTCCTCACAGGAGAAAGATGAATTTTGGAAATCAGTTGCGCGTCGTGGCCGTATAGCAAACAGTATCTGTGATGACGAACAATTAGCGACAGGCGTTTTATTAAGAATTACTCTCAGATGTGATTAAGGCGAATGGCGCAGATAAAGCATTTGCCAAAGCGGTACAGCATAAGGTGGAACGCGGCAGTTTGAATTACATTTTATAGATGTATTTCTCACATATCTCAGAGCCTCTCGCGGTCGTCGTCGTCGTCGTCGTCGCCGCCGCCGCCGCCGTCGCCGCTTCTGCAGAAGTAGCAAATGGCCATCGTAGCAAATGCGGCGAGGGACGCCCTGCCTTCGATTCCGAATGCACAAAGTGTGTGGTCTTGTTTCTCAGTCTATATTTGGTCGGTCTCGTAAGAGGTTGAATGTTACGAATGGGTGGGAAAGAGCAAGGGGCAGCGGCTGTGTAGAACGAAAACACAAATCCTCAGGGGTGTGAGCGTTGCGAGATGAGTCGTATACATGTTGTATTGGTCGTCGGTGACCGTGTGGCCTAATGGATAAGGCGTCGGACTTCGGATGTGAAGATTACAGGTTCGAATGCTGTCACGATCGTTTTTTTTCCAGTTCTGAAAAAGAAACATACCGTTTTAATGCAGCAATTGAGCAGTACGAAACCGTCTGAATGTTGCTGTTGACCATTTTTTGCTTTGGAGATGCTCTTGAGCTTGAAACACACACAACAAGACCGGTGTTAACTAGCGAAATGGTCGGCAGAGTACCGACACCACGTGTTTTGACTGGCATTTGCACATCTAAAACAACGTCGGAAAGAAACTCGTTCGGCTTTTGAGTCACATCAAGTATGTGTGTTAATTTTGACGCCACTAGCTCTGCATGTTGTAATGCAATTTCTTTACCTCTCAGAAATGATTATGACATAAAAGTGAAGTACGTGACGAGTGTGACGTTAGGAAAACATTAGGCAGCATGGAGAGATTCTGTATGGGACCACCCAACCCAAACGAGTACTGTGTGACGTGCTACCCGGCACGTATTCACCGAGGTAGCCGGCTAGCTCAGTCGGTAGAGCGTCAGACTCTTATTTCCAGGGTCGTGGGTTCGAGCCACACGCTGGGCGGAACGGAATTTTGTTCCGCTGCAGATGTAAATTACCGTTTTTCTGATTAACGAGATGTAATGGAAATAGCAACTTTAAACTTTGCCTACGTCTCTGTCAGTCGCGAGGAAACTGTATTTGAAGGTGAAGTTGATTTTGTAGACATGTGTGAAAGACATGTTTTGAAATGCAAGTGTTGTTATTTGGAGAGCACATCGGTTACGTGTCAGATGTGTAGCCAAGCAGTAATGGTTCGCCATAGCTGCAAATATTAGCCACTAAAATGACGTGTTGTCAGCTGAAGTCTGATGATGCAGACGACCGTAAGGACGAAGTACCCAAGAGTACCGCTAGGCCGCGCCGCTTTAGCTCAGTGTTAGAGCATTGGTCTAATAAACCAGGGGTCGTAAGTTCCGTCCTCACAGGAGAAAGATGAATTTTGGAAATCAGTTGCGCGTCGTGGCCGTATAGCAAACAGTATCTGTGATGACGAACAATTAGCGACAGGCGTTTTATTAAGAATTACTCTCAGATGTGATTAAGGCGAATGGCGCAGATAAAGCATTTGCCAAAGCGGTATAGCATAAGGTGGAACGAGGCAGTTTGAATTAGATTTTATAGATGTATTTCTCACATATCTCAGAGCCTCTCGCGGTCGTCGTTGTCGTCGTCGTCGCCGCTTCTGCAGAAGTAGCAAATGGCCATCGTAGCAAATGCGGCGAGGGACGCCCTGCCTTCGATTCCGAATGCACAAAGTGTGTGGTCTTGTTTCTCAGTCTATATTTGGTCGGTCTCGTAAGAGGTTGAATGTTACGAATGGGTGGGAAAGAGCAAGGGGCAGCGGCTGTGTAGAACGAAAACACAAATCCTCAGGGGTGTGAGCGTTGCGAGATGAGTCGTATACATGTTGTATTGGTCGTCAGTGACCGTGTGGCCTAATGGATAAGGCGTCGGACTTCGGATGTGAAGATTACAGGTTCGAATGCTGTCACGATCGTTTTTTTTCCAGTTCTGAAAAAGAAACATACCGTTTTAATGTAGCAATTGAGCAGTACGAAACCGTCTGAATGTTGCTGTTGACCATTTTTTGCTTTGGAGATGCTCTTGAGCTTGAAACACACACAACAAGACCGGTGTTAACTAGCGAAATGGTCGGCAGAGTACCGACACCGCGTGTTTTGACTGGCATTTGCACATCTAAAACAACGTCGGAAAGAAACTCGTTCGGCTTTTGAGTCACATCAAGTATGTGTGTTAATTTTGACGCCACTAGCTCTGCATGTTGTAATGCAATTTCTTTACCTCTCAGAAATGATTATGACATAAAAGTGAAGTACGTGACGAGTGTGACGTTAGGAAAACATTAGGCAGCATGGAGAGATTCTGTATGGGACCACCCAACCCAAACGTGTACTGTGTGACGTGCTACCCGGCACGTATTCACCGAGGTAGCCGGCTAGCTCAGTCGGTAGAGCGTCAGACTCTTATTTCCAGGGTCATGGGTTCGAGCCACACGCTGGGCGAAACGGAATTTTGTTCCGCTGCAGATGTAAATTACCGTTTTTCTGATTAACGAGATGTAATGGAAATAGCAACTTTAAACTTTGCCTACGTCTCTGTCAGTCGCGAGGAAACTGTATTTGAAGGTGAAGGTGATTTTGTAGACATGTGTGAAAGACATGTTTTGAAATGCAAGTGTTGTTATTTGGAGAGCACATCGGTTACGTGTCAGATGTGTAGCCAAGCAGTAATGGTTCGCCATAGCTGCAAATATTAGCCGCTAAAATGACGTGTTGTCAGCTGAAGTCTGATGATGCAGACGACCGTAAGGACGAAGTACCCAAGAGTACCGCTAGGCCGCGCCGCTTTAGCTCAGTGTTAGAGCATTGGTCTAATAAACCAGGGGTCGTAAGTTCCGTCCTCACAGGAGAAAGATGAATTTTGGAAATCAGTTGCGCGTCGTGGCCGTATAGCAAACAGTATCTGTGATGACGAACAATTAGCGACAGGCGTTTTATTAAGAATTACTCTCAGATGTGATTAAGGCGAATGGCGCAGATAAAGCATTTGCCAAAGCGGTACAGCATAAGGTGGAACGAGGCAGTTTGAATTACATTTTATAGATGTATTTCTCACATATCTCAGAGCCTCTCGCGGTCGTCGTCGTCGTCGTCGTCGCCGCCGCCGCCGCCGTCGCCGCTTCTGCAGAAGTAGCAAATGGCCATCGTAGCAAATGCGGCGAGGGACGCCCTGCCTTCGATTCCGAATGCACAAAGTGTGTGGTCTTGTTTCTCAGTCTATATTTGGTCGGTCTCGTAAGAGGTTGAATGTTACGAATGGGTGGGAAAGAGCAAGGGGCAGCGGCTGTGTAGAACGAAAACACAAATCCTCAGGGGTGTGAGCGTTGCGAGATGAGTCGTATACATGTTGTATTGGTCGTCGGTGACCGTGTGGCCTAATGGATAAGGCGTCGGACTTCGGATGTGAAGATTACAGGTTCGAATGCTGTCACGATCGTTTTTTTTCCAGTTCTGAAAAAGAAACATACCGTTTTAATGCAGCAATTGAGCAGTACGAAACCGTCTGAATGTTGCTGTTGACCATTTTTTGCTTTGGAGATGCTCTTGAGCTTGAAACACACACAACAAGACCGGTGTTAACTAGCGAAATGGTCGGCAGAGTACCGACACCACGTGTTTTGACTGGCATTTGCACATCTAAAACAACGTCGGAAAGAAACTCGTTCGGCTTTTGAGTCACATCAAGTATGTGTGTTAATTTTGACGCCACTAGCTCTGCATGTTGTAATGCAATTTCTTTACCTCTCAGAAATGATTATGACATAAAAGTGAAGTACGTGACGAGTGTGACGTTAGGAAAACATTAGGCAGCATGGAGAGATTCTGTATGGGACCACCCAACCCAAACGAGTACTGTGTGACGTGCTACCCGGCACGTATTCACCGAGGTAGCCGGCTAGCTCAGTCGGTAGAGCGTCAGACTCTTATTTCCAGGGTCGTGGGTTCGAGCCACACGCTGGGCGGAACGGAATTTTGTTCCGCTGCAGATGTAAATTACCGTTTTTCTGATTAACGAGATGTAATGGAAATAGCAACTTTAAACTTTGCCTACGTCTCTGTCAGTCGCGAGGAAACTGTATTTGAAGGTGAAGTTGATTTTGTAGACATGTGTGAAAGACATGTTTTGAAATGCAAGTGTTGTTATTTGGAGAGCACATCGGTTACGTGTCAGATGTGTAGCCAAGCAGTAATGGTTCGCCATAGCTGCAAATATTAGCCGCTAAAATGACGTGTTGTCAGCTGAAGTCTGATGATGCAGACGACCGTAAGGACGAAGTACCCAAGAGTACCGCTAGGCCGCGCCGCTTTAGCTCAGTGTTAGAGCATTGGTCTAATAAACCAGGGGTCGTAAGTTCCGTCCTCACAGGAGAAAGATGAATTTTGGAAATCAGTTGCGCGTCGTGGCCGTATAGCAAACAGTATCTGTGATGACGAACAATTAGCGACAGGCGTTTTATTAAGAATTACTCTCAGATGTGATTAAGGCGAATGGCGCAGATAAAGCATTTGCCAAAGCGGTACAGCATAAGG
Source organism: Schistocerca gregaria (assembly GCF_023897955.1). NCBI lineage: Eukaryota > Metazoa > Arthropoda > Insecta > Orthoptera > Acrididae > Schistocerca > Schistocerca gregaria. Next base: position 1,162,621 of record NW_026061697.1, read on the forward strand.
TGGAACGAGGCAGTTTGAATTACATTTTATAGATGTATTTCTCACATATCTCAGAGCCTCTCGCGGTCGTCGTCGTCGTCGTCGTCGCCGCCGCCGCCGCCGTCGCCGCTTCTGCAGAAGTAGCAAATGGCCATCGTAGCAAATGCGGCGAGGGACGCCCTGCCTTCGATTCCGAATGCACAAAGTGTGTGGTCTTGTTTCTCAGTCTATATTTGGTCGGTCTCGTAAGAGGTTGAATGTTACGAATGGGTGGGAAAGAGCAAGGGGCAGCGGCTGTGTAGAACGAAAACACAAATCCTCAGGGGTGTGAGCGTTGCGAGATGAGTCGTATACATGTTGTATTGGTCGTCGGTGACCGTGTGGCCTAATGGATAAGGCGTCGGACTTCGGATGTGAAGATTACAGGTTCGAATGCTGTCACGATCGTTTTTTTTCCAGTTCTGAAAAAGAAACATACCGTTTTAATGCAGCAATTGAGCAGTACGAAACCGTCTGAATGTTGCTGTTGACCATTTTTTGCTTTGGAGATGCTCTTGAGCTTGAAACACACACAACAAGACCGGTGTTAACTAGCGAAATGGTCGGCAGAGTACCGACACCACGTGTTTTGACTGGCATTTGCACATCTAAAACAACGTCGGAAAGAAACTCGTTCGGCTTTTGAGTCATATCAAGTATGTGTGTTAATTTTGACGCCACTAGCTCTGCATGTTGTAATGCAATTTCTTTACCTCTCAGAAATGATTATGACATAAAAGTGAAGTACGTGACGAGTGTGACGTTAGGAAAACATTAGGCAGCATGGAGAGATTCTGTATGGGACCACCCAACCCAAACGAGTACTGTGTGACGTGCTAACCGGCAGGTATTCACCGAGGTAGCCGGCTAGCTCAGTCGGTAGAGCGTCAGACTCTTATTTCCAGGGTCGTGGGTTCGAGCCACACGCTGGGCGGAACGGAATTTTGTTCCGCTGCAGATGTAAATTACCGTTTTTCTGATTAACGAGATGTAATGGAAATAGCAACTTTAAACTTTGCCTACGTCTCTGTCAGTCGCGAGGAAACTGTATTTGAAGGTGAAGTTGATTTTGTAGACATGTGTGAAAGACATGTTTTGAAATGCAAGTGTTGTTATTTGGAGAGCACATCGGTTACGTGTCAGATGTGTAGCCAAGCAGTAATGGTTCGCCATAGCTGCAAATATTAGCCACTAAAATGACGTGTTGTCAGCTGAAGTCTGATGATGCAGACGACCGTAAGGACGAAGTACCCAAGAGTACCGCTAGGCCGCGCCGCTTTAGCTCAGTGTTAGAGCATTGGTCTAATAAACCAGGGGTCGTAAGTTCCGTCCTCACAGGAGAAAGATGAATTTTGGAAATCAGTTGCGCGTCGTGGCCGTATAGCAAACAGTATCTGTGATGACGAACAATTAGCGACAGGCGTTTTATTAAGAATTACTCTCAGATGTGATTAAGGCGAATGGCGCAGATAAAGCATTTGCCAAAGCGGTACAGCATAAGGTGGAACGAGGCAGTTTGAATTACATTTTATAGATGTATTTCTCACATATCTCAGAGCCTCTCGCGATATTCGTCGTCGTCGTCGTCGTCGCCGCCGCCGCCGTCGCCGCTTCTGCAGAAGTAGCAAATGGCCATCGTAGCAAATGCGGCGAGGGACGCCCTGCCTTCGATTCCGAATGCACAAAGTGTGTGGTCTTGTTTCTCAGTCTATATTTGGTCGGTCTCGTAAGAGGTTGAATGTTACGAATGGGTGGGAAAGAGCAAGGGGCAGCGGCTGTGTAGAACGAAAACACAAATCCTCAGGGGTGTGAGCGTTGCGAGATGAGTCGTATACATGTTGTATTGGTCGTCGGTGACCGTGTGGCCTAATGGATAAGGCGTCGGACTTCGGATGTGAAGATTACAGGTTCGAATGCTGTCACGATCGTTTTTTTTCCAGTTCTGAAAAAGAAACATACCGTTTTAATGCAGCAATTGAGCAGTACGAAACCGTCTGAATGTTGCTGTTGACCATTTTTTGCTTTGGAGATGCTCTTGAGCTTGAAACACACACAACAAGACCGGTGTTAACTAGCGAAATGGTCGGCAGAGTACCGACACCACGTGTTTTGACTGGCATTTGCACATCTAAAACAACGTCGGAAAGAAACTCGTTCGGCTTTTGAGTCACATCAAGTATGTGTGTTAATTTTGACGCCACTAGCTCTGCATGTTGTAATGCAATTTCTTTACCTCTCAGAAATGATTATGACATAAAAGTGAAGTACGTGACGAGTGTGACGTTAGGAAAACATTAGGCAGCATGGAGAGATTCTGTATGGGACCACCCAACCCAAACGAGTACTGTGTGACGTGCTACCCGGCACGTATTCATCGAGGTAGCCGGCTAGCTCAGTCGGTAGAGCGTCAGACTCTTATTTCCAGGGTCGTGGGTTCGAGCCACACGCTGGGCGGAACGGAATTTTGTTCCGATGCAGATGTAAATTACCGTTTTTCTGATTAACGAGATGTAATGGAAATAGCAACTTTAAACTTTGCCTACGTCTCTGTCAGTCGCGAGGAAACTGTATTTGAAGGTGAAGTTGATTTTGTAGACATGTGTGAAAGACATGTTTTGAAATGCAAGTGTTGTTATTTGGAGAGCACATCGGTTACGTGTCAGATGTGTAGCCAAGCAGTAATGGTTCGCCATAGCTGCAAATATTAGCCACTAAAATGACGTGTTGTCAGCTGAAGTCTGATGATGCAGACGACCGTAAGGACGAAGTACCCAAGAGTACCGCTAGGCCGCGCCGCTTTAGCTCAGTGTTAGAGCATTGGTCTAATAAACCAGGGGTCGTAAGTTCCGTCCTCACAGGAGAAAGATGAATTTTGGAAATCAGTTGCGCGTCGTGGCCGTATAGCAAACAGTATCTGTGATGACGAACAATTAGCGACAGGCGTTTTATTAAGAATTACTCTCAGATGTGATTAAGGCGAATGGCGCAGATAAAGCATTTGCCAAAGCGGTATAGCATAAGGTGGAACGAGGCAGTTTGAATTAGATTTTATAGATGTATTTCTCACATATCTCAGAGCCTCTCGCGGTCGTCGTTGTCGTCGTCGTCGCCGCCGCCGCCGTCGCCGCTTCTGCAGAAGTAGCAAATGGCCATCGTAGCAAATGCGGCGAGGGACGCCCTGCCTTCGATTCCGAATGCACAAAGTGTGTGGTCTTGTTTCTCAGTCTATATTTGGTCGGTCTCGTAAGAGGTTGAATGTTACGAATGGGTGGGAAAGAGCAAGGGGCAGCGGCTGTGTAGAACGAAAACACAAATCCTCAGGGGTGTGAGCGTTGCGAGATGAGTCGTATACATGTTGTAGTTGGTCGTCAGTGACCGTGTGGCCTAATGGATAAGGCGTCGGACTTCGGATGTGAAGATTACAGGTTCGAATGCTGTCACGCTCGTTTTTTTTCCAGTTCTGAAAAAGAAACATACCGTTTTAATGTAGCAATTGAGCAGTACGAAACCGTCTGAATGTTGCTGTTGAGCATTTTTTGCTTTGGAGATGCTCTTGAGCTTGAAACACACACAACAAGACCGGTGTTAACTAGCGAAATGGTCGGCAGAGTACCGACACCGCGTGTTTTGACTGGCATTTGCACATCTAAAACAACGTCGGAAAGAAACTCGTTCGGCTTTTGAGTCACATCAAGTATGTGTGTTAATTTTGACGCCACTAGCTCTGCATCTTGTAATGCAATTTCTTTACCTCTCAGAAATGATTATGACATAAAAGTGAAGTACGTGACGAGTGTGACGTTAGGAAAACATTAGGCAGCATGGAGAGATTCTGTATGGGACCACCCAATCCAAACGAGTACTGTGTGACGTGCTACCCAGCAGGTATTCACCGAGGTAGCCGGCTAGCTCAGTCGGTAGAGCGTCAGACTCTTATTTCCAGGGTCGTGGTTTCGAGCCACACGCTGGGCGGAACGGAATTTTGTTCCGCTGCAGATGTAAATTACCGTTTTTCTGATTAACGAGATGTAATGGAAATAGCAACTTTAAACTTTGCCTACGTCTCTGTCAGTCGCGAGGAAACAGTATTTGAAGGTGAAGGTGATTTTGTAGACATGTGTGAAAGACATGTTCTGAAATGCAAGTGTTGTTATTTGGAGAGCACATCGGTTACGTGTCAGATGTGTACCCAAGCAGTAATGGATCGCCATAGCTGCAAATATTAGCCGCTAAAATGACGTGTTGTCAGCTGAAGTCTGATGATGCAGACGACCGTAAGGACGAAGTACCCAAGAGTACCGCTAGGCCGCGCCTCTTTAGCTCAGTGTTAGAGCATTGGTCTAATAAACCAGGGGTCGTAAGTTCCGTCCTCACAGGAGAAAGATGAATTTTGGAAATCAGTTGCGCGTCGTGGCCGTATAGCAAACAGTATCTGTGATGACGAACAATTAGCGACAGGCGTTTTATTAAGAATTACTCTCAGATGTGATTAAGGCGAATGGCGCAGATAAAGCATTTGCCAAAGCGGTACAGCATAAGGTGGAACGAGGCAGTTTGAATTACATTTTATAGATGTATTTCTCACATATCTCAGAGCCTCTCGCGGATCTTCGTCGTCGTCGTCGTCGTCGCCGCTTCTGCAGAAGTAGCAAATGGCCATCGTAGCAAATGCGGCGAGGGACGCCCTGCCTTCGATTCCGAATGCACAAAGTGTGTGGTCTTGTTTCTCAGTCTATATTTGGTCGGTCTCGTAAGAGGTTGAATGTTACGAATGGGTGGGAAAGAGCAAGGGGCAGCGGCTGTGTAGAACGAAAACACAAATCCTCAGGGGTGTGAGCGTTGCGAGATGAGTCGTATACATGTTGTATTGGTCGTCAGTGACCGTGTGGCCTAATGGATAAGGCGTCGGACTTCGGATGTGAAGATTACAGGTTCGAATGCTGTCACGATCGTTTTTTTTCCAGTTCTGAAAAAGAAACATACCGTTTTAATGCAGCAATTGAGCAGTACGAAACCGTCTGAATGTTGCTGTTGACCATTTTTTGCTTTGGAGATGCTCTTGAGCTTGAAACACACACAACAAGACCGGTGTTAACTAGCGAAATGGTCGGCAGAGTACCGACACCACGTGTTTTGACTGGCATTTGCACATCTAAAACAACGTCGGAAAGAAACTCGTTCGGCTTTTGAGTCACATCAAGTATGTGTGTTAATTTTGACGCCACTAGCTCTGCATGTTGTAATGCAATTTCTTTACCTCTCAGAAATGATTATGACATAAAAGTGAAGTACGTGACGAGTGTGACGTTAGGAAAACATTAGGCAGCATGGAGAGATTCTGTATGGGACCACCCAACCCAAACGAGTACTGTGTGACGTGCTACCCGGCAGGTATTCACCGAGGTAGCCGGCTAGCTCAGTCGGTAGAGCGTCAGACTCTTATTTCCAGGGTCGTGGGTTCGAGCCACACGCTGGGCGGAACGGAATTTTGTTCCGCTGCAGATGTAAATTACCGTTTTTCTGATTAACGAGATGTAATGGAAATAGCAACTTTAAACTTTGCCTACGTCTCTGTCAGTCGCGAGGAAACTGTATTTGAAGGTGAAGTTGATTTTGTAGACATGTGTGAAAGACATGTTTTGAAATGCAAGTGTTGTTATTTGGAGAGCACATCGGTTACGTGTCAGATGTGTAGCCAAGCAGTAATGGTTCGCCATAGCTGCAAATATTAGCCACTAAAATGACGTGTTGTCAGCTGAAGTCTGATGATGCAGACGACCGTAAGGACGAAGTACCCAAGAGTACCGCTAGGCCGCGCCGCTTTAGCTCAGTGTTAGAGCATTGGTCTAATAAACCAGGGGTCGTAAGTTCCGTCCTCACAGGAGAAAGATGAATTTTGGAAATCAGTTGCGCGTCGTGGCCGTATAGCAAACAGTATCTGTGATGACGAACAATTAGCGACAGGCGTTTTATTAAGAATTACTCTCAGATGTGATTAAGGCGAATGGCGCAGATAAAGCATTTGCCAAAGCGGTACAGCATAAAGTGGAACGAGGCAGTTTGAATTACATTTTATAGATGTATTTCTCACATATCTCAGAGCCTCTCGCGGTCGTCGTCGTCGTCGTCGTCGCCGCCGCCGCCGCCGTCGCCGCTTCTGCAGAAGTAGCAAATGGCCATCGTAGCAAATGCGGCGAGGGACGCCCTGCCTTCGATTCCGAATGCACAAAGTGTGTGGTCTTGTTTCTCAGTCTATATTTGGTCGGTCTCGTAAGAGGTTGAATGTTACGAATGGGTGGGAAAGAGCAAGGGGCAGCGGCTGTGTAGAACGAAAACACAAATCCTCAGGGGTGTGAGCGTTGCGAGATGAGTCGTATACATGTTGTATTGGTCGTCGGTGACCGTGTGGCCTAATGGATAAGGCGTCGGACTTCGGATGTGAAGATTACAGGTTCGAATGCTGTCACGATCGTTTTTTTTCCAGTTCTGAAAAAGAAACATACCGTTTTAATGCAGCAATTGAGCAGTACGAAACCGTCTGAATGTTGCTGTTGACCATTTTTTGCTTTGGAGATGCTCTTGAGCTTGAAACACACACAACAAGACCGGTGTTAACTAGCGAAATGGTCGGCAGAGTACCGACACCACGTGTTTTGACTGGCATTTGCACATCTAAAACAACGTCGGAAAGAAACTCGTTCGGCTTTTGAGTCACATCAAGTATGTGTGTTAATTTTGACGCCACTAGCTCTGCATGTTGTAATGCAATTTCTTTACCTCTCAGAAATGATTATGACATAAAAGTGAAGTACGTGACGAGTGTGACGTTAGGAAAACATTAGGCAGCATGGAGAGATTCTGTATGGGACCACCCAACCCAAACGAGTACTGTGTGACGTGCTACCCGGCACGTATTCATCGAGGTAGCCGGCTAGCTCAGTCGGTAGAGCGTCAGACTCTTATTTCCAGGGTCGTGGGTTCGAGCCACACGCTGGGCGGAACGGAATTTTGTTCCGATGCAGATGTAAATTACCGTTTTTCTGATTAACGAGATGTAATGGAAATAGCAACTTTAAACTTTGCCTACGTCTCTGTCAGTCGCGAGGAAACTGTATTTGAAGGTGAAGTTGATTTTGTAGACATGTGTGAAAGACATGTTTTGAAATGCAAGTGTTGTTATTTGGAGAGCACATCGGTTACGTGTCAGATGTGTAGCCAAGCAGTAATGGTTCGCCATAGCTGCAAATATTAGCCACTAAAATGACGTGTTGTCAGCTGAAGTCTGATGATGCAGACGACCGTAAGGACGAAGTACCCAAGAGTACCGCTAGGCCGCGCCGCTTTAGCTCAGTGTTAGAGCATTGGTCTAATAAACCAGGGGTCGTAAGTTCCGTCCTCACAGGAGAAAGATGAATTTTGGAAATCAGTTGCGCGTCGTGGCCGTATAGCAAACAGTATCTGTGATGACGAACAATTAGCGACAGGCGTTTTATTAAGAATTACTCTCAGATGTGATTAAGGCGAATGGCGCAGATAAAGCATTTGCCAAAGCGGTATAGCATAAGGTGGAACGAGGCAGTTTGAATTAGATTTTATAGATGTATTTCTCACATATCTCAGAGCCTCTCGCGGTCGTCGTTGTCGTCGTCGTCGCCGCCGCCGCCGTCGCCGCTTCTGCAGAAGTAGCAAATGGCCATCGTAGCAAATGCGGCGAGGGACGCCCTGCCTTCGATTCCGAATGCACAAAGTGTGTGGTCTTGTTTCTCAGTCTATATTTGGTCGGTCTCGTAAGAGGTTGAATGTTACGAATGGGTGGGAAAGAGCAAGGGGCAGCGGCTGTGTAGAACGAAAACACAAATCCTCAGGGGTGTGAGCGTTGCGAGATGAGTCGTATACATGTTGTAGTTGGTCGTCAGTGACCGTGTGGCCTAATGGATAAGGCGTCGGACTTCGGATGTGAAGATTACAGGTTCGAATGCTGTCACGCTCGTTTTTTTTCCAGTTCTGAAAAAGAAACATACCGTTTTAATGTAGCAATTGAGCAGTACGAAACCGTCTGAATGTTGCTGTTGAGCATTTTTTGCTTTGGAGATGCTCTTGAGCTTGAAACACACACAACAAGACCGGTGTTAACTAGCGAAATGGTCGGCAGAGTACCGACACCGCGTGTTTTGACTGGCATTTGCACATCTAAAACAACGTCGGAAAGAAACTCGTTCGGCTTTTGAGTCACATCAAGTATGTGTGTTAATTTTGACGCCACTAGCTCTGCATGTTGTAATGCAATTTCTTTACCTCTCAGAAATGATTATGACATAAAAGTGAAGTACGTGACGAGTGTGACGTTAGGAAAACATTAGGCAGCATGGAGAGATTCTGTATGGGACCACCCAATCCAAACGAGTACTGTGTGACGTGCTACCCAGCAGGTATTCACCGAGGTAGCCGGCTAGCTCAGTCGGTAGAGCGTCAGACTCTTATTTCCAGGGTCGTGGTTTCGAGCCACACGCTGGGCGGAACGGAATTTTGTTCCGCTGCAGATGTAAATTACCGTTTTTCTGATTAACGAGATGTAATGGAAATAGCAACTTTAAACTTTGCCTACGTCTCTGTCAGTCGCGAGGAAACAGTATTTGAAGGTGAAGGTGATTTTGTAGACATGTGTGAAAGACATGTTCTGAAATGCAAGTGTTGTTATTTGGAGAGCACATCGGTTACGTGTCAGATGTGTACCCAAGCAGTAATGGATCGCCATAGCTGCAAATATTAGCCGCTAAAATGACGTGTTGTCAGCTGAAGTCTGATGATGCAGACGACCGTAAGGACGAAGTACCCAAGAGTACCGCTAGGCCGCGCCTCTTTAGCTCAGTGTTAGAGCATTGGTCTAATAAACCAGGGGTCGTAAGTTCCGTCCTCACAGGAGAAAGATGAATTTTGGAAATCAGTTGCGCGTCGTGGCCGTATAGCAAACAGTATCTGTGATGACGAACAATTAGCGACAGGCGTTTTATTAAGAATTACTCTCAGATGTGATTAAGGCGAATGGCGCAGATAAAGCATTTGCCAAAGCGGTACAGCATAAGGTGGAACGAGGCAGTTTGAATTACATTTTATAGATGTATTTCTCACATATCTCAGAGCCTCTCGCGGATCTTCGTCGTCGTCGTCGTCGTCGCCGCTTCTGCAGAAGTAGCAAATGGCCATCGTAGCAAATGCGGCGAGGGACGCCCTGCCTTCGATTCCGAATGCACAAAGTGTGTGGTCTTGTTTCTCAGTCTATATTTGGTCGGTCTCGTAAGAGGTTGAATGTTACGAATGGGTGGGAAAGAGCAAGGGGCAGCGGCTGTGTAGAACGAAAACACAAATCCTCAGGGGTGTGAGCGTTGCGAGATGAGTCGTATACATGTTGTATTGGTCGTCAGTGACCGTGTGGCCTAATGGATAAGGCATCGGACTTCGGATGTGAAGATTACAGGTTCGAATGCTGTCACGATCGTTTTTTTTCCAGTTCTGAAAAAGAAACATACCGTTTTAATGCAGCAATTGAGCAGTACGAAACCGTCTGAATGTTGCTGTTGACCATTTTTTGCTTTGGAGATGCTCTTGAGCTTGAAACACACACAACAAGACCGGTGTTAACTAGCGAAATGGTCGGCAGAGTACCGACACCACGTGTTTTGACTGGCATTTGCACATCTAAAACAACGTCGGAAAGAAACTCGTTCGGCTTTTGAGTCACATCAAGTATGTGTGTTAATTTTGACGCCACTAGCTCTGCATGTTGTAATGCAATTTCTTTACCTCTCAGAAATGATTATGACATAAAAGTGAAGTACGTGACGAGTGTGACGTTAGGAAAACATTAGGCAGCATGGAGAGATTCTGTATGGGACCACCCAACCCAAACGAGTACTGTGTGACGTGCTACCCGGCACGTATTCACCGAGGTAGCCGGCTAGCTCAGTCGGTAGAGCGTCAGACTCTTATTTCCAGGGTCATGGGTTCGAGCCACACGCTGGGCGGAACGGAATTTTGTTCCGCTGCAGATGTAAATTACCGTTTTTCTGATTAACGAGATGTAATGGAAATAGCAACTTTAAACTTTGCCTACGTCTCTGTCAGTCGCGAGGAAACTGTATTTGAAGGTGAAGGTGATTTTGTAGACATGTGTGAAAGACATGTTTTGAAATGCAAGTGTTGTTATTTGGAGAGCACATCGGTTACGTGTCAGATGTGTAGCCAAGCAGTAATGGTTCGCCATAGCTGCAAATATTAGCCGCTAAAATGACGTGTTGTCAGCTGAAGTCTGATGATGCAGACGACCGTAAGGACGAAGTACCCAAGAGTACCGCTAGGCCGCGCCGCTTTAGCTCAGTGTTAGAGCATTGGTCTAATAAACCAGGGGTCGTAAGTTCCGTCCTCACAGGAGAAAGATGAATTTTGGAAATCAGTTGCGCGTCGTGGCCGTATAGCAAACAGTATCTGTGATGACGAACAATTAGCGACAGGCGTTTTATTAAGAATTACTCTCAGATGTGATTAAGGCGAATGGCGCAGATAAAGCATTTGCCAAAGCGGTACAGCATAAGGTGGAACGAGGCAGTTTGAATTACATTTTATAGATGTATTTCTCACATATCTCAGAGCCTCTCGCGGTCGTCGTCGTCGTCGTCGTCGTCGCCGCCGCCGCCGCCGTCACCGCTTCTGCAGAAGTAGCAAATGGCCATCGTAGCAAATGCGGCGAGGGACGCCCTGCCTTCGATTCCGAATGCACAAAGTGTGTGGTCTTGTTTCTCAGTCTATATTTGGTCGGTCTCGTAAGAGGTTGAATGTTACGAATGGGTGGGAAAGAGCAAGGGGCAGCGGCTGTGTAGAACGAAAACACAAATCCTCAGGGGTGTGAGCGTTGCGAGATGAGTCGTATACATGTTGTATTGGTCGTCGGTGACCGTGTGGCCTAATGGATAAGGCGTCGGACTTCGGATGTGAAGATTACAGGTTCGAATGCTGTCACGATCGTTTTTTTTCCAGTTCTGAAAAAGAAACATACCGTTTTAATGCAGCAATTGAGCAGTACGAAACCGTCTGAATGTTGCTGTTGACCATTTTTTGCTTTGGAGATGCTCTTGAGCTTGAAACACACACAACAAGACCGGTGTTAACTAGCGAAATGGTCGGCAGAGTACCGACACCACGTGTTTTGACTGGCATTTGCACATCTAAAACAACGTCGGAAAGAAACTCGTTCGGCTTTTGAGTCACATCAAGTATGTGTGTTAATTTTGACGCCACTAGCTCTGCATGTTGTAATGCAATTTCTTTACCTCTCAGAAATGATTATGACATAAAAGTGAAGTACGTGACGAGTGTGACGTTAGGAAAACATTAGGCAGCATGGAGAGATTCTGTATGGGACCACCCAACCCAAACGAGTACTGTGTGACGTGCTACCCGGCAGGTATTCACCGAGGTAGCCGGCTAGCTCAGTCGGTAGAGCGTCAGACTCTTATTTCCAGGGTCGTGGGTTCGAGCCACACGCTGGGCGGAACGGAATTTTGTTCCGCTGCAGATGTAAATTACCGTTTTTCTGATTAACGAGATGTAATGGAAATAGCAACTTTAAACTTTGCCTACGTCTCTGTCAGTCGCGAGGAAACTGTATTTGAAGGTGAAGTTGATTTTGTAGACATGTGTGAAAGACATGTTTTGAAATGCAAGTGTTGTTATTTGGAGAGCACATCGGTTACGTGTCAGATGTGTAGCCAAGCAGTAATGGTTCGCCATAGCTGCAAATATTAGCCACTAAAATGACGTGTTGTCAGCTGAAGTCTGATGATGCAGACGACCGTAAGGACGAAGTACCCAAGAGTACCGCTAGGCCGCGCCGCTTTAGCTCAGTGTTAGAGCATTGGTCTAATAAACCAGGGGTCGTAAGTTCCGTCCTCACAGGAGAAAGATGAATTTTGGAAATCAGTTGCGCGTCGTGGCCGTATAGCAAACAGTATCTGTGATGACGAACAATTAGCGACAGGCGTTTTATTAAGAATTACTCTCAGATGTGATTAAGGCGAATGGCGCAGATAAAGCATTTGCCAAAGCGGTACAGCATAAGGTGGAACGAGGCAGTTTGAATTAGATTTTATAGATGTATTTCTCACATATCTCAGAGCCTCTCGCGGTCGTCGTTGTCGTCGTCGTCGCCGCCGCCGCCGTCGCCGCTTCTGCAGAAGTAGCAAATGGCCATCGTAGCAAATGCGGCGAGGGACGCCCTGCCTTCGATTCCGAATGCACAAAGTGTGTGGTCTTGTTTCTCAGTCTATATTTGGTCGGTCTCGTAAGAGGTTGAATGTTACGAATGGGTGGGAAAGAGCAAGGGGCAGCGGCTGTGTAGAACGAAAACACAAATCCTCAGGGGTGTGAGCGTTGCGAGATGAGTCGTATACATGTTGTATTGGTCGTCGGTGACCGTGTGGCCTAATGGATAAGGCGTCGGACTTCGGATGTGAAGATTACAGGTTCGAATGCTGTCACGATCGTTTTTTTTCCAGTTCTGAAAAAGAAACATACCGTTTTAATGCAGCAATTGAGCAGTACGAAACCGTCTGAATGTTGCTGTTGACCATTTTTTGCTTTGGAGATGCTCTTGAGCTTGAAACACACACAACAAGACCGGTGTTAACTAGCGAAATGGTCGGCAGAGTACCGACACCACGTGTTTTGACTGGCATTTGCACATCTAAAACAACGTCGGAAAGAAACTCGTTCGGCTTTTGAGTCACATCAAGTATGTGTGTTAATTTTGACGCCACTAGCTCTGCATGTTGTAATGCAATTTCTTTACCTCTCAGAAATGATTATGACATAAAAGTGAAGTACGTGACGAGTGTGACGTTAGGAAAACATTAGGCAGCATGGAGAGATTCTGTATGGGACCACCCAACCCAAACGAGTACTGTGTGACGTGCTACCCGGCAGGTATTCACCGAGGTAGCCGGATAGCTCAGTCGGTAGAGCGTCAGACTCTTATTTCCAGGGTCGTGGGTTCGAGCCACACGCTGGGCGGAACGGAATTTTGTTCCGCTGCAGATGTAAATTACCGTTTTTCTGATTAACGAGATGTAATGGAAATAGCAACTTTAAACTTTGCCTACGTCTCTGTCAGTCGCGAGGAAACTGTATTTGAAGGTGAAGTTGATTTTGTAGACATGTGTGAAAGACATGTTTTGAAATGCAAGTGTTGTTATTTGGAGAGCACATCGGTTACGTGTCAGATGTGTAGCCAAGCAGTAATGGTTCGCCATAGCTGCAAATATTAGCCACTAAAATGACGTGTTGTCAGCTGAAGTCTGATGATGCAGACGACCGTAAGGACGAAGTACCCAAGAGTACCGCTAGGCCGCGCCGCTTTAGCTCAGTGTTAGAGCATTGGTCTAATAAACCAGGGGTCGTAAGTTCCGTCCTCACAGGAGAAAGATGAATTTTGGAAATCAGTTGCGCGTCGTGGCCGTATAGCAAACAGTATCTGTGATGACGAACAATTAGCGACAGGCGTTTTATTAAGAATTACTCTCAGATGTGATTAAGGCGAATGGCGCAGATAAAGCATTTGCCAAAGCGGTATAGCATAAGGTGGAACGAGGCGGTTTGAATTACATTTTATAGATGTATTTCTCACATATCTCAGAGCCTCTCGCGGTCGTCGTTGTCGTCGTCGTCGCCGCCGCCGCCGTCGCCGCTTCTGCAGAAGTAGCAAATGGCCATCGTAGCAAATGCGGCGAGGGACGCCCTGCCTTCGATTCCGAATGCACAAAGTGTGTGGTCTTGTTTCTCAGTCTATATTTGGTCGGTCTCGTAAGAGGTTGAATGTTACGAATGGGTGGGAAAGAGCAAGGGGCAGCGGCTGTGTAGAACGAAAACACAAATCCTCAGGGGTGTGAGCGTTGCGAGATGAGTCGTATACATGTTGTATTGGTCGTCAGTGACCGTGTGGCCTAATGGATAAGGCGTCGGACTTCGGATGTGGAGATTACAGGTTCGAATGCTGTCACGATCGTTTTTCTTCCAGTTCTGAAAAAGAAACATACCGTTTTAATGTAGCAATTGAGCAGTACGAAACCGTCTGAATGTTGCTGTTGAGCATTTTTTGCTTTGGAGATGCTCTTGAGCTTGAAACACACACAACAAGACCGGTGTTAACTAGCGAAATGGTCGGCAGAGTACCGACACCGCGTGTTTTGACTGGCATTTGCACATCTAAAACAACGTCGGAAAGAAACTCGTTCGGCTTTTGAGTCACATCAAGTATGTGTGTTAATTTTGACGCCACTAGCTCTGCATGTTGTAATGCAATTTCTGTACCTCTCAGAAATGATTATGACATAAAAGTGAAGTACGTGACGAGTGTGACGTTAGGAAAACATTAGGCAGCATGGAGAGATTCTGTATGGGACCACCCAACCCAAACGAGTACTGTGTGACGTGCTACCCGGCACGTATTCACCGAGGTAGCCGGCTAGCTCAGTCGGTAGAGCGTCAGACTCTTATTTCCAGGGTCATGGGTTCGAGCCACACGCTGGGCGGAACGGAATTTTGTTCCGCTGCAGATGTAAATTACCGTTTTTCTGATTAACGAGATGTAATGGAAATAGCAACTTTAAACTTTGCCTACGTCTCTGTCAGTCGCGAGGAAACTGTATTTGAAGGTGAAGGTGATTTTGTAGACATGTGTGAAAGACATGTTTTGAAATGCAAGTGTTGTTATTTGGAGAGCACATCGGTTACGTGTCAGATGTGTAGCCAAGCAGTAATGGTTCGCCATAGCTGCAAATATTAGCCGCTAAAATGACGTGTTGTCAGCTGAAGTCTGATGATGCAGACGACCGTAAGGACGAAGTACCCAAGAGTACCGCTAGGCCGCGCCGCTTTAGCTCAGTGTCAGAGCATTGGTCTAATAAACCAGGGGTCGTAAGTTCCGTCCTCACAGGAGAAAGATGAATTTTGGAAATCAGTTGCGCGTCGTGGCCGTATAGCAAACAGTATCTGTGATGACGAACAATTAGCGACAGGCGTTTTATTAAGAATTACTCTCAGATGTGATTAAGGCGAATGGCGCAGATAAAGCATTTGCCAAAGCGGTACAGCATATGGTGGAACGAGGCAGTTTGAATTACATTTTATAGATGTATTTCTCACATATCTCAGAGCCTCTCGCGGTCGTCGTCGTCGTCGTCGTCGTCGTCGCCGCCGCCGCCGCCGTCGCCGCTTCTGCAGAAGTAGCAAATGGCCATCGTAGCAAATGCGGCGAGGGACGCCCTGCCTTCGATTCCGAATGCACAAAGTGTGTGGTCTTGTTTCTCAGTCTATATTTGGTCGGTCTCGTAAGAGGTTGAATGTTACGAATGGGTGGGAAAGAGCAAGGGGCAGCGGCTGTGTAGAACGAAAACACAAATCCTCAGGGGTGTGAGCGTTGCGAGATGAGTCGTATACATGTTGTATTGGTCGTCGGTGACCGTGTGGCCTAATGGATAAGGCGTCGGACTTCGGATGTGAAGATTACAGGTTCGAATGCTGTCACGATCGTTTTTTTTCCAGTTCTGAAAAAGAAACATACCGTTTTAATGCAGCAATTGAGCAGTACGAAACCGTCTGAATGTTGCTGTTGACCATTTTTTGCTTTGGAGATGCTCTTGAGCTTGAAACACACACAACAAGACCGGTGTTAACTAGCGAAATGGTCGGCAGAGTACCGACACCACGTGTTTTGACTGGCATTTGCACATCTAAAACAACGTCGGAAAGAAACTCGTTCGGCTTTTGAGTCACATCAAGTATGTGTGTTAATTTTGACGCCACTAGCTCTGCATGTTGTAATGCAATTTCTTTACCTCTCAGAAATGATTATGACATAAAAGTGAAGTACGTGACGAGTGTGACGTTAGGAAAACATTAGGCAGCATGGAGAGATTCTGTATGGGACCACCCAACCCAAACGAGTACTGTGTGACGTGCTACCCGGCAGGTATTCACCGAGGTAGCCGGATAGCTCAGTCGGTAGAGCGTCAGACTCTTATTTCCAGGGTCGTGGGTTCGAGCCACACGCTGGGCGGAACGGAATTTTGTTCCGCTGCAGATGTAAATTACCGTTTTTCTGATTAACGAGATGTAATGGAAATAGCAACTTTAAACTTTGCCTACGTCTCTGTCAGTCGCGAGGAAACTGTATTTGAAGGTGAAGTTGATTTTGTAGACATGTGTGAAAGACATGTTTTGAAATGCAAGTGTTGTTATTTGGAGAGCACATCGGTTACGTGTCAGATGTGTAGCCAAGCAGTAATGGTTCGCCATAGCTGCAAATATTAGCCACTAAAATGACGTGTTGTCAGCTGAAGTCTGATGATGCAGACGACCGTAAGGACGAAGTACCCAAGAGTACCGCTAGGCCGCGCCGCTTTAGCTCAGTGTTAGAGCATTGGTCTAATAAACCAGGGGTCGTAAGTTCCGTCCTCACAGGAGAAAGATGAATTTTGGAAATCAGTTGCGCGTCGTGGCCGTATAGCAAACAGTATCTGTGATGACGAACAATTAGCGACAGGCGTTTTATTAAGAATTACTCTCAGATGTGATTAAGGCGAATGGCGCAGATAAAGCATTTGCCAAAGCGGTATAGCATAAGGTGGAACGAGGCAGTTTGAATTAGATTTTATAGATGTATTTCTCACATATCTCAGAGCCTCTCGCGGTCGTCGTTGTCGTCGTCGTCGCCGCCGCCGCCGTCGCCGCTTCTGCAGAAGTAGCAAATGGCCATCGTAGCAAATGCGGCGAGGGACGCCCTGCCTTCGATTCCGAATGCACAAAGTGTGTGGTCTTGTTTCTCAGTCTATATTTGGTCGGTCTCGTAAGAGGTTGAATGTTACGAATGGGTGGGAAAGAGCAAGGGGCAGCGGCTGTGTAGAACGAAAACACAAATCCTCAGGGGTGTGAGCGTTGCGAGATGAGTCGTATACATGTTGTATTGGTCGTCGGTGACCGTGTGGCCTAATGGATAAGGCGTCGGACTTCGGATGTGAAGATTACAGGTTCGAATGCTGTCACGATCGTTTTTTTTCCAGTTCTGAAAAAGAAACATACCGTTTTAATGCAGCAATTGAGCAGTACGAAACCGTCTGAATGTTGCTGTTGACCATTTTTTGCTTTGGAGATGCTCTTGAGCTTGAAACACACACAACAAGACCGGTGTTAACTAGCGAAATGGTCGGCAGAGTACCGACACCACGTGTTTTGACTGGCATTTGCACATCTAAAACAACGTCGGAAAGAAACTCGTTCGGCTTTTGAGTCACATCAAGTATGTGTGTTAATTTTGACGCCACTAGCTCTGCATGTTGTAATGCAATTTCTTTACCTCTCAGAAATGATTATGACATAAAAGTGAAGTACGTGACGAGTGTGACGTTAGGAAAACATTAGGCAGCATGGAGAGATTCTGTATGGGACCACCCAACCCAAACGAGTACTGTGTGACGTGCTACCCGGCAGGTATTCACCGAGGTAGCCGGCTAGCTCAGTCGGTAGAGCGTCAGACTCTTATTTCCAGGGTCGTGGGTTCGAGCCACACGCTGGGCGGAACGGAATTTTGTTCCGCTGCAGATGTAAATTACCGTTTTTCTGATTAACGAGATGTAATGGAAATAGCAACTTTAAACTTTGCCTACGTCTCTGTCAGTCGCGAGGAAACTGTATTTGAAGGTGAAGTTGATTTTGTAGACATGTGTGAAAGACATGTTTTGAAATGCAAGTGTTGTTATTTGGAGAGCACATCGGTTACGTGTCAGATGTGTAGCCAAGCAGTAATGGTTCGCCATAGCTGCAAATATTAGCCACTAAAATGACGTGTTGTCAGCTGAAGTCTGATGATGCAGACGACCGTAAGGACGAAGTACCCAAGAGTACCGCTAGGCCGCGCCGCTTTAGCTCAGTGTTAGAGCATTGGTCTAATAAACCAGGGGTCGTAAGTTCCGTCCTCACAGGAGAAAGATGAATTTTGGAAATCAGTTGCGCGTCGTGGCCGTATAGCAAACAGTATCTGTGATGACGAACAATTAGCGACAGGCGTTTTATTAAGAATTACTCTCAGATGTGATTAAGGCGAATGGCGCAGATAAAGCATTTGCCAAAGCGGTATAGCATAAGGTGGAACGAGGCAGTTTGAATTAGATTTTATAGATGTATTTCTCACATATCTCAGAGCCTCTCGCGGTCGTCGTTGTCGTCGTCGTCGCCGCCGCCGCCGTCGCCGCTTCTGCAGAAGTAGCAAATGGCCATCGTAGCAAATGCGGCGAGGGACGCCCTGCCTTCGATTCCGAATGCACAAAGTGTGTGGTCTTGTTTCTCAGTCTATATTTGGTCGGTCTCGTAAGAGGTTGAATGTTACGAATGGGTGGGAAAGAGCAAGGGGCAGCGGCTGTGTAGAACGAAAACACAAATCCTCAGGGGTGTGAGCGTTGCGAGATGAGTCGTATACATGTTGTATTGGTCGTCGGTGACCGTGTGGCCTAATGGATAAGGCGTCGGACTTCGGATGTGAAGATTACAGGTTCGAATGCTGTCACGATCGTTTTTTTTCCAGTTCTGAAAAAGAAACATACCGTTTTAATGCAGCAATTGAGCAGTACGAAACCGTCTGAATGTTGCTGTTGACCATTTTTTGCTTTGGAGATGCTCTTGAGCTTGAAACACACACAACAAGACCGGTGTTAACTAGCGAAATGGTCGGCAGAGTACCGACACCACGTGTTTTGACTGGCATTTGCACATCTAAAACAACGTCGGAAAGAAACTCGTTCGGCTTTTGAGTCACATCAAGTATGTGTGTTAATTTTGACGCCACTAGCTCTGCATGTTGTAATGCAATTTCTTTACCTCTCAGAAATGATTATGACATAAAAGTGAAGTACGTGACGAGTGTGACGTTAGGAAAACATTAGGCAGCATGGAGAGATTCTGTATGGGACCACCCAACCCAAACGAGTACTGTGTGACGTGCTACCCGGCAGGTATTCACCGAGGTAGCCGGATAGCTCAGTCGGTAGAGCGTCAGACTCTTATTTCCAGGGTCGTGGGTTCGAGCCACACGCTGGGCGGAACGGAATTTTGTTCCGCTGCAGATGTAAATTACCGTTTTTCTGATTAACGAGATGTAATGGAAATAGCAACTTTAAACTTTGCCTACGTCTCTGTCAGTCGCGAGGAAACTGTATTTGAAGGTGAAGTTGATTTTGTAGACATGTGTGAAAGACATGTTTTGAAATGCAAGTGTTGTTATTTGGAGAGCACATCGGTTACGTGTCAGATGTGTAGCCAAGCAGTAATGGTTCGCCATAGCTGCAAATATTAGCCACTAAAATGACGTGTTGTCAGCTGAAGTCTGATGATGCAGACGACCGTAAGGACGAAGTACCCAAGAGTACCGCTAGGCCGCGCCGCTTTAGCTCAGTGTTAGAGCATTGGTCTAATAAACCAGGGGTCGTAAGTTCCGTCCTCACAGGAGAAAGATGAATTTTGGAAATCAGTTGCGCGTCGTGGCCGTATAGCAAACAGTATCTGTGATGACGAACAATTAGCGACAGGCGTTTTATTAAGAATTACTCTCAGATGTGATTAAGGCGAATGGCGCAGATAAAGCATTTGCCAAAGCGGTATAGCATAAGGTGGAACGAGGCGGTTTGAATTACATTTTATAGATGTATTTCTCACATATCTCAGAGCCTCTCGCGGTCGTCGTTGTCGTCGTCGTCGCCGCCGCCGCCGTCGCCGCTTCTGCAGAAGTAGCAAATGGCCATCGTAGCAAATGCGGCGAGGGACGCCCTGCCTTCGATTCCGAATGCACAAAGTGTGTGGTCTTGTTTCTCAGTCTATATTTGGTCGGTCTCGTAAGAGGTTGAATGTTACGAATGGGTGGGAAAGAGCAAGGGGCAGCGGCTGTGTAGAACGAAAACACAAATCCTCAGGGGTGTGAGCGTTGCGAGATGAGTCGTATACATGTTGTATTGGTCGTCGGTGACCGTGTGGCCTAATGGATAAGGCGTCGGACTTCGGATGTGAAGATTACAGGTTCGAATGCTGTCACGATCGTTTTTTTTCCAGTTCTGAAAAAGAAACATACCGTTTTAATGCAGCAATTGAGCAGTACGAAACCGTCTGAATGTTGCTGTTGACCATTTTTTGCTTTGGAGATGCTCTTGAGCTTGAAACACACACAACAAGACCGGTGTTAACTAGCGAAATGGTCGGCAGAGTACCGACACCACGTGTTTTGACTGGCATTTGCACATCTAAAACAACGTCGGAAAGAAACTCGTTCGGCTTTTGAGTCACATCAAGTATGTGTGTTAATTTTGACGCCACTAGCTCTGCATGTTGTAATGCAATTTCTTTACCTCTCAGAAATGATTATGACATAAAAGTGAAGTACGTGACGAGTGTGACGTTAGGAAAACATTAGGCAGCATGGAGAGATTCTGTATGGGACCACCCAACCCAAACGAGTACTGTGTGACGTGCTACCCGGCAGGTATTCACCGAGGTAGCCGGCTAGCTCAGTCGGTAGAGCGTCAGACTCTTATTTCCAGGGTCGTGGGTTCGAGCCACACGCTGGGCGGAACGGAATTTTGTTCCGCTGCAGATGTAAATTACCGTTTTTCTGATTAACGAGATGTAATGGAAATAGCAACTTTAAACTTTGCCTACGTCTCTGTCAGTCGCGAGGAAACTGTATTTGAAGGTGAAGTTGATTTTGTAGACATGTGTGAAAGACATGTTTTGAAATGCAAGTGTTGTTATTTGGAGAGCACATCGGTTACGTGTCAGATGTGTAGCCAAGCAGTAATGGTTCGCCATAGCTGCAAATATTAGCCACTAAAATGACGTGTTGTCAGCTGAAGTCTGATGATGCAGACGACCGTATGGACGAAGTACCCAAGAGTACCGCTAGGCCGCGCCGCTTTAGCTCAGTGTTAGAGCATTGGTCTAATAAACCAGGGGTCGTAAGTTCCGTCCTCACAGGAGAAAGATGAATTTTGGAAATCAGTTGCGCGTCGTGGCCGTATAGCAAACAGTATCTGTGATGACGAACAATTAGCGACAGGCGTTTTATTAAGAATTACTCTCAGATGTGATTAAGGCGAATGGCGCAGATAAAGCATTTGCCAAAGCGGTATAGCATAAGGTGGAACGAGGCAGTTTGAATTAGATTTTATAGATGTATTTCTCACATATCTCAGAGCCTCTCGCGGTCGTCGTTGTCGTCGTCGTCGCCGCCGCCGCCGTCGCCGCTTCTGCAGAAGTAGCAAATGGCCATCGTAGCAAATGCGGCGAGGGACGCCCTGCCTTCGATTCCGAATGCACAAAGTGTGTGGTCTTGTTTCTCAGTCTATATTTGGTCGGTCTCGTAAGAGGTTGAATGTTACGAATGGGTGGGAAAGAGCAAGGGGCAGCGGCTGTGTAGAACGAAAACACAAATCCTCAGGGGTGTGAGCGTTGCGAGATGAGTCGTATACATGTTGTATTGGTCGTCGGTGACCGTGTGGCCTAATGGATAAGGCGTCGGACTTCGGATGTGAAGATTACAGGTTCGAATGCTGTCACGATCGTTTTTTTTCCAGTTCTGAAAAAGAAACATACCGTTTTAATGCAGCAATTGAGCAGTACGAAACCGTCTGAATGTTGCTGTTGACCATTTTTTGCTTTGGAGATGCTCTTGAGCTTGAAACACACACAACAAGACCGGTGTTAACTAGCGAAATGGTCGGCAGAGTACCGACACCACGTGTTTTGACTGGCATTTGCACATCTAAAACAACGTCGGAAAGAAACTCGTTCGGCTTTTGAGTCACATCAAGTATGTGTGTTACTTTTGACGCCACTAGCTCTGCATGTTGTAATGCAATTTCTTTACCTCTCAGAAATGATTATGACATAAAAGTGAAGTACGTGACGAGTGTGACGTTAGGAAAACATTAGGCAGCATGGAGAGATTCTGTATGGGACCACCCAACCCAAACGAGTACTGTGTGACGTGCTACCCGGCAGGTATTCACCGAGGTAGCCGGATAGCTCAGTCGGTAGAGCGTCAGACTCTTATTTCCAGGGTCGTGGGTTCGAGCCACACGCTGGGCGGAACGGAATTTTGTTCCGCTGCAGATGTAAATTACCGTTTTTCTGATTAACGAGATGTAATGGAAATAGCAACTTTAAACTTTGCCTACGTCTCTGTCAGTCGCGAGGAAACTGTATTTGAAGGTGAAGTTGATTTTGTAGACATGTGTGAAAGACATGTTTTGAAATGCAAGTGTTGTTATTTGGAGAGCACATCGGTTACGTGTCAGATGTGTAGCCAAGCAGTAATGGTTCGCCATAGCTGCAAATATTAGCCACTAAAATGACGTGTTGTCAGCTGAAGTCTGATGATGCAGACGACCGTAAGGACGAAGTACCCAAGAGTACCGCTAGGCCGCGCCGCTTTAGCTCAGTGTTAGAGCATTGGTCTAATAAACCAGGGGTCGTAAGTTCCGTCCTCACAGGAGAAAGATGAATTTTGGAAATCAGTTGCGCGTCGTGGCCGTATAGCAAACAGTATCTGTGATGACGAACAATTAGCGACAGGCGTTTTATTAAGAATTACTCTCAGATGTGATTAAGGCGAATGGCGCAGATAAAGCATTTGCCAAAGCGTTATAGCATAAGGTGGAACGAGGCAGTTTGAATTAGATTTTATAGATGTATTTCTCACATATCTCAGAGCCTCTCGCGGTCGTCGTTGTCGTCGTCGTCGCCGCCGCCGCCGTCGCCGCTTCTGCAGAAGTAGCAAATGGCCATCGTAGCAAATGCGGCGAGGGACGCCCTGCCTTCGATTCCGAATGCACAAAGTGTGTGGTCTTGTTTCTCAGTCTATATTTGGTCGGTCTCGTAAGAGGTTGAATGTTACGAATGGGTGGGAAAGAGCAAGGGGCAGCGGCTGTGTAGAACGAAAACACAAATCCTCAGGGGTGTGAGCGTTGCGAGATGAGTCGTATACATGTTGTATTGGTCGTCAGTGACCGTGTGGCCTAATGGATAAGGCGTCGGACTTCGGATGTGAAGATTACAGGTTCGAATGCTGTCACGATCGTTTTTTTTCCAGTTCTGAAAAAGAAACATACCGTTTTAATGTAGCAATTGAGCAGTACGAAACCGTCTGAATGTTGCTGTTGACCATTTTTTGCTTTGGAGATGCTCTTGAGCTTGAAACACACACAACAAGACCGGTGTTAACTAGCGAAATGGTCGGCAGAGTACCGACACCGCGTGTTTTGACTGGCATTTGCACATGTAAAACAACGTCGGAAAGAAACTCGTTCGGCTTTTGAGTCACATCAAGTATGTGTGTTAATTTTGACGCCACTAGCTCTGCATGTTGTAATGCAATTTCTTTACCTCTCAGAAATGATTATGACATAAAAGTGAAGTACGTGACGAGTGTGACGTTAGGAAAACATTAGGCAGCATGGAGAGATTCTGTATGGGACCACCAAACCCAAACGAGTACTGTGTGACGTGCTACCCGGCAGGTATTCACCGAGGTAGCCGGCTAGCTCAGTCGGTAGAGCGTCAGACTCTTATTTCCAGAGTCGTGGGTTCGAGCCACACGCTGGGCGGAACGGAATTTTGTTCCGCTGCAGATGTAAATTACCGTTTTTCTGATTAACGAGATGTAATGGAAATAGCAACTTTAAACTTTGCCTACGTCTCTGTCTGTCGCGAGGAAACTGTATTTGAAGGTGAAGGTGATTTTGTAGACATGTGTGAAAGACATGTTCTGAAATGCAAGTGTTGTTATTTGGAGAGCACATCGGTTACGTGTCAGATGTGTAGCCAAGCAGTAATGGGTCGCCATAGCTGCAAATATTAGCCGCTAAAATGACGTGTTGTCAGCTGAAGTCTGATGATGCAGACGACCGTAAGGACGAAGTACCCAAGAGTACCGCTAGGCCGCGCCACTTTAGCTCAGTGTTAGAGCATTGGTCTAATAAACCAGGGGTCGTAAGTTCCGTCCTCACAGGAGAAAGATGAATTTTGGAAATCAGTTGCGCGTCGTGGCCGTATAGCAAACAGTATCTGTGATGACGAACAATTAGCGACAGGCGTTTTATTAAGAATTACTCTCAGATGTGATTAAGGCGAATGGCGCAGATAAAGCATTTGCCAAAGCGGTACAGCATAAGGTGGAACGAGGCAGTTTGAATTACATTTTATAGATGTATTTCTCACATATCTCAGAGCCTCTCGCGGTCGTCGTCGTCGCCGCTTCTGCAGAAGTAGCAAATGGCCATCGTAGCAAATGCGGCGAGGGACGCCCTGCCTTCGATTCCGAATGCACAAAGTGTGTGGTCTTGTTTCTCAGTCTATATTTGGTCGGTCTCGTAAGAGGTTGAATGTTACGAATGGGTGGGAAAGAGCAAGGGGCAGCGGCTGTGTAGAACGAAAACACAAATCCTCAGGGGTGTGAGCGTTGCAAGATGAATCGTATACTAGTTGTAGTTGGTCGTCAGTGACCGTGTGGCCTAATGGATAAGGCGTCGGACTTCGGATGTGAAGATTACAGGTTCGAATGCTGTCAAGCTCGTTTTTTTTCCAGTTCTGAAAAAGAAACATACCGTTTGAATGTAGCAATTGAGCAGTACGAAACCGTCTGAATGTTGCTGTTGACCATTTTTTGCTTTGGAGATGCTCTTGAGCTTGAAACACACACAACAAGACCGGTGTTAACTAGCGAAATGGTCGGCAGAGTACCGACACCGCGTGTTTTGACTGGCATTTGCACATCTAAGACAACGTCGGAAAGAAACTCGTTCGGCTTTTGAGTCACATCAAGTATGTGTGTTAATTTTGACGCCACTAGCTCTGCATGTTGTAATGCAATTTCTTTACCTCTCAGAAATGATTATGACATAAAAGTGAAGTACGTGACGAGTGTGACGTTAGGAAAACATTAGGCAGCATGGAGAGATTCTGTATGGGACCACCCAACCCAAACGAGTACTGTGTGACGTGCTACCCGGCAGGTATTCACCGAGGTAGCCGGCTAGCTCAGTCGGTAGAGCGTCAGACTCTTATTTCCAGCGTCGTGGGTTCGAGCCACACGCTGGGCGGAACGGAATTTTGTTCCGCTGCAGATGTAAATTACCGTTTTTCTGATTAACGAGATGTAATGGAAATAGCAACTTTAAACTTTGCCTACGTCTCTGTCAGTCGCGAGGAAACTGTATTTGAAGGTGAAGGTGATTTTGTAGACATGTGTGAAAGACATGTTTTGAAATGCAAGTGTTGTTATTTGGAGAGCACATCGGTTACGTGTCAGATGTGTAGCCAAGCAGTAATGGTTCGCCATAGCTGCAAATATTAGCCGCTAAAATGACGTGTTGTCAGCTGAAGTCTGATGATGCAGACGACCGTAAGGACGAAGTACCCAAGAGTACCGCTAGGCCGCGCCGCTTTAGCTCAGTGTTAGAGCATTGGTCTAATAAACCAGGGGTCGTAAGTTCCGTCCTCACAGGAGAAAGATGAATTTTGGAAATCAGTTGCGCGTCGTGGCCGTATAGCAAACAGTATCTGTGATGACGAACAATTAGCGACAGGCGTTTTATTAAGAATTACTCTCAGATGTGATTAAGGCGAATGGCGCAGATAAAGCATTTGCCAAAGAGGTATAGCATAATTCTTCGGCGGACCTCGGAAGAGTTCCGCCCTTCGATACCTTGCAGAGTACTGCTACGTATCGAAGTGCTAGGGCTTCGCAGAAGTCGCAGTCGCAGTCGCAGTCGCAGTCGCAGTCGCAGTTCCGGAACCGCCAGCAGCAGCAGCAGCAGCAGCAGCAGTTTCCAGTGCCGCCAGTTTTGCAGTAGCAGTCGTCGCCGGACCCAGCCGCAGCTTCCGGACCCAGCCGCCGCCGCCGCCGCCGCCGCCGCAGCTTCCGGCCCCCGCCGCCGCCGCCGCCGCCGCCGCCGCCGCAGCTTCCGGCCCCCGCCGCCGCCGCCGCCGCCGCCGCCGCCAGGACCCATTGCTTCGTCTTCCTCTCCTGCTTTCGTTGTCGTCGCTATTCTCGTCTTCGTCTTTGCCTTCATCCTTTCGCTCCTCGACGTCTCTCATCTGTCATCTGTAATCTGTTCCTGACTTTGTCCCTTGTCTGTCCCCATTCTTCTTTTCTGTGTTTCCAGTTTTCCTTACTGCCATCATGACCACCCCCACCACCACCGCCACTACCACCGCCATCGTCTATACGACGCCCTCCCTCGCTGCCACTACTCTTACTTGGTGTGCTCAGTCGCCCCCGTCCTACTATATCCCGCCCCTCCTCACCCTTCCCACCCCAGCTCCCTTTGTCGCCCCATCCCCTGCTCCTTCTCCCCAAGCCTCAACACACGACCCCTTTCCCCCACTCCCCCACACCACTCATGCGGCCCCTGCCAGGGTTGTGTCTCGTCGGGCTACGACCCATGCCGCACCATCGCCGGCGCCAGCACCACCACCTGCAGCAGCGCCACAACCAGCAGCAGCACCAACAGCAGCACCAACAGCAGCACCAGCACCAGCACCGACACCGGGACCTGCCGCTTCCCGTCATCTCCCCGTCACTCCAGTGCCCCACGCCTCCTCCCATCCTGTCCCCGCTGTTAAGCGTCCCAGTGGCACCCCCGCCTCCTCTGCACCCAAGAAGTCCCAGCATCTTCCCCCTCCCCCACCCCTAGATGCCATGGATGTCTCCCCTCCAGCCCCCTCTACTTCCTCTTCTAACTCCCCCTCCTACAAGTATCTCCTCTCCCGTCCTGATCCCTCTCTCCTGGAGGCCCGCAACCTGACCTTGCTCCTCCGCCAATACTTCCCTGCAGCCCCCATCTCCCTTCTTACCCCCCGTAGGGACTCTGTCTTGATCACCTCCCCAAGCCCTACCCTACACTCCGACATCCTCTCCCGAATTCCTCTCACCCGCTTTGGACCTAATGCCTCCCTTGCCCCTGCTCCTTCCCCTTCCTCCCCCCGTCAACCCCAACCCCCACGTCGCCCGCCGACCCTCACCGCCGTGATCACTCGGCTTAGCCCGACGATCACGGAGGAAGAGGTGCTGGCGGAGTTGAAGGCCCACCCGTACCTGGAGGTGCGAGCTGTTCGCCGCATTTTCAACTCTGCGGGCCCCACTCGCCTTATGCGAGTTTTCTCCGAACACGCTCCCTCCATCGACCATCTCCTTAAGGAGGGTGCCCTCCTCTTCCACCGCCGGTATAAGGTTGACCCCTCCCGCTCCCCACCACAATCCATTCGCTGCCAGAGGTGTCTGCGTTATAACGCACACCCAACATCAGAGTGCCGCGAGGCCCCAGTCTGCCCGCATTGTAAGCAAGCGCACTTCCTCCGGCAGTGCCCCAACCTTCAGTCTCCTCCCTCCTGCAATACCTGCAACCTCCAACACCCTACCTACTCCCAGAAATGCAAGGCTCGACCTCCTCCATCCGCTCCTGAACTCACTGTTCCTCTCCGCCCTTTGGATGACCCCACCCCTCCTGGCAATTCCCTCCGTCCTCCCCCCACCGCAGAGGACATCATCAGGTTCGTCACAATAGTGCTCCAGAACGTCCATCCCTTTCAGCGTCCCCACACCCTCCACCAGATTACCCTCGCTGCCCGTTCCGTGTTCCACCTCAACACCTACGCCACCTATTCCCACAACCAGGCCCATTTCACCTTCTCCCGTCTCGACACCCTCGTTTAAATTCCCATTATGGCACGACAGCACCGTATCCTGTTCAATAACATCCGCTCCCTTCCCACCAACAAGCACCTCCTTATGCATACCCTTACGACCCACCGTGTGGATGCCTTCCTTCTGAACGAAACCTTTCTTCAGCCCCACCACACCGTCCACACCTCGCCCTACCTCCTTCACCGGTCTGACAATCCACTCCAGATAGCGCGTGGCGGAGTTGCCATTGGCCACCACCGCCAGATCCCTGTCCGGCTCCAACCCCTCCTTCCTGACCCCACAGAACACTTGATCCTTAGTCTCTTCTTCCCCGGCCTTACCCTTACCTGTGCCACCATCTATGTCCGCCCCGCTGCACCTATTCCTTTCGACTTCCTTTCCCACATCGACCGTACCTTCTCCTCCTACGTGATCGCCGCCGACCTTAACATCCATAGTCGTTCTGCCGCCCAGTTACGGCGGTGGCATCGGTTCCTTGCCACCCTCCAAGGCGACGTCCTTCCAATTCCCCAACACACCCGCCCTGAATCCAATACCACTCCCGATGTCGTCCTAGCCTCCCCCACCCTGCTTGGCCGCATAGCGGTGGACGTCCTTGATCCCATTGGCAGTGACCATCTCCCTGTCCTCCTCACTGTATCAGACGGTCGTCGCCCCCGTCCCGACCCGCGCCATGACCCTCCCCCGAAATATGTCCATGACTACTCCCGTGCCAACTGGAATGCCTACCGGGACTCCCTTGCTCTCCAGGTCGATAGCCACCCCCTCACCTACCACCAACCTGATGACGTTACCCGTGCTGCCTCCTTTCTCCAGCAGACCTTGTCTGAGGCCGTGGAGGCCCACGTCCCTACCATTGCCATCCATCCGCACCGCCCCACCTTACCCCCACAGGCCGTCCTTCTCCTGCGTGAATCCCGCCGGCTCTACCGTGCCTTCCTTCACACACGTGACCAGGACACACTACGACGCCACCGGCAACTACAGCGACACATCAGGAACTTACTCACGGCAAAGAAACGCCGGGACTGGCGACAGACATGCACCCGTCTTAATGCCACCTTACCTATCAACTCGTCCAAGTACTGGTCAGCCTTCCGCCGCCTTACCGGATCTAAACCCTCTCCCTACTACCCTCTCCTTCATGATGACCACCCCTTCCCTGATGCCCTTAGTAAGGCCAACCATTTCGCCTCCTACCTCTCCGATATCCTTACCATCCCTGACGATCCCCAGTTCGATTATTCCCTCTTTCCTGATGTCCGTGATCGAACTGATACCTCTGTCCCCCCGCTTGCTCCTGGCTTCCAGTACTTGGACAACATCACACACACAGAACTAAATACCCCAATCACCACTCAAGATATCATTGCTACACTTCGCCCTAAACGCAACACTGCTCCCGGTCACGATCGTGTTACTTACCGTCACCTCCGTGAAGCTCCTGCCTCCTTCCTCTCCACATTGGCCAGGCTCTACAATGTGGTCCTGTCCACCGGCTACTACCCCGACCTGTGGAAAACCTCCCGGATCCTGATGTTCCTCAAGCCCGACAAACCGCCTTCCGCTGTCTCCTCCTACCGTCCCATCAGCCTTACCTCGGTCTTCAGCAAGGTCCTGGAATCCATTCTTACCCACCGCCTACACAAGCACCTTCACCAACACCGCCTCCTCCCCCCTACCCAATGTGGCTTTCGGCCGTCCTTCTCAGCCGATGACCTCCTCCTTCACCTCACTCACCTCCTCTCCGAACAACTCAATTCCCGTCGTTCCGCCATCTTCCTTTCCCTCGACCTCGAACGCGCATATGACCGTGTGTGGCATTCCGGTCTCCTTTTCAAGCTCCAAACCTTTGCTCTTCCTCTCAACTATGTCCGTCTGGTCGCTTCCTTCCTTTCCCACCGTCCTTCCTATGTCACCATCCACAACACTGATTCCTACACCTTCTACCCCTCCGCCGGTGTGCCCCAAGGTTCCGTCCTTTCCCCTCTTCTCTACCTCCTTTACACGGCAGACATGCCTCCACCTGCACCTCCCCTACACCTTCTCCAGTACGCCGATGACACTGCCTTCCTTGCCCTCGCTCCCACCCTGCAACGCTCCCAGCACCTTCTCCAATCCTATCTTGACCGGTTCACCACTTGGTGTAACCAGTGGTTGCTCAAGGTCAATCCTTCCAAGACCCAGGCGATCATTGTAGGCAAAACCACTCGTTCCTTCCGTCTCCTTGATTTCTATCTTACTATTTATGGCCGTCCCATCACCCTCACACCTACTCTCAAGTACCTTGGTGTCACCCTCGACCGTCGCCTCTCCTGGAACCCACATCTCCGGACGATCCAAGCCAAGGCACGCTCCCGCCTCCGCCTCCTTAAGCTCCTTTCTGGCCGTACATGGGGTCTGGACCCTTCCACCATCCTCTACACCTACAAGTCCCTCATCCGTCCTATCCTTTGCTATGCTCATCCCGCCTGGATCTCTGCCCCTCCTACCTTCTACAAGTCCATTCAGATCCTAGAACGCCATGCGCTCCGCCTCGCCTATCGCATCCGTCTCCCTTCCCCCACGCGGATCCTCTATGACCTGATTCCCTTCCCGCACCTCCTCCTTTTCCTCGAACGGTTACGGATCCTCTACACCTCCCGCAAGCTTGATCCTCCACACCCTCTTGTCTCTCCCATCCTCTCCCACCCCAACCCGCTGCCGCGCCTGCATTCCTATATCCCACCTGCTCTCCATCTTTACACCCTCCACACCCTCTCCCTCGGTGGCTTCCGTCAACTCCCCCTCCCTGATGATGCCCTCCTCCCCTCCATCTACCCCTCCTACCAACTTTGAGCCTTACTTTCCCTCTCCTCTCCTTTTCCTGTGGGCACCCTCTCTCCCTTCTCTCCCTCCCTCCCCTCCCCTTTCTCCTTGGGCTTCCACTCCCCCTACCCTCCCCCTTCTCCTCCATCCCTCTCCTCCACTGGCATCTTCCCCTCCCCCTCTCTCTCCTCTTCCCCACACCTTTTCCCCTTGGCAGGCCACGACTCTGCTGTCTTCCATCTGTTACTTTCATCGTCCTACGCCGAAGACCATCGCATGTGTTTGTGCCTCGACTCTCCTGCAGTGTGTTTGTGTTTCGTCGTTTGTGCTCCGCTGGTTCACGTGTGGCCATCTGCCATCTGCGTTTGTGCACCGTGTTTCTCCGCTTTTATCCATTGTGCTACGCACGTGACCGACTCCGTTTTAACTCTGTTTTGTCTACTGTTTGTACCCCGCCGTCTTGATTGTTTTTATATCTCACTCATCTCTGTTCTGTGTATACTCTGAGGCCGAAGAGCGGCATACCTGGTCCGCTGCCGGCCTACCTGTTTGTCACAGGTATTAAAATCACAATAAAGGAAAAAAAAAAAAAAAAAAAAAAAAAAAAAGGTATAGCATAAGGTGGAACGAGGCAGTTTGAATTACATTTTATAGATGTATTTCTCACATATCTCAGAGCCTCTCGCGGTCGTCGTTGTCGTCGTCGTCGTCGTCGCCGCCGCCGCCGTCGCCGCTTCTGCAGAAGTAGCAAATGGCCATCGTAGCAAATGCGGCGAGGGACGCCCTGCCTTCGATTCCGAATGCACAAAGTGTGTGGTCTTGTTTCTCAGTCTATATTTGGTCGGTCTCGTAAGAGGTTGAATGTTACGAATGGGTGGGAAAGAGCAAGGGGCAGCGGCTGTGTAGAACGAAAACACAAATCCTCAGGGGTGTGAGCGTTGCGAGATGAGTCGTATACATGTTGTATTGGTCGTCGGTGACCGTGTGGCCTAATGGATAAGGCGTCGGACTTCGGATGTGAAGATTACAGGTTCGAATGCTGTCACGATCGTTTTTTTTCCAGTTCTGAAAAAGAAACATACCGTTTTAATGCAGCAATTGAGCAGTACGAAACCGTCTGAATGTTGCTGTTGACCATTTTTTGCTTTGGAGATGCTCTTGAGCTTGAAACACACACAACAAGACCGGTGTTAACTAGCGAAATGGTCGGCAGAGTACCGACACCACGTGTTTTGACTGGCATTTGCACATCTAAAACAACGTCGGAAAGAAACTCGTTCGGCTTTTGAGTCACATCAAGTATGTGTGTTAATTTTGACGCCACTAGCTCTGCATGTTGTAATGCAATTTCTTTACCTCTCAGAAATGATTATGACATAAAAGTGAAGTACGTGACGAGTGTGACGTTAGGAAAACATTAGGCAGCATGGAGAGATTCTGTATGGGACCACCAAACCCAAACGAGTACTGTGTGACGTGCTACCCGGCAGGTATTCACCGAGGTAGCCGGCTAGCTCAGTCGGTAGAGCGTCAGACTCTTATTTCCAGAGTCGTGGGTTCGAGCCACACGCTGGGCGGAACGGAATTTTGTTCCGCTGCAGATGTAAATTACCGTTTTTCTGATTAACGAGATGTAATGGAAATAGCAACTTTAAACTTTGCCTACGTCTCTGTCTGTCGCGAGGAAACTGTATTTGAAGGTGAAGGTGATTTTGTAGACATGTGTGAAAGACATGTTCTGAAATGCAAGTGTTGTTATTTGGAGAGCACATCGGTTACGTGTCAGATGTGTAGCCAAGCAGTAATGGGTCGCCATAGCTGCAAATATTAGCCGCTAAAATGACGTGTTGTCAGCTGAAGTCTGATGATGCAGACGACCGTAAGGACGAAGTACCCAAGAGTACCGCTAGGCCCCGCCACTTTAGCTCAGTGTTAGAGCATTGGTCTAATAAACCAGGGGTCGTAAGTTCCGTCCTCACAGGAGAAAGATGAATTTTGGAAATCAGTTGCGCGTCGTGGCCGTATAGCAAACAGTATCTGTGATGACGAACAATTAGCGACAGGCGTTTTATTAAGAATTACTCTCAGATGTGATTAAGGCGAATGGCGCAGATAAAGCATTTGCCAAAGCGGTACAGCATAAGGTGGAACGAGGTCGTCGTCGTCGCCGCCGCCGCCGCCGCCGTCGCCGCCGCTTCTGCAGAAGTAGCAAATGGCCATCGTAGCAAATGCGGCGAGGGACGCCCTGCCTTCGATTCCGAATGCACAAAGTGTGTGGTCTTGTTTCTCAGTCTATATTTGGTCGGTCTCGTAAGAGGTTGAATGTTACGAATGGGTGGGAAAGAGCAAGGGGCAGCGGCTGTGTAGAACGAAAACACAAATCCTCAGGGGTGTGAGCGTTGCGAGATGAGTCGTATACATGTTGTATTGGTCGTCGGTGACCGTGTGGCCTAATGGATAAGGCGTCGGACTTCGGATGTGAAGATTACAGGTTCGAATGCTGTCACGATCGTTTTTTTTCCAGTTCTGAAAAAGAAACATACCGTTTTAATGCAGCAATTGAGCAGTACGAAACCGTCTGAATGTTGCTGTTGACCATTTTTTGCTTTGGAGATGCTCTTGAGCTTGAAACACACACAACAAGACCGGTGTTAACTAGCGAAATGGTCGGCAGAGTACCGACACCACGTGTTTTGACTGGCATTTGCACATCTAAAACAACGTCGGAAAGAAACTCGTTCGGCTTTTGAGTCACATCAAGTATGTGTGTTAATTTTGACGCCACTATCTCTGCATGTTGTAATGCAATTTCTTTACCTCTCAGAAATGATTATGACATAAAAGTGAAGTACGTGACGAGTGTGACGTTAGGAAAACATTAGGCAGCATGGAGACATTCTGTATGGGACCACCCAACCCAAACGAGTACTGTGTGACGTGCTACCCGGCAGGTATTCACCGAGGTAGCCGGCTAGCTCAGTCGGTTGAGCGTCAGACTCTTATTTCCAGGGTCGTGGGTTCGAGCCACACGCTGGGCGGAACGGAATTTTGTTCCGCTGCAGATGTAAATTACCGTTTTTCTGAATAACGAGATGTAATGGAAATAGCAACTTTAAACTTTGCCTACGTCTCTGTCAGTCGCGAGGAAACTGTATTTGAAGGTGAAGTTGATTTTGTAGACATGTGTGAAAGACATGTTTTGAAATGCAAGTGTTGTTATTTGGAGAGCACATCGGTTACGTGTCAGATGTGTAGCCAAGCAGTAATGGTTCGCCATAGCTGCAAATATTAGCCACTAAAATGACGTGTTGTCAGCTGAAGTCTGATGATGCAGACGACGTAAGGACGAAGTACCCAAGAGTACCGCTAGGCCGCGCCGCTTTAGCTCAGTGTTAGAGCATTGGTCTAATAAACCAGGGGTCGTAAGTTCCGTCCTCACAGGAGAAAGATGAATTTTGGAAATCAGTTGCGCGTCGTGGCCGTATAGCAAACAGTATCTGTGATGACGAACAATTAGCGACAGGCGTTTTATTAAGAATTACTCTCAGATGTGATTAAGGCGAATGGCGCAGATAAAGCATTTGCCAAAGCGGTATAGCATAAGGTGGAACGAGGCAGTTTGAATTAGATTTTATAGATGTATTTCTCACATATCTCAGAGCCTCTCGCGGTCGTCGTTGTCGTCGTCGTCGCCGCCGCCGCCGTCGCCGCTTCTGCAGAAGTAGCAAATGGCCATCGTAGCAAATGCGGCGAGGGACGCCCTGCCTTCGATTCCGAATGCACAAAGTGTGTGGTCTTGTTTCTCAGTCTATATTTGGTCGGTCTCGTAAGAGGTTGAATGTTACGAATGGGTGGGAAAGAGCAAGGGGCAGCGGCTGTGTAGAACGAAAACACAAATCCTCAGGGGTGTGAGCGTTGCGAGATGAGTCGTATACATGTTGTATTGGTCGTCAGTGACCGTGTGGCCTAATGGATAAGGCGTCGGACTTCGGATGTGAAGATTACAGGTTCGAATGCTGTCACGATCGTTTTTTTTTCCAGTTCTGAAAAAGAAACATACCGTTTTAATGTAGCAATTGAGCAGTACGAAACCGTCTGAATGTTGCTGTTGACCATTTTTTGCTTTGGAGATGCTCTTGAGCTTGAAACACACACAACAAGACCGGTGTTAACTAGCGAAATGGTCGGCAGAGTACCGACACCGCGTGTTTTGACTGGCATTTGCACATGTAAAACAACGTCGGAAAGAAACTCGTTCGGCTTTTGAGTCACATCAAGTATGTGTGTTAATTTTGACGCCACTAGCTCTGCATGTTGTAATGCAATTTCTTTACCTCTCAGAAATGATTATGACATAAAAGTGAAGTACGTGACGAGTGTGACGTTAGGAAAACATTAGGCAGCATGGAGAGATTCTGTATGGGACCACCCAACCCAAACGAGTACTGTGTGACGTGCTACCCGGCAGGTATTCACCGAGGTAGCCGGCTAGCTCAGTCGGTAGAGCGTCAGACTCTTATTTCCAGGGTCGTGGGTTCGAGCCACACGCTGGGCGGAACGGAATTTTGTTCCGCTGCAGATGTAAATTACCGTTTTTCTGATTAACGAGATGTAATGGAAATAGCAACTTTAAACTTTGCCTACGTCTCTGTCAGTCGCGAGGAAACTGTATTTGAAGGTGAAGGTGATTTTGTAGACATGTGTGAAAGACATGTTTTGAAATGCAAGTGTTGTTATTTGGAGAGCACATCGGTTACGTGTCAGATGTGTAGCCAAGCAGTAATGGTTCGCCATAGCTGCAAATATTAGCCGCTAAAATGACGTGTTGTCAGCTGAAGTCTGATGATGCAGACGACCGTAAGGACGAAGTACCCAAGAGTACCGCTAGGCCGCGCCGCTTTAGCTCAGTGTTAGAGCATTGGTCTAATAAACCAGGGGTCGTAAGTTCCGTCCTCACAGGAGAAAGATGAATTTTGGAAATCAGTTGCGCGTCGTGGCCGTATAGCAAACAGTATCTGTGATGACGAACAATTAGCGACAGGCGTTTTATTAAGAATTACTCTCAGATGTGATTAAGGCGAATGGCGCAGATAAAGCATTTGCCAAAGAGGTATAGCATAAGGTGGAACGAGGCAGTTTGAATTACATTTTATAGATCTCAGAGCCTCTCGCGGTCGTCGTTGTCGTCGTCGTCGTCGTCGCCGCCGCCGCCGTCGCCGCTTCTGCAGAAGTAGCAAATGGCCATCGTAGCAAATGCGGCGAGGGACGCCCTGCCTTCGATTCCGAATGCACAAAGTGTGTGGTCTTGTTTCTCAGTCTATATTTGGTCGGTCTCGTAAGAGGTTGAATGTTACGAATGGGTGGGAAAGAGCAAGGGGCAGCGGCTGTGTAGAACGAAAACACAAATCCTCAGGGGTGTGAGCGTTGCGAGATGAGTCGTATACATGTTGTATTGGTCGTCAGTGACCGTGTGGCCTAATGGATAAGGCGTCGGACTTCGGATGTGAAGATTACAGGTTCGAATGCTGTCACGATCGTTTTTTTTCCAGTTCTGAAAAAGAAACATACCGTTTTAATGTAGCAATTGAGCAGTACGAAACCGTCTGAATGTTGCTGTTGACCATTTTTTGCTTTGGAGATGCTCTTGAGCTTGAAACACACACAACAAGACCGGTGTTAACTAGCGAAATGGTCGGCAGAGTACCGACACCGCGTGTTTTGACTGGCATTTGCACATCTAAAACAACGTCGGAAAGAAACTCGTTCGGCTTTTGAGTCACATCAAGTATGTGTGTTAATTTTGACGCCACTAGCTCTGCATGTTGTAATGCAATTTCTATACCTCTCAGAAATGATTATGACATAAAAGTGAAGTACGTGACGAGTGTGACGTTAGGAAAACATTAGGCAGCATGGAGAGATTCTGTATGGGACCACCCAACCCAAACGAGTACTGTGTGACGTGCTACCCGGCAGGTATTCACCGAGGTAGCCGGCTAGCTCAGTCGGTAGAGCGTCAGACTCTTATTTCCAGAGTCGTGGGTTCGAGCCACACGCTGGGCGGCACGGGATTTTGTTCCGCTGCAGATGTAAATTACCGTTTTTCTGATTAACGAGATGTAATGGAAATAGCAACTTTAAACTTTGCCTACGTCTCTGTCTGTCGCGAGGAAACTGTATTTGAAGGTGAAGGTGATTTTGTAGACATGTGTGAAAGACATGTTCTGAAATGCAAGTGTTGTTATTTGGAGAGCACATCGGTTACGTGTCAGATGTGTAGCCAAGCAGTAATGGGTCGCCATAGCTGCAAATATTAGCCGCTAAAATGACGTGTTGTCAGCTGAAGTCTGATGATGCAGACGACCGTAAGGCCGAAGTACCCAAGAGTACCGCTAGGCCGCGCCACTTTAGCTCAGTGTTAGAGCATTGGTCTAATAAACCAGGGGTCGTAAGTTCCGTCCTCACAGGAGAAAGATGAATTTTGGAAATCAGTTGCGCGTCGTGGCCGTATAGCAAACAGTATCTGTGATGACGAACAATTAGCGACAGGCGTTTTATTAAGAATTACTCTCAGATGTGATTAAGGCGAATGGCGCAGATAAAGCATTTGCCAAAGCGGTACAGCATAAGGTGGAACGAGGTCGTCGTCGTCGCCGCCGCCGCCGTCGCCGCTTCTGCAGAAGTAGCAAATGGCCATCGTAGCAAATGCGGCGAGGGACGCCCTGCCTTCGATTCCGAATGCACAAAGTGTGTGGTCTTGTTTCTCAGTCTATATTTGGTCGGTCTCGTAAGAGGTTGAATGTTACGAATGGGTGGGAAAGAGCAAGGGGCAGCGGCTGTGTAGAACGAAAACGCAAATCCTCAGGGGTGTGAGCGTTGCGAGATGAGTCGTATACATGTTGTATTGGTCGTCGGTGACCGTGTGGCCTAATGGATAAGGCGTCGGACTTCGGATGTGAAGATTACAGGTTCGAATGCTGTCACGATCGTTTTTTTTCCAGTTCTGAAAAAGAAACATACCGTTTTAATGCAGCAATTGAGCAGTACGAAACCGTCTGAATGTTGCTGTTGACCATTTTTTGCTTTGGAGATGCTCTTGAGCTTGAAACACACACAACAAGACCGGTGTTAACTAGCGAAATGGTCGGCAGAGTACCGACACCGCGTGTTTTGACTGGCATTTGCACATCTAAAACAACGTCGGAAAGAAACTCGTTCGGCTTTTGAGTCACATCAAGTATGTGTGTTAATTTTGACGCCACTAGCTCTGCATGTTGTAATGCAATTTCTTTACCTCTCAGAAATGATTATGACATAAAAGTGAAGTACGTGACGAGTGTGACGTTAGGAAAACATTAGGCAGCATGGAGAGATTCTGTATGGGACCACCCAACCCAAACGAGTACTGTGTGACGTGCTACCCGGCACGTATTCACCGAGGTAGCCGGCTAGCTCAGTCGGTAGAGCGTCAGACTCTTATTTCCAGGGTCATGGGTTCGAGCCACACACTGGGCGGAACGGAATTTTGTTCCGCTGCAGATGTAAATTACCGTTTTTCTGATTAACGAGATGTAATGGAAATAGCAACTTTAAACTTTGCCTACGTCTCTGTCAGTCGCGAGGAAACTGTATTTGAAGGTGAAGGTGATTTTGTAGACATGTGTGAAAGACATGTTTTGAAATGCAAGTGTTGTTATTTGGAGAGCACATCGGTTACGTGTCAGATGTGTAGCCAAGCAGTAATGGTTCGCCATAGCTGCAAATATTAGCCGCTAAAATGACGTGTTGTCAGCTGAAGTCTGATGATGCAGACGACCGTAAGGACGAAGTACCCAAGAGTACCGCTAGGCCGCGCCGCTTTAGCTCAGTGTTAGAGCATTGGTCTAATAAACCAGGGGTCGTAAGTTCCGTCCTCACAGGAGAAAGATGAATTTTGGAAATCAGTTGCGCGTCGTGGCCGTATAGCAAACAGTATCTGTGATGACGAACAATTAGCGACAGGCGTTTTATTAAGAATTACTCTCAGATGTGATTAAGGCGAATGGCGCAGATAAAGCATTTGCCAAAGCGGTACAGCATAAGGTGGAACGAGGCAGTTTGAATTACATTTTATAGATGTATTTCTCACATATCTCAGAGCCTCTCGCGGTCGTCGTCGTCGTCGTCGTCGTCGTCGTCGTCGTCGCCGTCGCCGCTTCTGCAGAAGTAGCAAATGGCCATCGTAGCAAATGCGGCGAGGGACGCCCTGCCTTCGATTCCGAATGCACAAAGTGTGTGGTCTTGTTTCTCAGTCTATATTTGGTCGGTCTCGTAAGAGGTTGAATGTTACGAATGGGTGGGAAAGAGCAAGGGGCAGCGGCTGTGTAGAACGAAAACACAAATCCTCAGGGGTGTGAGCGTTGCGAGATGAGTCGTATACATGTTGTATTGGTCGTCGGTGACCGTGTGGCCTAATGGATAAGGCGTCGGACTTCGGATGTGAAGATTACAGGTTCGAATGCTGTCACGATCGTTTTTTTTTCCAGTTCTGAAAAAGAAACATACCGTTTTAATGCAGCAATTGAGCAGTACGAAACCGTCTGAATGTTGCTGTTGACCATTTTTTGCTTTGGAGATGCTCTTGAGCTTGAAACACACACAACAAGACCGGTGTTAACTAGCGAAATGGTCGGCAGAGTACCGACACCGCGTGTTTTGACTGGCATTTGCACATGTAAAACAACGTCGGAAAGAAACTCGTTCGGCTTTTGAGTCACATCAAGTATGTGTGTTAATTTTGACGCCACTAGCTCTGCATGTTGTAATGCAATTTCTTTACCTCTCAGAAATGATTATGACATAAAAGTGAAGTACGTGACGAGTGTGACGTTAGGAAAACATTAGGCAGCATGGAGAGATTCTGTATGGGACCACCCAACCCAAACGAGTACTGTGTGACGTGCTACCCGGCAGGTATTCACCGAGGTAGCCGGCTAGCTCAGTCGGTAGAGCGTCAGACTCTTATTTCCAGGGTCGTGGGTTCGAGCCACACGCTGGGCGGAACGGAATTTTGTTCCGCTGCAGATGTAAATTACCGTTTTTCTTATTAACGAGATGTAATGGAAATAGCAACTTTAAACTTTGCCTACGTCTCTGTCAGTCGCGAGGAAACTGTATTTGAAGGTGAAGGTGATTTTGTAGACATGTGTGAAAGACATGTTTTGAAATGCAAGTGTTGTTATTTGGAGAGCACATCGGTTACGTGTCAGATGTGTAGCCAAGCAGTAATGGTTCGCCATAGCTGCAAATATTAGCCGCTAAAATGACGTGTTGTCAGCTGAAGTCTGATGATGCAGACGACCGTAAGGACGAAGTACCCAAGAGTACCGCTAGGCCGCGCCGCTTTAGCTCAGTGTTAGAGCATTGGTCTAATAAACCAGGGGTCGTAAGTTCCGTCCTCACAGGAGAAAGATGAATTTTGGAAATCAGTTGCGCGTCGTGGCCGTATAGCAAACAGTATC
This sequence comes from Schistocerca gregaria, assembly GCF_023897955.1. NCBI lineage: Eukaryota > Metazoa > Arthropoda > Insecta > Orthoptera > Acrididae > Schistocerca > Schistocerca gregaria. Next base: position 1,202,737 of record NW_026061697.1, read on the forward strand.
TGTGATGACGAACAATTAGCGACAGGCGTTTTATTAAGAATTACTCTCAGATGTGATTAAGGCGAATGGCGCAGATAAAGCATTTGCCAAAGAGGTATAGCATAAGGTGGAACGAGGCAGTTTGAATTACATTTTATAGATCTCAGAGCCTCTCGCGGTCGTCGTTGTCGTCGTCGTCGTCGCCGCCGCCGCCGTCGCCGCTTCTGCAGAAGTAGCAAATGGCCATCGTAGCAAATGCGGCGAGGGACGCCCTGCCTTCGATTCCGAATGCACAAAGTGTGTGGTCTTGTTTCTCAGTCTATATTTGGTCGGTCTCGTAAGAGGTTGAATGTTACGAATGGGTGGGAAAGAGCAAGGGGCAGCGGCTGTGTAGAACGAAAACACAAATCCTCAGGGGTGTGAGCGTTGCGAGATGAGTCGTATACATGTTGTATTGGTCGTCAGTGACCGTGTGGCCTAATGGATAAGGCGTCGGACTTCGGATGTGAAGATTACAGGTTCGAATGCTGTCACGATCGTTTTTTTTCCAGTTCTGAAAAAGAAACATACCGTTTTAATGTAGCAATTGAGCAGTACGAAACCGTCTGAATGTTGCTGTTGACCATTTTTTGCTTTGGAGATGCTCTTGAGCTTGAAACACACACAACAAGACCGGTGTTAACTAGCGAAATGGTCGGCAGAGTACCGACACCGCGTGTTTTGACTGGCATTTGCACATCTAAAACAACGTCGGAAAGAAACTCGTTCGGCTTTTGAGTCACATCAAGTATGTGTGTTAATTTTGACGCCACTAGCTCTGCATGTTGTAATGCAATTTCTTTACCTCTCAGAAATGATTATGACATAAAAGTGAAGTACGTGACGAGTGTGACGTTAGGAAAACATTAGGCAGCATGGAGAGATTCTGTATGGGACCACCCAACCCAAACGAGTACTGTGTGACGTGCTACCCGGCAGGTATTCACCGAGGTAGCCGGCTAGCTCAGTCGGTAGAGCGTCAGACTCTTATTTCCAGAGTCGTGGGTTCGAGCCACACGCTGGGCGGAACGGAATTTTGTTCCGCTGCAGATGTAAATTACCGTTTTTCTGATTAACGAGATGTAATGGAAATAGCAACTTTAAACTTTGCCTACGTCTCTGTCTGTCGCGAGGAAACTGTATTTGAAGGTGAAGGTGATTTTGTAGACATGTGTGAAAGACATGTTCTGAAATGCAAGTGTTGTTATTTGGAGAGCACATCGGTTACGTGTCAGATGTGTAGCCAAGCAGTAATGGGTCGCCATAGCTGCAAATATTAGCCGCTAAAATGACGTGTTGTCAGCTGAAGTCTGATGATGCAGACGACCGTAAGGACGAAGTACCCAAGAGTACCGCTAGGCCGCGCCACTTTAGCTCAGTGTTAGAGCATTGGTCTAATAAACCAGGGGTCGTAAGTTCCGTCCTCACAGGAGAAAGATGAATTTTGGAAATCAGTTGCGCGTCGTGGCCGTATAGCAAACAGTATCTGTGATGACGAACAATTAGCGACAGGCGTTTTATTAAGAATTACTCTCAGATGTGATTAAGGCGAATGGCGCAGATAAAGCATTTGCCAAAGCGGTACAGCATTCTTCGGCGGACCTCGGAAGAGTTCCGCCCTTCGATACCTTGCAGAGTACTGCTACGTATCGAAGTGTTAGGGCTTCGCAGAAGTCGCAGTCGCAGTCGCAGTCGCAGTCGCAGTCGCAGTTCCGGAACCGCCAGCAGCAGCAGCAGCAGCAGCAGCAGCAGCAGTTTCCAGTGCCGCCAGTTTTGCAGTAGCAGTCGTCGCCGGACCCAGCCGCAGCTTCCGGACCCAGCCGCCGCCGCCGCCGCCGCCGCCGCAGCTTCCGGCCCCCGCCGCCGCCGCCGCCGCCGGCGCCGCCGCAGCTTCCGGCCCCCGCCGCCGCCGCCGCCGCCGCCGCCGCCAGGACCCAGTGCTTCGTCTTCCTCTCCTGCTTTCGTTGTCGTCGCTATTCTCGTCTTCGTCTTTGCCTTCATCCTTTCGCTCCTCGACGTCTCTCATCTGTCATCTGTAATCTGTTCCTGACTTTGTCCCTTGTCTGTCCCCATTCTTCTTTTCTGTGTTTCCAGTTTTCGTTACTGCCATCATGACCACCCCCACCACCACCGCCACTACCACCGCCATCGTCTATACGACGCCCTCCCTCGCTGCCACTACTCTTACTTGGTGTGCTCAGTCGCCCCCGTCCTACTATATCCCGCCCCTCCTCACCCTTCCCACCCCAGCTCCCTTTGTCGCCCCATCCCCTGCTCCTTCTCCCCAAGCCTCCACACACGACCCCTTTCCCCCACTCCCCCACACCACTCATGCGGCCCCTGCCAGGGTTGTGTCTCGTCGGGCTACGACCCATGCCGCACCATCGCCGGCGCCGGCACCACCACCTGCAGCAGCGCCACAACCAGCAACAGCACCAACAGCAGCACCAACAGCAGCACCAGCACCAGCACCGACACCGGGACCTGCCGCTTCCCGTCATCTCCCCGTCACTCCTGTGCCCCACACCTCCTCCCATCCTGTCCCCGCTGTTAAGCGTCCCAGTGGCACCCCCGCCTCCTCTGCACCCAAGAAGTCCCAGCATCTTCCCCCTCCCCCACCCCTAGATGCCATGGATGTCTCCCCTCCAGCCCCCTCTACTTCCTCTTCTAACTCCCCCTCCTACAAGTATCTCCTCTCCCGTCCTGATCCCTCTCTCCTGGAGGCCCGCAACCTGACCTTGCTCCTCCGCCAATACTTCCCTGCAGCCCCCATCTCCCTTCTTACCCCCCGTAGGGACTCTGTCTTGATCACCTCCCCAAGCCCTACCCTACACTCCGACATCCTCTCCCGAATTCCTCTCACCCGATTTGGACCTAATGCCTCCCTTGCCCCTGCTCCTTCCCCTTCCTCCCCCCGTCAACCCCAACCCCCACGTCGCCCGCCGACCCTCACCGCCGTGATCACTCGGCTTAGCCCGACGATCACGGAGGAAGAGGTGCTGGCGGAGTTGAAGGCCCACCCGTACCTGGAGGTGCGAGCTGTTCGCCGCATTTTCAACTCTGCGGGCCCCACTCGCCTTATGCGAGTTTTCTCCGAACACGCTCCCTCCATCGACCATCTCCTTAAGGAGGGTGCCCTCCTCTTCCACCGCCGGTATAAGGTTGACCCCTCCCGCTCCCCACCACAATCCATTCGCTGCCAGAGGTGTCTGCGTTATAACGCACACCCAACATCAGAGTGCCGCGAGGCCCCAGTCTGCCCGCATTGTAAGCAAGCGCACTTCCTCCGGCAGTGCCCCAACCTTCAGTCTCCTCCCTCCTGCAATACCTGCAACCTCCAACACCCTACCTACTCCCAGAAATGCAAGGCTCGACCTCCTCCATCCGCTCCTGAACTCACTGTTCCTCTCCGCCCTTTGGATGACCCCACCCCTCCTGGCAATTCCCTCCGTCCTCCCCCCACCGCAGAGGACATCATCAGGTTCGTCACAATAGTGCTCCAGAACGTCCATCCCTTTCAGCGTCCCCACACCCTCCACCAGATTTCCCTCGCTGCCCGTTCCGTGTTCCACCTCAACACCTACGCCACCTATTCCCACAACCAGGCCCATTTCACCTTCTCCCGTCTCGACACCCTCGTTTAAATTCCCATTATGGCACGACAGCACCGTATCCTGTTCAATAACATCCGCTCCCTTCCCACCAACAAGCACCTCCTTATGCATACCCTTACGACCCACCGTGTGGATGCCTTCCTTCTGAACGAAACCTTTCTTCAGCCCCACCACACCGTCCACACCTCGCCCTACCTCCTTCACCGGTCTGACAATCCACTCCAGATAGCGCGTGGCGGAGTTGCCATTGGCCACCACCGCCAGATCCCTGTCCGGCTCCAACCCCTCCTTCCTGACCCCACAGAACACTTGATCCTTAGTCTCTTCTTCCCCGGCCTTACCCTTACCTGTGCCACCATCTATGTCCGCCCCGCTGCACCTATTCCTTTCGACTTCCTTTCCCACATCGACCGTACCTTCTCCTCCTACGTGATCGCCGCCGACCTTAACATCCATAGTCGTTCTGCCGCCCAGTTACGGCGGTGGCATCGGTTCCTTGCCACCCTCCAAGGCGACGTCCTTCCAATTCCCCAACACACCCGCCCTGAATCCAATACCACTCCCGATGTCGTCCTAGCCTCCCCCACCCTGCTTGGCCGCATAGCGGTGGACGTCCTTGATCCCATTGGCAGTGACCATCTCCCTGTCCTCCTCACTGTATCAGACGGTCGTCGCCCCCGTCCCGACCCGCGCCATGACCCTCCCCCGAAATATGTCCATGACTACTCCCGTGCCAACTGGAATGCCTACCGGGACTCCCTTGCTCTCCAGGTCGATAGCCACCCCCTCACCTACCACCAACCTGATGACGTTACCCGTGCTGCCTCCTTTCTCCAGCAGACCTTGTCTGAGGCCGTGGAGGCCCACGTCCCTACCATTGCCATCCATCCGCACCGCCCCACCTTACCCCCACAGGCCGTCCTTCTCCTGCGTGAATCCCGCCGGCTCTACCGTGCCTTCCTTCACACACGTGACCAGGACACACTACGACGCCACCGGCAACTACAGCGACACATCAGGAACTTACTCACGGCAAAGAAACGCCGGGACTGGCGACAGACATGCACCCGTCTTAATGCCACCTTACCTATCAACTCGTCCAAGTACTGGTCAGCCTTCCGCCGCCTTACCGGATCTAAACCCTCTCCCTACTACCCTCTCCTTCATGATGACCACCCCTTCCCTGATGCCCTTAGTAAGGCCAACCATTTCGCCTCCTACCTCTCCGATATCCTTACCATCCCTGACGATCCCCAGTTCGATTATTCCCTCTTTCCTGCTGTCCGTGATCGAACTGATACCTCTGTCCCCCCGCTTGCTCCTGGCTTCCAGTACTTGGACAACATCACACACACAGAACTAAATACCCCAATCACCACTCAAGATATCATTGCTACACTTCGCCCTAAACGCAACACTGCTCCCGGTCACGATCGTGTTACTTACCGTCACCTCCGTGAAGCTCCTGCCTCCTTCCTCTCCACATTAGCCAGGCTCTACAATGTGGTCCTGTCCACCGGCTACTACCCCGACCTGTGGAAAACCTCCCGGATCCTGATGTTCCTCAAGCCCGACAAACCGCCTTCCGCTGTCTCCTCCTACCGTCCCATCAGCCTTACCTCGGTCTTCAGCAAGGTCCTGGAATCCATTCTTACCCGCCGCCTACACAAGCACCTTCACCAACACCGCCTCCTCCCCCCTACCCAATGTGGCTTTCGGCCGTCCTTCTCAGCCGATGACCTCCTCCTTCACCTCACTCACCTCCTCTCCGAACAACTCAATTCCCGTCGTTCCGCCATCTTCCTTTCCCTCGACCTCGAACGCGCATATGACCGTGTGTGGCATTCCGGTCTCCTTTTCAAGCTCCAAACCTTTGCTCTTCCTCTCAACTATGTCCGTCTGGTCGCTTCCTTCCTTTCCCACCGTCCTTCCTATGTCACCATCCACAACACTGATTCCTACACCTTCTACCCCTCCGCCGGTGTGCCCCAAGGTTCCGTCCTTTCCCCTCTTCTCTACCTCCTTTACACGGCAGACATGCCTCCACCTGCACCTCCCCTACACCTTCTCCAGTACGCCGATGACACTGCCTTCCTTGCCCTCGCTCCCACCCTGCAACGCTCCCAGCACCTTCTCCAATCCTATCTTGACCGGTTCACCACTTGGTGTAACCAGTGGTTGCTCAAGGTCAATCCTTCCAAGACCCAGGCGATCATTGTAGGCAAAACCACTCGTTCCTTCCGTCTCCTTGATTTCTATCTTACTATTTATGGCCGTCCCATCACCCTCACACCTACTCTCACGTACCTTGGTGTCACCCTCGACCGTCGCCTCTCCTGGAACCCACATCTCCGGACGATCCAAGCCAAGGCACGCTCCCGCCTCCGCCTCCTTAAGCTCCTTTCTGGCCGTACATGGGGTCTGGACCCTTCCACCATCCTCTACACCTACAAGTCCCTCATCCGTCCTATCCTTTGCTATGCTCATCCCGCCTGGATCTCTGCCCCTCCTACCTTCTACAAGTCCATTCAGATCCTAGAACGCCATGCGCTCCGCCTCGCCTATCGCATCCGTCTCCCTTCCCCCACGCGGATCCTCTATGACCTGATTCCCTTCCCGCACCTCCTCCTTTTCCTCGAACGGTTACGGATCCTCTACACCTCCCGCAAGCTTGATCCTCCACACCCTCTTGTCTCTCCCATCCTCTCCCACCCCAACCCGCTGCCGCGCCTGCATTCCTATATCCCACCTGCTCTCCATCTTTACACCCTCCACACCCTCTCCCTCGGTGGCTTCCGTCAACTCCCCCTCCCTGATGATGCCCTCCTCCCCTCCATCTACCCCTCCTACCAACTTTGAGCCTTACCTTCCCTCTCCTCTCCTTTTCCTGTGGGCACCCTCTCTCCCTTCTCTCCCTCCCTCCCCTCCCCTTTCTCCTTGGGCTTCCACTCCCCCTACCCTCCCCCTTCTCCTCCATCCCTCTCCTCCACTGGCATCTTCCCCTCCCCCTCTCTCTCCTCTTCCCCACACCTTTTCCCCTTGGCAGGCCACGACTCTGCTGTCTTCCATCAGTTCCTTTCATCGTCCTACGCCGAAGACCATCGCATGTGTTTGTGCCTCGACTCTCCTGCAGTGTGTTTGTGTTTCGTCGTTTGTGCTCCGCTGGTTCACGTGTGGCCATCTGCCATCTGCGTTTGTGCACCGTGTTTCTCCGCTTTTATCCATTGTGCTACGCACGTGACCGACTCCGTTTTAACTCTGTTTTGTCTACTGTTTGTACCCCGCCGTCTTGATTGTGTTTATATCTCACTCATCTCTGTTCTGTGTATACTCTGAGGCCGAAGAGCGGCATACTTGGTCCGCTGCCGGCCTACCTGTTTGTCACAGGTATTAAAATCACAATAAAGGAAAAAAAAAAAAAAAAAAAGCGGTACAGCATAAGGTGGAACGAGGCAGTTTGAATTACATTTTATAGATGTATTTCTCACATATCTCAGAGCCTCTCGCGGTCGTCGTCGTCGTCGTCGTCGTCGTCGTCGCCGTCGCCGCTTCTGCAGAAGTAGCAAATGGCCATCGTAGCAAATGCGGCGAGGGACGCCCTGCCTTCGATTCCGAATGCACAAAGTGTGTGGTCTTGTTTCTCAGTCTATATTTGGTCGGTCTCGTAAGAGGTTGAATGTTACGAATGGGTGGGAAAGAGCAAGGGGCAGCGGCTGTGTAGAACGAAAACACAAATCCTCAGGGGTGTGAGCGTTGCGAGATGAGTCGTATACATGTTGTATTGGTCGTCGGTGACCGTGTGGCCTAATGGATAAGGCGTCGGACTTCGGATGTGAAGATTACAGGTTCGAATGCTGTCACGATCGTTTTTTTTCCAGTTCTGAAAAAGAAACATACCGTTTTAATGCAGCAATTGAGCAGTACGAAACCGTCTGAATGTTGCTGTTGACCATTTTTTGCTTTGGAGATGCTCTTGAGCTTGAAACACACACAACAAGACCGGTGTTAACTAGCGAAATGGTCGGCAGAGTACCGACACCACGTGTTTTGACTGGCATTTGCACATCTAAAACAACGTCGGAAAGAAACTCGTTCGGCTTTTGAGTCACATCAAGTATGTGTGTTAATTTTGACGCCACTAGCTCTGCATGTTGTAATGCAATTTCTTTACCTCTCAGAAATGATTATGACATAAAAGTGAAGTACGTGACGAGTGTGACGTTAGGAAAACATTAGGCAGCATGGAGAGATTCTGTATGGGACCACCCAACCCAAACGAGTACTGTGTGACGTGCTACCCGGCAGGTGTTCACCGAGGTAGCCGGCTAGCTCAGTCGGTAGAGCGTCAGACTCTTATTTCCAGGGTCGTGGGTTCGAGCCACACGCTGGGCGGAACGGAATTTTGTTCCGCTGCAGATGTAAATTACCGTTTTTCTGATTAACGAGATGTAATGGAAATAGCAACTTTAAACTTTGCCTACGTCTCTGTCAGTCGCGAGGAAACTGTATTTGAAGGTGAAGTTGATTTTGTAGACATGTGTGAAAGACATGTTTTGAAATGCAAGTGTTGTTATTTGGAGAGCACATCGGTTACGTGTCAGATGTGTAGCCAAGCAGTAATGGTTCGCCATAGCTGCAAATATTAGCCACTAAAATGATGTGTTGTCAGCTGAAGTCTGATGATGCAGACGACCGTAAGGACGAAGTACCCAAGAGTACCGCTAGGCCGCGCCGCTTTAGCTCAGTGTTAGAGCATTGGTCTAATAAACCAGGGGTCGTAAGTTCCGTCCTCACAGGAGAAAGATGAATTTTGGAAATCAGTTGCGCGTCGTGGCCGTATAGCAAACAGTATCTGTGATGACGAACAATTAGCGACAGGCGTTTTATTAAGAATTACTCTCAGATGTGATTAAGGCGAATGGCGCAGATAAAGCATTTGCCAAAGCGGTATAGCATAAGGTGGAACGAGGCAGTTTGAATTAGATTTTATAGATGTATTTCTCACATATCTCAGAGCCTCTCGCGGTCGTCGTTGTCGTCGTCGTCGCCGCCGCCGCCGTCGCCGCTTCTGCAGAAGTAGCAAATGGCCATCGTAGCAAATGCGGCGAGGGACGCCCTGCCTTCGATTCCGAATGCACAAAGTGTGTGGTCTTGTTTCTCAGTCTATATTTGGTCGGTCTCGTAAGAGGTTGAATGTTACGAATGGGTGGGAAAGAGCAAGGGGCAGCGGCTGTGTAGAACGAAAACACAAATCCTCAGGGGTGTGAGCGTTGCGAGATGAGTCGTATACATGTTGTATTGGTCGTCGGTGACCGTGTGGCCTAATGGATAAGGCGTCGGACTTCGGATGTGAAGATTACAGGTTCGAATGCTGTCACGATCGTTTTTTTTCCAGTTCTGAAAAAGAAACATACCGTTTTAATGCAGCAATTGAGCAGTACGAAACCGTCTGAATGTTGCTGTTGACCATTTTTTGCTTTGGAGATGCTCTTGAGCTTGAAACACACACAACAAGACCGGTGTTAACTAGCGAAATGGTCGGCAGAGTACCGACACCACGTGTTTTGACTGGCATTTGCACATCTAAAACAACGTCGGAAAGAAACTCGTTCGGCTTTTGAGTCACATCAAGTATGTGTGTTAATTTTGACGCCACTAGCTCTGCATGTTGTAATGCAATTTCTTTACCTCTCAGAAATGATTATGACATAAAAGTGAAGTACGTGACGAGTGTGACGTTAGGAAAACATTAGGCAGCATGGAGAGATTCTGTATGGGACCACCCAACCCAAACGAGTACTGTGTGACGTGCTACCCGGCAGGTATTCACCGAGGTAGCCGGCTAGCTCAGTCGGTAGAGCGTCAGACTCTTATTTCCAGGGTCGTGGGTTCGAGCCACACGCTGGGCGGAACGGAATTTTGTTCCGCTGCAGATGTAAATTACCGTTTTTCTGATTAACGAGATGTAATGGAAATAGCAACTTTAAACTTTGCCTACGTCTCTGTCAGTCGCGAGGAAACTGTATTTGAAGGTGAAGTTGATTTTGTAGACATGTGTGAAAGACATGTTTTGAAATGCAAGTGTTGTTATTTGGAGAGCACATCGGTTACGTGTCAGATGTGTAACCAAGCAGTAATGGTTCGCCATAGCTGCAAATATTAGCCACTAAAATGACGTGTTGTCAGCTGAAGTCTGATGATGCAGACGACCGTAAGGACGAAGTACCCAAGAGTACCGCTAGGCCGCGCCGCTTTAGCTCAGTGTTAGAGCATTGGTCTAATAAACCAGGGGTCGTAAGTTCCGTCCTCACAGGAGAAAGATGAATTTTGGAAATCAGTTGCGCGTCGTGGCCGTATAGCAAACAGTATCTGTGATGACGAACAATTAGCGACAGGCGTTTTATTAAGAATTACTCTCAGATGTGATTAAGGCGAATGGCGCAGATAAAGCATTTGCCAAAGCGGTACAGCATAAGGTGGAACGAGGTCGTCGTCGTCGCCGCCGCCGCCGTCGCCGCTTCTGCAGAAGTAGCAAATGGCCATCGTAGCAAATGCGGCGAGGGACGCCCTGCCTTCGATTCCGAATGCACAAAGTGTGTGGTCTTGTTTCTCAGTCTATATTTGGTCGGTCTCGTAAGAGGTTGAATGTTACGAATGGGTGGGAAAGAGCAAGGGGCAGCGGCTGTGTAGAACGAAAACACAAATCCTCAGGGGTGTGAGCGTTGCGAGATGAGTCGTATACATGTTGTATTGGTCGTCAGTGACCGTGTGGCCTAATGGATAAGGCTTCGGACTTCGGATGTGAAGATTACAGGTTCGAATGCTGTCACGATCGTTTTTTTTCCAGTTCTGAAAAAGAAACATACCGTTTTAATGTAGCAATTGAGCAGCACGAAACCGTCTGAATGTTGCTGTTGACCATTTTTTGCTTTGGAGATGCTCTTGAGCTTGAAACACACACAACAAGACCGGTGTTAACTAGCGAAATGGTCGGCAGAGTACCGACACCGCGTGTTTTGACTGGCATTTGCACATCTAAAACAACGTCGGAAAGAAACTCGTTCGGCTTTTGAGTCACATCAAGTATGTGTGTTAATTTTGACGCCACTAGCTCTGCATGTTGTAATGCAATTTCTTTACCTCTCAGAAATGATTATGACATAAAAGTGAAGTACGTGACGAGTGTGACGTTAGGAAAACATTAGGCAGCATGGAGAGATTCTGTATGGGACCACCCAACCCAAACGAGTACTGTGTGACGTGCTACCCGGCACGTATTCACCGAGGTAGCCGGCTAGCTCAGTCGGTAGAGCGTCAGACTCTTATTTCCAGGGTCATGGGTTCGAGCCACACACTGGGCGGAACGGAATTTTGTTCCGCTGCAGATGTAAATTACCGTTTTTCTGATTAACGAGATGTAATGGAAATAGCAACTTTAAACTTTGCCTACGTCTCTGTCAGTCGCGAGGAAACTGTATTTGAAGGTGAAGGTGATTTTGTAGACATGTGTGAAAGACATGTTTTGAAATGCAAGTGTTGTTATTTGGAGAGCACATCGGTTACGTGTCAGATGTGTAGCCAAGCAGTAATGGTTCGCCATAGCTGCAAATATTAGCCGCTAAAATGACGTGTTGTCAGCTGAAGTCTGATGATGCAGACGACCGTAAGGACGAAGTACCCAAGAGTACCGCTAGGCCGCGCCGCTTTAGCTCAGTGTTAGAGCATTGGTCTAATAAACCAGGGGTCGTAAGTTCCGTCCTCACAGGAGAAAGATGAATTTTGGAAATCAGTTGCGCGTCGTGGCCGTATAGCAAACAGTATCTGTGATGACGAACAATTAGCGACAGGCGTTTTATTAAGAATTACTCTCAGATGTGATTAAGGCGAATGGCGCAGATAAAGCATTTGCCAAAGCGGTACAGCATAAGGTGGAACGAGGCAGTTTGAATTACATTTTATAGATGTATTTCTCACATATCTCAGAGCCTCTCGCGGTCGTCGTCGTCGTCGTCGCCGCCGCATCCGCCGTCGCCGCTTCTGCAGAAGTAGCAAATGGCCATCGTAGCAAATGCGGCGAGGGACGCCCTGCCTTCGATTCCGAATGCACAAAGTGTGTGGTCTTGTTTCTCAGTCTATATTTGGTCGGTCTCGTAAGAGGTTGAATGTTACGAATGGGTGGGAAAGAGCAAGGGGCAGCGGCTGTGTAGAACGAAAACACAAATCCTCAGGGGTGTGAGCGTTGCGAGATGAGTCGTATACATGTTGTATTGGTCGTCGGTGACCGTGTGGCCTAATGGATAAGGCGTCGGACTTCGGATGTGAAGATTACAGGTTCGAATGCTTTCACGATCGTTTTTTTTCCAGTTCTGAAAAAGAAACATACCGTTTTAATGCAGCAATTGAGCAGTACGAAACCGTCTGAATGTTGCTGTTGACCATTTTTTGCTTTGGAGATGCTCTTGAGCTTGAAACACACACAACAAGACCGGTGTTAACTAGCGAAATGGTCGGCAGAGTACCGACACCGCGTGTTTTGACTGGCATTTGCACATCTAAAACAACGTCGGAAAGAAACTCGTTCGGCTTTTGAGTCACATCAGGTATGTGTGTTAATTTTGACGCCACTAGCTCTGCATGTTGTAATGCAATTTCTTTACCTCTCAGAAATGATTATGACATAAAAGTGAAGTACGTGACGAGTGTGACGTTAGGAAAACATTAGGCAGCATGGAGAGATTCTGTATGGGACCACCCAACCCAAACGAGTACTGCGTGACGTGCTACCCGGCACGTATTCACCGAGGTAGCCGGCTAGCTCAGTCGGTAGAGCGTCAGACTCTTATTTCCAGGGTCATGGGTTCGAGCCACACGCTGGGCGGAACGGAATTTTGTTCCGCTGCAGATGTAAATTACCGTTTTTCTGATTAACGAGATGTAATGGAAATAGCAACTTTAAACTTTGCCTACGTCTCTGTCAGTCGCGAGGAAACTGTATTTGAAGGTGAAGGTGATTTTGTAGACATGTGTGAAAGACATGTTTTGAAATGCAAGTGTTGTTATTTGGAGAGCACATCGGTTACGTGTCAGATGTGTAGCCAAGCAGTAATGGTTCGCCATAGCTGCAAATATTAGCCGCTAAAATGACGTGTTGTCAGCTGAAGTCTGATGATGCAGACGACCGTAAGGACGAAGTACCCAAGAGAACCGCTAGGCCGCGCCGCTTTAGCTCAGTGTTAGAGCATTGGTCTAATAAACCAGGGGTCGTAAGTTCCGTCCTCACAGGAGAAAGATGAATTTTGGAAATCAGTTGCGCGTCGTGGCCGTATAGCAAACAGTATCTGTGATGACGAACAATTAGCGACAGGCGTTTTATTAAGAATTACTCTCAGATGTGATTAAGGCGAATGGCGCAGATAAAGCATTTGCCAAAGCGGTACAGCATAAGGTGGAACGAGGCAGTTTGAATTACATTTTATAGATGTATTTCTCACATATCTCAGAGCCTCTCGCGGTCGTCGTCGTCGTCGTCGTCGCCGCCGCCGCCGCCGTCGCCGCTTCTGCAGAAGTAGCAAATGGCCATCGTAGCAAATGCGGCGAGGGACGCCCTGCCTTCGATTCCGAATGCACAAAGTGTGTGGTCTTGTTTCTCAGTCTATATTTGGTCGGTCTCGTAAGAGGTTGAATGTTACGAATGGGTGGGAAAGAGCAAGGGGCAGCGGCTGTGTAGAACGAAAACACAAATCCTCAGGGGTGTGAGCGTTGCGAGATGAGTCGTATACATGTTGTATTGGTCGTCGGTGACCGTGTGGCCTAATGGATAAGGCGTCGGACTTCGGATGTGAAGATTACAGGTTCGAATGCTGTCACGATCGTTTTTTTTTCCAGTTCTGAAAAAGAAACATACCGTTTTAATGCAGCAATTGAGCAGTACGAAACCGTCTGAATGTTGCTGTTGACCATTTTTTGCTTTGGAGATGCTCTTGAGCTTGAAACACACACAACAAGACCGGTGTTAACTAGCGAAATGGTCGGCAGAGTACCGACACCGCGTGTTTTGCCTGGCATTTGCACATGTAAAACAACGTCGGAAAGAAACTCGTTCGGCTTTTGAGTCACATCAAGTATGTGTGTTAATTTTGACGCCACTAGCTCTGCATGTTGTAATGCAATTTCTTTACCTCTCAGAAATGATTATGACATAAAAGTGAAGTACGTGACGAGTGTGACGTTAGGAAAACATTAGGCAGCATGGAGAGATTCTGTATGGGACCACCCAACCCAAACGAGTACTGTGTGACGTGCTACCCGGCAGGTATTCACCGAGGTAGCCGGCTAGCTCAGTCGGTAGAGCGTCAGACTCTTATTTCCAGGGTCGTGGGTTCGAGCCACACGCTGGGCGGAACGGAATTTTGTTCCGCTGCAGATGTAAATTACCGTTTTTCTGATTAACGAGATGTAATGGAAATAGCAACTTTAAACTTTGCCTACGTCTCTGTCAGTCGCGAGGAAACTGTATTTGAAGGTGAAGGTGATTTTGTAGACATGTGTGAAAGACATGTTTTGAAATGCAAGTGTTGTTATTTGGAGAGCACATCGGTTACGTGTCAGATGTGTAGCCAAGCAGTAATGGTTCGCCATAGCTGCAAATATTAGCCGCTAAAATGACGTGTTGTCAGCTGAAGTCTGATGATGCAGACGACCGTAAGGACGAAGTACCCAAGAGTACCGCTAGGCCGCGCCGCTTTAGCTCAGTGTTAGAGCATTGGTCTAATAAACCAGGGGTCGTAAGTTCCGTCCTCACAGGAGAAAGATGAATTTTGGAAATCAGTTGCGCGTCGTGGCCGTATAGCAAACAGTATCTGTGATGACGAACAATTAGCGACAGGCGTTTTATTAAGAATTACTCTCAGATGTGATTAAGGCGAATGGCGCAGATAAAGCATTTGCCAAAGAGGTATAGCATAAGGTGGAACGAGGCAGTTTGAATTACATTTTATAGATCTCAGAGCCTCTCGCGGTCGTCGTTGTCGTCGTCGTCGTCGCCGCCGCCGCCGTCGCCGCTTCTGCAGAAGTAGCAAATGGCCATCGTAGCAAATGCGGCGAGGGACGCCCTGCCTTCGATTCCGAATGCACAAAGTGTGTGGTCTTGTTTCTCAGTCTATATTTGGTCGGTCTCGTAAGAGGTTGAATGTTACGAATGGGTGGGAAAGAGCAAGGGGCAGCGGCTGTGTAGAACGAAAACACAAATCCTCAGTGGTGTGAGCGTTGCGAGATGAGTCGTATACATGTTGTATTGGTCGTCAGTGACCGTGTGGCCTAATGGATAAGGCGTCGGACTTCGGATGTGAAGATTACAGGTTCGAATGCTGTCACGATCGTTTTTTTTCCAGTTCTGAAAAAGAAACATACCGTTTTAATGTAGCAATTGAGCAGTACGAAACCGTCTGAATGTTGCTGTTGACCATTTTTTGCTTTGGAGATGCTCTTGAGCTTGAAACACACACAACAAGACCGGTGTTAACTAGCGAAATGGTCGGCAGAGTACCGACACCGCGTGTTTTGACTGGCATTTGCACATGTAAAACAACGTCGGAAAGAAACTCGTTCGGCTTTTGAGTCACATCAAGTATGTGTGTTAATTTTGACGCCACTAGCTCTGCATGTTGTAATGCAATTTCTTTACCTCTCAGAAATGATTATGACATAAAAGTGAAGTACGTGACGAGTGTGACGTTAGGAAAACATTAGGCAGCATGGAGAGATTCTGTATGGGACCACCCAACCCAAACGAGTACTGTGTGACGTGCTACCCGGCAGGTATTCACCGAGGTAGCCGGCTAGCTCAGTCGGTAGAGCGTCAGACTCTTATTTCCAGAGTCGTGGGTTCGAGCCACACGCTGGGCGGAACGGAATTTTGTTCCGCTGCAGATGTAAATTACCGTTTTTCTGATTAACGAGATGTAATGGAAATAGCAACTTTAAACTTTGCCTACGTCTCTGTCTGTCGCGAGGAAACTGTATTTGAAGGTGAAGGTGATTTTGTAGACATGTGTGAAAGACATGTTCTGAAATGCAAGTGTTGTTATTTGGAGAGCACATCGGTTACGTGTCAGATGTGTAGCCAAGCAGTAATGGGTCGCCATAGCTGCAAATATTAGCCGCTAAAATGACGTGTTGTCAGCTGAAGTCTGATGATGCAGACGACCGTAAGGACGAAGTACCCAAGAGTACCGCTAGGCCGCGCCACTTTAGCTCAGTGTTAGAGCATTGGTCTAATAAACCAGGGGTCGTAAGTTCCGTCCTCACAGGAGAAAGATGAATTTTGGAAATCAGTTGCGCGTCGTGGCCGTATAGCAAACAGTATCTGTGATGACGAACAATTAGCGACAGGCGTTTTATTAAGAATTACTCTCAGATGTGATTAAGGCGAATGGCGCAGATAAAGCATTTGCCAAAGCGGTACAGCATGAGGTGGAACGAGGCAGTTTGAATTACATTTTATAGATGTATTTCTCACATATCTCAGAGCCTCTCGCGGTCGTCGTCGTCGTCGCCGCCGTCGCCGCTTCTGCAGAAGTAGCAAATGGCCATCGTAGCAAATGCGGCGAGGGACGCCCTGCCTTCGATTCCGAATGCACAAAGTGTGTGGTCTTGTTTCTCAGTCTATATTTGGTCGGTCTCGTAAGAGGTTGAATGTTACGAATGGGTGGGAAAGAGCAAGGGGCAGCGGCTGTGTAGAACGAAAACACAAATCCTCAGGGGTGTGAGCGTTGCGAGATGAGTCGTATACTAGTTGTAGTTGGTCGTCAGTGACTGTGTGGCCTAATGGATAAGGCGTCGGACTTCGGATGTGAAGATTACAGGTTCGAATGCTGTCACGATCGTTTTTTTTCCAGTTCTGAAAAAGAAACATACCGTTTTAATGCAGCAATTGAGCAGTACGAAACCGTCTGAATGTTGCTGTTGACCATTTTTTGCTTTGGAGATGCTCTTGAGCTTGAAACACACACAACAAGACCGGTGTTAACTAGCGAAATGGTCGGCAGAGTACCGACACCACGTGTTTTGACTGGCATTTGCACATCTAAAACAACGTCGGAAAGAAACTCGTTCAGCTTTTGAGTCACATCAAGTATGTGTGTTAATTTTGACGCCACTAGCTCTGCATGTTGTAATGCAATTTCTTTACCTCTCAGAAATGATTATGACATAAAAGTGAAGTACGTGACGAGTGTGACGTTAGGAAAACATTAGGCAGCATGGAGAGATTCTGTATGGGACCACCCAACACAAACGAGTAATGTGTGACGTGCTACCCGGCAGGTATTCACCGAGGTAGCCGGCTAGCTCAGTCGGTAGAGCGTCAGACTCTTATTTCCAGGGTCGTGGGTTCGAGCCACACGCTGGGCGGAACGGAATTTTGTTCCGCTGCAGATGTAAATTACCGTTTTTCTGATTAACGAGATGTAATGGAAATAGCAACTTTAAACTTTGCCTACGTCTCTGTCAGTCGCGAGGAAACTGTATTTGAAGGTGAAGTTGATTTTGTAGACATGTGTGAAAGACATGTTTTGAAATGCAAGTGTTGTTATTTGGAGAGCACATCGGTTACGTGTCAGATGTGTAGCCAAGCAGTAATGGTTCGCCATAGCTGCAAATATTAGCCACTAAAATGACGTGTTGTCAGCTGAAGTCTGATGATGCAGACGACCGTAAGGACGAAGTACCCAAGAGTACCGCTAGGCCGCGCCGCTTTAGCTCAGTGTTAGAGCATTGGTCTAATAAACCAGGGGTCGTAAGTTCCGTCCTCACAGGAGAAAGATGAATTTTGGAAATCAGTTGCGCGTCGTGGCCGTATAGCAAACAGTATCTGTGATGACGAACAATTAGCGACAGGCGTTTTATTAAGAATTACTCTCAGATGTGATTAAGGCGAATGGCGCAGATAAAGCATTTGCCAAAGCGGTATAGCATAAGGTGGAACGAGGCAGTTTGAATTACATTTTATAGATGTATTTCTCACATATCTCAGAGCCTCTCGCGGTCGTCGTCGTCGTCGTCGTCGTCGCCGCCGCCGCCGTCGCCGCTTCTGCAGAAGTAGCAAATGGCCATCGTAGCAAATGCGGCGAGGGACGCCCTGCCTTCGATTCCGAATGCACAAAGTGTGTGGTCTTGTTTCTCAGTCTATATTTGGTCGGTCTCGTAAGAGGTTGAATGTTACGAATGGGTGGGAAAGAGCAAGGGGCAGCGGCTGTGTAGAACGAAAACACAAATCCTCAGGGGTGTGAGCGTTGCGAGATGAGTCGTATACATGTTGTATTGGTCGTCGGTGACCGTGTGGCCTAATGGATAAGGCGTCGGACTTCGGATGTGAAGATTACAGGTTCGAATGCTGTCACGATCGTTTTTTTTCCAGTTCTGAAAAAGAAACATACCGTTTTAATGCAGCAATTGAGCAGTACGAAACCGTCTGAATGTTGCTGTTGACCATTTTTTGCTTTGGAGATGCTCTTGAGCTTGAAACACACACAACAAGACCGGTGTTAACTAGCGAAATGGTCGGCAGAGTACCGACACCGCGTGTTTTGACTGGCATTTGCACATGTAAAACAACGTCGGAAAGAAACTCGTTCGGCTTTTGAGTCACATCAAGTATGTGTGTTAATTTTGACGCCACTAGCTCTGCATGTTGTAATGCAATTTCTTTACCTCTCAGAAATGATTATGACATAAAAGTGAAGTACGTGACGAGTGTGACGTTAGGAAAACATTAGGCAGCATGGAGAGATTCTGTATGGGACCACCCAACCCAAACGAGTACTGCGTGACGTGCTACCCGGCACGTATTCACCGAGGTAGCCGGCTAGCTCAGTCGGTAGAGCGTCAGACTCTTATTTCCAGGGTCATGGGTTCGAGCCACACGCTGGGCGGAACGGAATTTTGTTCCGCTGCAGATGTAAATTACCGTTTTTCTGATTAACGAGATGTAATGGAAATAGCAACTTTAAACTTTGCCTACGTCTCTGTCAGTCGCGAGGAAACTGTATTTGAAGGTGAAGGTGATTTTGTAGACATGTGTGAAAGACATGTTTTGAAATGCAAGTGTTGTTATTTGGAGAGCACATCGGTTACGTGTCAGATGTGTAGCCAAGCAGTAATGGTTCGCCATAGCTGCAAATATTAGCCGCTAAAATGACGTGTTGTCAGCTGAAGTCTGATGATGCAGACGACCGTAAGGACGAAGTACCCAAGAGTACCGCTAGGCCGCGCCGCTTTAGCTCAGTGTTAGAGCATTGGTCTAATAAACCAGGGGTCGTAAGTTCCGTCCTCACAGGAGAAAGATGAATTTTGGAAATCAGTTGCGCGTCGTGGCCGTATAGCAAACAGTATCTGTGATGACGAACAATTAGCGACAGGCGTTTTATTAAGAATTACTCTCAGATGTGATTAAGGCGAATGGCGCAGATAAAGCATTTGCCAAAGCGGTACAGCATAAGGTGGAACGAGGCAGTTTGAATTACATTTTATAGATGTATTTCTCACATATCTCAGAGCCTCTCGCGGTCGTCGTCGTCGTCGTCGTCGCCGCCGCCGCCGCCGTCGCCGCTTCTGCAGAAGTAGCAAATGGCCATGGTAGCAAATGCGGCGAGGGACGCCCTGCCTTCGATTCCGAATGCACAAAGTGTGTGGTCTTGTTTCTCAGTCTATATTTGGTCGGTCTCGTAAGAGGTTGAATGTTACGAATGGGTGGGAAAGAGCAAGGGGCAGCGGCTGTGTAGAACGAAAACACAAATCCTCAGGGGTGTGAGCGTTGCGAGATGAGTCGTATACATGTTGTATTGGTCGTCGGTGACCGTGTGGCCTAATGGATAAGGCGTCGGACTTCGGATGTGAAGATTACAGGTTCGAATGCTGTCACGATCGTTTTTTTTCCAGTTCTGAAAAAGAAACATACCGTTTTAATGCAGCAATTGAGCAGTACGAAACCGTCTGAATGTTGCTGTTGACCATTTTTTGCTTTGGAGATGCTCTTGAGCTTGAAACACACACAACAAGACCGGTGTTAACTAGCGAAATGGTCGGCAGAGTACCGACACCGCGTGTTTTGACTGGCATTTGCACATGTAAAACAACGTCGGAAAGAAACTCGTTCGGCTTTTGAGTCACATCAAGTATGTGTGTTAATTTTGACGCCACTAGCTCTGCATGTTGTAATGCAATTTCTTTACCTCTCAGAAATGATTATGACATAAAAGTGAAGTACGTGACGAGTGTGACGTTAGGAAAACATTAGGCAGCATGGAGAGATTCTGTATGGGACCACCCAACCCAAACGAGTACTGTGTGACGTGCTACCCGGCAGGTATTCACCGAGGTAGCCGGCTAGCTCAGTCGGTAGAGCGTCAGACTCTTATTTCCAGGGTCGTGGGTTCGAGCCACACGCTGGGCGGAACGGAATTTTGTTCCGCTGCAGATGTAAATTACCGTTTTTCTGATTAACGAGATGTAATGGAAATAGCAACTTTAAACTTTGCCTACGTCTCTGTCAGTCGCGAGGAAACTGTATTTGAAGGTGAAGGTGATTTTGTAGACATGTGTGAAAGACATGTTTTGAAATGCAAGTGTTGTTATTTGGAGAGCACATCGGTTACGTGTCAGATGTGTAGCCAAGCAGTAATGGTTCGCCATAGCTGCAAATATTAGCCGCTAAAATGACGTGTTGTCAGCTGAAGTCTGATGATGCAGACGACCGTAAGGACGAAGTACCCAAGAGTACCGCTAGGCCGCGCCGCTTTAGCTCAGTGTTAGAGCATTGGTCTAATAAACCAGGGGTCGTAAGTTCCGTCCTCACAGGAGAAAGATGAATTTTGGAAATCAGTTGCGCGTCGTGGCCGTATAGCAAACAGTATCTGTGATGACGAACAATTAGCGACAGGCGTTTTATTAAGAATTACTCTCAGATGTGATTAAGGCGAATGGCGCAGATAAAGCATTTGCCAAAGCGGTATAGCATAAGGTGGAACGAGGCAGTTTGAATTACATTTTATAGATGTATTTCTCACATATCTCAGAGCCTCTCGCGGTCGTCGTCGTCGTCGTCGTCGTCGTCGTCGTCGCCGTCGCCGCCGCCGTCGCCGCTTCTGCAGAAGTAGCAAATGGCCATCGTAGCAAATGCGGCGAGGGACGCCCTGCCTTCGATTCCGAATGCACAAAGTGTGTGGTCTTGTTTCTCAGTCTATATTTGGTCGGTCTCGTAAGAGGTTGAATGTTACGAATGGGTGGGAAAGAGCAAGGGGCAGCGGCTGTGTAGAACGAAAACACAAATCCTCAGGGGTGTGAGCGTTGCGAGATGAGTCGTATACATGTTGTAATGGTCGTCAGTGACCGTGTGGCCTAATGGATAAGGCGTCGGACTTCGGATGTGAAGATTACAGGTTCGAATGCTGTCACGATCGTTTTTTTTCCAGTTCTGAAAAAGAAACATACCGTTTTAATGTAGCAATTGAGCAGTACGAAACCGTCTGAATGTTGCTGTTGAGCATTTTTTGCTTTGGAGATGCTCTTGAGCTTGAAACACACACAACAAGACCGGTGTTAACTAGCGAAATGGTCGGCAGAGTACCGACACCGCGTGTTTTGACTGGCATTTGCACATGTAAAACAACGTCGGAAAGAAACTCGTTCGGCTTTTGAGTCACATCAAGTATGTGTGTTAATTTTGACGCCACTAGCTCTGCATGTTGTAATGCAATTTCTTTACCTCTCAGAAATGATTATGACATAAAAGTGAAGTACGTGACGAGTGTGACGTTAGGAAAACATTAGGCAGCATGGAGAGATTCTGTATGGGACCACCCAACCCAAACGAGTACTGTGTGACGTGCTACCCGGCAGGTATTCACCGAGGTAGCCGGCTAGCTCAGTCGGTAGAGCGTCAGACTCTTATTTCCAGGGTCGTGGGTTCGTGCCACACGCTGGGCGGAACGGAATTTTGTTCCGCTGCAGATGTAAATTACCGTTTTTCTGATTAACGAGATGTAATGGAAATAGCAACTTTAAACTTTGCCTACGTCTCTGTCAGTCGCGAGGAAACTGTATTTGAAGGTGAAGGTGATTTTGTAGACATGTGTGAAAGACATGTTTTGAAATGCAAGTGTTGTTATTTGGAGAGCACATCGGTTACGTGTCAGATGTGTAGCCAAGCAGTAATGGTTCGCCATAGCTGCAAATATTAGCCGCTAAAATGACGTGTTGTCAGCTGAAGTCTGATGATGCAGACGACCGTAAGGACGAAGTACCCAAGAGTACCGCTAGGCCGCGCCGCTTTAGCTCAGTGTTAGAGCATTGGTCTAATAAACCAGGGGTCGTAAGTTCCGTCCTCACAGGAGAAAGATGAATTTTGGAAATCAGTTGCGCGTCGTGGCCGTATAGCAAACAGTATCTGTGATGACGAACAATTAGCGACAGGCGTTTTATTAAGAATTACTCTCAGATGTGATTAAGGCGAATGGCGCAGATAAAGCATTTGCCAAAGCGGTCTAGCATAAGGTGGAACGAGGCAGTTTGAATTACATTTTATAGATGTATTTCTCACATATCTCAGAGCCTCTCGCGGTCGTCGTTGTCGTCGTCGTCGTCGTCGCCGCCGCCGCCGTCGCCGCTTCTGCAGAAGTAGCAAATGCGGCGAGGGACGCCCTGCCTTCGATTCCGAATGCACAAAGTGTGTGGTCTTGTTTCTCAGTCTATATTTGGTCGGTCTCGTAAGAGGTTGAATGTTACGAATGGGTGGGAAAGAGCAAGGGGCAGCGGCTGTGTAGAACGAAAACACAAATCCTCAGGGGTGTGAGCGTTGCGAGATGAATCGTATACTAGTTGTAGTTGGTCGTCAGTGACCGTGTGGCCTAATGGATAAGGCGTCGTTCTTCGGATGTGAAGATTACAGGTTCGAATGCTGTCAAGCTCGTTTTTTTTTTCCAGTTCTGAAAAAGAAACATACCGTTTGAATGTAGCAATTGAGCAGTACGAAACCGTCTGAATGTTGCTGTTGACCATTTTTTGCTTTGGAGATGCTCTTGAGCTTGAAACACACACAACAAGACCGGTGTTAACTAGCGAAATGGTCGGCAGAGTACCGACACCGCGTGTTTTGACTGGCATTTGCACATCTAAGACAACGTCGGAAAGAAACTCGTTCGGCTTTTGAGTCACATCAAGTATGTGTGTTAATTTTGACGCCACTAGCTCTGCATGTTGTAATGCAATTTCTTTACCTCTCAGAAATGATTATGACATAAAAGTGAAGTACGTGACGAGTGTGACGTTAGGAAAACATTAGGCAGCATGGAGAGATTCTGTATGGGACCACCCAACCCAAACGAGTACTGTGTGACGTGCTACCCGGGAGGTATTCACCGAGGTAGCCGGCTAGCTCAGTCGGTAGAGCGTCAGACTCTTATTTCCAGGGTCGTGGGTTCGAGCCACACGCTGGGCGGAACGGAATTTTGTTCCGCTGCAGATGTAAATTACCGTTTTTCTGATTAACGAGATGTAATGGAAATAGCAACTTTAAACTTTGCCTACGTCTCTGTCTGTCGCGAGGAAACTGTATTTGAAGGTGAAGGTGATTTTGTAGACATGTGTGAAAGACATGTTCTGAAATGCAAGTGTTGTTATTTGGAGAGCACATCGGTTACGTGTCAGATGTGTACCCAAGCAGTAATGGGTCGCCATAGCTGCAAATATTAGCCGCTAAAATGACGTGTTGTCAGCTGAAGTCTGATGATGCAGACGACCGTAAGGACGAAGTACCCAAGAGTACCGCTAGGCCGCGCCGCTTTAGCTCAGTGTTAGAGCATTGGTCTAATAAACCAGGGGTCGTAAGTTCCGTCCTCACAGGAGAAAGATGAATTTTGGAAATCAGTTGCGCGTCGTGGCCGTATAGCAAACAGTATCTGTGATGACGAACAATTAGCGACAGGCGTTTTATTAAGAATTACTCTCAGATGTGATTAAGGCGAATGGCGCAGATAAAGCATTTGCCAAAGCGGTATAGCATAAGGTGGAACGAGGCAGTTTGAATTACATTTTATAGATGTATTTCTCACATATCTCAGAGCCTCTCGCGGTCGTCGTTGTCGTCGTCGTCGTCGTCGTCGCCGCCGCCGCCGTCGCCGCTTCTGCAGAAGTAGCAAATGGCCATCGTAGCAAATGCGGCGAGGGACGCCCTGCCTTCGATTCCGAATGCACAAAGTGTGTGGTCTTGTTTCTCAGTCTATATTTGGTCGGTCTCGTAAGAGGTTGAATGTTACGAATGGGTGGGAAAGAGCAAGGGGCAGCGGCTGTGTAGAACGAAAACACAAATCCTCAGGGGTGTGAGCGTTGCGAGATGAATCGTATACTAGTTGTAATTGGTCGTCAGTGACCGTGTGGCCTAATGGATAAGGCGTCGGACTTCGGATGTGAAGATTACAGGTTCGAATGCTGTCAAGCTCGTTTTTTTTCCAGTTCTGAAAAAGAAACATACCGTTTGAATGTAGCAATTGAGCAGTACGAAACCGTCTGAATGTTGCTGTTGACCATTTTTTGCTTTGGAGATGCTCTTGAGCTTGAAACACACACAACAAGACCGGTGTTAACTAGCGAAATGGTCGGCAGAGTACCGACACCGCGTGTTTTGACTGGCATTTGCACATCTAAGACAACGTCGGAAAGAAACTCGTTCGGCTTTTGAGTCACATCAAGTATGTGTGTTAATTTTGACGCCACTAGCTCTGCATGTTGTAATGCAATTTCTTTACCTCTCAGAAATGATTATGACATAAAAGTGAAGTACGTGACGAGTGTGACGTTAGGAAAACATTAGGCAGCATGGAGAGATTCTGTATGGGACCACCCAACCCAAACGAGTACTGTGTGACGTGCTACCCGGCAGGTATTCACCGAGGTAGCCGGCTAGCTCAGTCGGTAGAGCGTCAGACTCTTATTTCCAGGGTCGTGGGTTCGAGCCACACGCTGGGCGGAACGGAATTTTGTTCCGCTGCAGATGTAAATTACCGTTTTTCTGATTAACGAGATGTAATGGAAATAGCAACTTTAAACTTTGCCTACGTCTCTGTCTGTCGCGAGGAAACTGTATTTGAAGGTGAAGGTGATTTTGTAGACATGTGTGAAAGACATGTTCTGAAATGCAAGTGTTGTTATTTGGAGAGCACATCGGTTACGTGTCAGATGTGTACCCAAGCAGTAATGGGTCGCCATAGCTGCAAATATTAGCCGCTAAAATGACGTGTTGTCAGCTGAAGTCTGATGATGCAGACGACCGTAAGGACGAAGTACCCAAGAGTACCGCTAGGCCGCGATACTTTAGCTCAGTGTTAGAGCATTGGTCTAATAAACCAGGGGTCGTAAGTTCCGTTCTCACAGGAGAAAGATGAATTTTGGAAATCAGTTGCGCGTCGTGGCCGTATAGCAAACAGTATCTGTGATGACGAACAATTAGCGACAGGCGTTTTATTAAGAATTACTCTCAGATGTGATTAAGGCGAATGGCGCAGATAAAGCATTTGCCAAAGCGGTACAGCATAAGGTGGAACGAGGCAGTTTGAATTACATTTTATAGATGTATTTCTCACATATCTCAGAGCCTCTCGCGGTCGTCGTCGTCGTCGTCGTCGTCGTCGCCGCTTCTGCAGAAGTAGCAAATGGCCATCGTAGCAAATGCGGCGAGGGACGCCCTGCCTTCGATTCCGAATGCACAAAGTGTGTGGTCTTGTTTCTCAGTCTATATTTGGTCGGTCTCGTAAGAGGTTGAATGTTACGAATGGGTGGGAAAGAGCAAGGGGCAGCGGCTGTGTAGAACGAAAACACAAATCCTCAGGGGTGTGAGCGTTGCGAGATGAATCGTATACTAGTTGTAATTGGTCGTCAGTGACCGTGTGGCCTAATGGATAAGGCGTCGGACTTCGGATGTGAAGATTACAGGTTCGAATGCTGTCAAGCTCGTTTTTTTTCCAGTTCTGAAAAAGAAACATACCGTTTGAATGTAGCAATTGAGCAGTACGAAACCGTCTGAATGTTGCTGTTGACCATTTTTTGCTTTGGAGATGCTCTTGAGCTTGAAACACACACAACAAGACCGGTGTTAACTAGCGAAATGGTCGGCAGAGTACCGACACCGCGTGTTTTGACTGGCATTTGCACATCTAAGACAACGTCGGAAAGAAACTCGTTCGGCTTTTGAGTCACATCAAGTATGTGTGTTAATTTTGACGCCACTAGCTCTGCATGTTGTAATGCAATTTCTTTACCTCTCAGAAATGATTATGACATAAAAGTGAAGTACGTGACGAGTGTGACGTTAGGAAAACATTAGGCAGCATGGAGAGATTCTGTATGGGACCACCCAACCCAAACGAGTACTGTGTGACGTGCTACCCGGCAGGTATTCACCGAGGTAGCCGGCTAGCTCAGTCGGTAGAGCGTCAGACTCTTTTTTCCAGGGTCGTGGGTTCGAGCCACACGCTGGGCGGAACGGAATTTTGTTCCGCTGCAGATGTAAATTACCGTTTTTCTGATTAACGAGATGTAATGGAAATAGCAACTTTAAACTTTGCCTACGTCTCTGTCTGTCGCGAGGAAACTGTATTTGAAGGTGAAGGTGATTTTGTAGACATGTGTGAAAGACATGTTCTGAAATGCAAGTGTTGTTATTTGGAGAGCACATCGGTTACGTGTCAGATGTGTAGCCAAGCAGTAATGGGTCGCCATAGCTGCAAATATTAGCCGCTAAAATGACGTGTTGTCAGCTGAAGTCTGATGATGCAGACGACCGTAAGGACGAAGTACCCAAGAGTACCGCTAGGCCGCTCCACTTTAGCTCAGTGTTAGAGCATTGGTCTAATAAACCAGGGGTCGTAAGTTCCGTCCTCACAGGAGAAAGATGAATTTTGGAAATCAGTTGCGCGTCGTGGCCGTATAGCAAACAGTATCTGTGATGACGAACAATTAGCGACAGGCGTTTTATTAAGAATTACTCTCAGATGTGATTAAGGCGAATGGCGCAGATAAAGCATTTGCCAAAGCGGTACAGCATAAGGTGGAACGAGGCAGTTTGAATTACATTTTATAGATGTATTTCTCACATATCTCAGAGCCTCTCGCGGTCGTCGTCGTCGTCGTCGTCGTCGTCGTCGTCGTCGTCGTCGTCGTCGTCGTCGTCGCCGCCGCCGCCGTCGCCGCTTCTGCAGAAGTAGCAAATGGCCATCGTAGCAAATGCGGCGAGGGACGCCCTGCCTTCGATTCCGAATGCACAAAGTGTGTGGTCTTGTTTCTCAGTCTATATTTGGTCGGTCTCGTAAGAGGTTGAATGTTACGAATGGGTGGGAAAGAGCAAGGGGCAGCGGCTGTGTAGAACGAAAACACAAATCCTCAGGGGTGTGAGCGTTGCGAGATGAGTCGTATACATGTTGTATTGGTCGTCAGTGACCGTGTGGCCTAATGGATAAGGCGTCGGACTTCGGATGTGAAGATTACAGGTTCGAATGCTGTCACGATCGTTTTTTTTCCAGTTCTGAAAAAGAAACATACCGTTTTAATGTAGCAATTGAGCAGTACGAAACCGTCTGAATGTTGCTGTTGACCATTTTTTGCTTTGGAGATGCTCTTGAGCTTGAAACACACACAACAAGACCGGTGTTAACTAGAGAAATGGTCGGCAGAGTACCGACACCGCGTGTTTTGACTGGCATTTGCACATGTAAAACAACGTCGGAAAGAAACTCGTTCGGCTTTTGAGTCACATCAAGTATGTGTGTTAATTTTGACGCCACTAGCTCTGCATGTTGTAATGCAATTTCTTTACCTCTCAGAAATGATTATGACATAAAAGTGAAGTACGTGACGAGTGTGACGTTAGGAAAACATTAGGCAGCATGGAGAGATTCTGTATGGGACCACCCAACCCAAACGAGTACTGTGTGACGTGCTACCCGGCAGGTATTCACCGAGGTAGCCGGCTAGCTCAGTCGGTAGAGCGTCAGACTCTTATTTCCAGGGTCGTGGGTTCGAGCCACACGCTGGGCGGAACGGAATTTTGTTCCGCTGCAGATGTAAATTACCGTTTTTCTGATTAACGAGATGTAATGGAAATAGCAACTTTAAACTTTGCCTACGTCTCTGTCTGTCGCGAGGAAACTGTATTTGAAGGTGAAGGTGATTTTGTAGACATGTGTGAAAGACATGTTCTGAAATGCAAGTGTTGTTATTTGGAGAGCACATCGGTTACGTGTCAGATGTGTAGCCAAGCAGTAATGGGTCGCCATAGCTGCAAATATTAGCCGCTAAAATGACGTGTTGTCAGCTGAAGTCTGATGATGCAGACGACCGTAAGGACGAAGTACCCAAGAGTACCGCTAGGCCGCGCCACTTTAGCTCAGTGTTAGAGCATTGGTCTAATAAACCAGGGGTCGTAAGTTCCGTCCTCACAGGAGAAAGATGAATTTTGGAAATCAGTTGCGCGTCGTGGCCGTATAGCAAACAGTATCTGTGATGACGAACAATTAGCGACAGGCGTTTTATTAAGAATTACTCTCAGATGTGATTAAGGCGAATGGCGCACATAAAGCATTTGCCAAAGCGGTACAGCATAAGGTGGAACGAGGCAGTTTGAATTACATTTTATAGATGTATTTCTCACATATCTCAGAGCCTCTCGCGGTCGTCGTCGTCGTCGTCGTCGTCGTCGTCGTCGTCGTCGCCGCCGCCGTCGCCGCTTCTGCAGAAGTAGCAAATGGCCATCGTAGCAAATGCGGCGAGGGACGCCCTGCCTTCGATTCCGAATGCACAAAGTGTGTGGTCTTGTTTCTCAGTCTATATTTGGTCGGTCTCGTAAGAGGTTGAATGTTACGAATGGGTGGGAAAGAGCAAGGGGCAGCGGCTGTGTAGAACGAAAACACAAATCCTCAGGGGTGTGAGCGTTGCGAGATGAATCGTATACTAGTTGTAATTGCTCGTCAGTGACCGTGTGGCCTAATGGATAAGGCGTCGGACTTCGGATGTGAAGATTACAGGTTCGAATGCTGTCAAGCTCGTTTTTTTTCCAGTTCTGAAAAAGAAACATACCGTTTGAATGTAGCAATTGAGCAGTACGAAACCGTCTGAATGTTGCTGTTGACCATTTTTTGCTTTGGAGATGCTCTTGAGCTTGAAACACACACAACAAGACCGGTGTTAACTAGCGAAATGGTCGGCAGAGTACCGACACCGCGTGTTTTGACTGGCATTTGCACATCTAAGACAACGTCGGAAAGAAACTCGTTCGGCTTTTGAGTCACATCAAGTATGTGTGTTAATTTTGACGCCACTAGCTCTGCATGTTGTAATGCAATTTCTTTACCTCTCGGAAATGATTATGACATAAAAGTGAAGTACGTGACGAGTGTGACGTTAGGAAAACATTAGGCAGCATGGAGAGATTCTGTATGGGAAAACCCAACCCAAACGAGTACTGTGTGACGTGCTACCCGGCAGGTATTCACCGAGGTAGCCGGCTAGCTCAGTCGGTAGAGCGTCAGACTCTTATTTCCAGGGTCGTGGGTTCGAGCCACACGCTGGGCGGAACGGAATTTTGTTCCGCTGCAGATGTAAATTACCGTTTTTCTGATTAACGAGATGTAATGGAAATAGCAACTTTAAACTTTGCCTACGTCTCTGTCTGTCGCGAGGAAACTGTATTTGAAGGTGAAGGTGATTTTGTAGACATGTGTGAAAGACATGTTCTGAAATGCAAGTGTTGTTATTTGGAGAGCACATCGGTTACGTGTCAGATGTGTAGCCAAGCAGTAATGGGTCGCCATAGCTGCAAATATTAGCCGCTAAAATGACGTGTTGTCAGCTGAAGTCTGATGATGCAGACGACCGTAAGGACGAAGTACCCAAGAGTACCGCTAGGCCGCTCCACTTTAGCTCAGTGTTAGAGCATTGGTCTAATAAACCAGGGGTCGTAAGTTCCGTCCTCACAGGAGAAAGATGAATTTTGGAAATCAGTTGCGCGTCGTGGCCGTATAGCAAACAGTATCTGTGATGACGAACAATTAGCGACAGGCGTTTTATTAAGAATTACTCTCAGATGTGATTAAGGCGAATGGCGCAGATAAAGCATTTGCCAAAGCGGTACAGCATAAGGTGGAACGAGGCAGTTTGAATTACATTTTATAGATGTATTTCTCACATATCTCAGAGCCTCTCGCGGTCGTCGTCGTCGTCGTCGTCGTCGTCGTCGTCGCCGCCGTCGCCGCTTCTGCAGAAGTAGCAAATGGCCATCGTAGCAAATGCGGCGAGGGACGCCCTGCCTTCGATTCCGAATGCACAAAGTGTGTGGTCTTGTTTCTCAGTCTATATTTGGTCGGTCTCGTAAGAGGTTGAATGTTACGAATGGGTGGGAAAGAGCAAGGGGCAGCGGCTGTGTAGAACGAAAACACAAATCCTCAGGGGTGTGAGCGTTGCGAGATGAGTCGTATACATGTTGTATTGGTCGTCAGTGACCGTGTGGCCTAATGGATAAGGCGTCGGACTTCGGATGTGAAGATTACAGGTTCGAATGCTGTCACGATCGTTTTTTTTCCAGTTCTGAAAAAGAAACATACCGTTTTAATGTAGCAATTGAGCAGTACGAAACCGTCTGAATGTTGCTGTTGACCATTTTTTGCTTTGGAGATGCTCTTGAGCTTGAAACACACACAACAAGACCGGTGTTAACTAGCGAAATGGTCGGCAGAGTACCGACACCGCGTGTTTTGACTGGCATTTGCACATCTAAGACAACGTCGGAAAGAAACTCGTTCGGCTTTTGAGTCACATCAAGTATGTGTGTTAATTTTGACGCCACTAGCTCTGCATGTTGTAATGCAATTTCTTTACCTCTCAGAAATGATTATGACATAAAAGTGAAGTACGTGACGAGTGTGACGTTAGGAAAACATTAGGCAGCATGGAGAGATTCTGTATGGGACCACCCAACCCAAACGAGTACTGTGTGACGTGCTACCCGGCAGGTATTCACCGAGGAAGCCGGCTAGCTCAGTCGGTAGAGCGTCAGACTCTTATTTCCAGGGTCGTGGGTTCGAGCCACACGCTGGGCGGAACGGAATTTTGTTCCGCTGCAGATGTAAATTACCGTTTTTCTGATTAACGAGATGTAATGGAAATAGCAACTTTAAACTTTGCCTACGTCTCTGTCTGTCGCGAGGAAACTGTATTTGAAGGTGAAGGTGATTTTGTAGACATGTGTGAAAGACATGTTCTGAAATGCAAGTGTTGTTATTTGGAGAGCACATCGGTTACGTGTCAGATGTGTAGCCAAGCAGTAATGGGTCGCCATAGCTGCAAATATTAGCCGCTAAAATGACGTGTTGTCAGCTGAAGTCTGATGATGCAGACGACCGTAAGGACGAAGTACCCAAGAGTACCGCTAGGCCGCTCCACTTTAGCTCAGTGTTAGAGCATTGGTCTAATAAACCAGGGGTCGTAAGTTCCGTCCTCACAGGAGAAAGATGAATTTTGGAAATCAGTTGCGCGTCGTGGCCGTATAGCAAACAGTATCTGTGATGACGAACAATTAGCGACAGGCGTTTTATTAAGAATTACTCTCAGATGTGATTAAGGCGAATGGCGCAGATAAAGCATTTGCCAAAGCGGTACAGCATAAGGTGGAACGAGGCAGTTTGAATTACATTTTATAGATGTATTTCTCACATATCTCAGAGCCTCTCGCGGTCGTCGTCGTCGTCGTCGTCGTCGTCGTCGTCGCCGCCGCCGCCGTCGCCGCTTCTGCAGAAGTAGCAAATGGCCATCGTAGCAAATGCGGCGAGGGACGCCCTGCCTTCGATTCCGAATGCACAAAGTGTGTGGTCTTGTTTCTCAGTCTATATTTGGTCGGTCTCGTAAGAGGTTGAATGTTACGAATGGGTGGGAAAGAGCAAGGGGCAGCGGCTGTGTAGAACGAAAACACAAATCCTCAGGGGTGTGAGCGTTGCGAGATGAGTCGTATACATGTTGTATTGGTCGTCAGTGACCGTGTGGCCTAGTGGATAAGGCGTCGGACTTTGGATGTGAAGATTACAGATTCGAATGCTGTCACGATCGTTTTTTTTCCAGTTCTGAAAAAGAAACATACCGTTTTAATGTAGCAATTGAGCAGTACGAAACCGTCTGAATGTTGCTGTTGACCATTTTCTGCTTTGGAGATGCTCTTGAGCTTGAAACACACACAACAAGACCGGTGTTAACTAGCGAAATGGTCGGCAGAGTACCGACACCGCGTGTTTTGACTGGCATTTGCACATCTAAAACAACGTCGGAAAGAAACTCGTTCGGCTTTTGAGTCACATCAAGTATGTGTGTTAATTTTGACGCCACTAGCTCTGCATGTTGTAATGCAATTTCTTTACCTCTCAGAAATGATTATGACATAAAAGTGAAGTACGTGACGAGTGTGACGTTAGGAAAACATTAGGCAGCATGGAGAGATTCTGTATGGGACCACCCAACCCAAACGAGTACTGTGTGACGTGCTACCCGGCAGGTATTCACCGAGGTAGCCGGCTAGCTCAGTCGGTAGAGCGTCAGACTCTTATTTCCAGGGTCGTGGGTTCGAGCCACACGCTGGGCGGAATGGAATTTTGTTCCGCTGCAGATGTAAATTACCGTTTTTCTGATTAACGAGATGTAATGGAAATAGCAACTTTAAACTTTGCCTACGTCTCTGTCTGTCGCGAGGAAACTGTATTTGAAGGTGAAGGTGATTTTGTAGACATGTGTGAAAGACATGTTCTGAAATGCAAGTGTTGTTATTTGGAGAGCACATCGGTTACGTGTCAGATGTGTAGCCAAGCAGTAATGGGTCGCCATAGCTGCAAATATTAGCCGCTAAAATGACGTGTTGTCAGCTGAAGTCTGATGATGCAGACGACCGTAAGGACGAAGTACCCAAGAGTACCGCTAGGCCGCGCCACTTTAGCTCAGTGTTAGAGCATTGGTCTAATAAACCAGGGGTCGTAAGTTCCGTCCTCACAGGAGAAAGATGAATTTTGGAAATCAGTTGCGCGTCGTGGCCGTATAGCAAACAGTATCTGTGATGACGAACAATTAGCGACAGGCGTTTTATTAAGAATTACTCTCAGATGTGATTAAGGCGAATGGCGCACATAAAGCATTTGCCAAAGCGGTACAGCATAAGGTGGAACGAGGCAGTTTGAATTACATTTTATAGATGTATTTCTCACATATCTCAGAGCCTCTCGCGGTCGTCGTCGTCGTCGTCGTCGTCGCCGCCGCCGCCGTCGCCGCTTCTGCAGAAGTAGCAAATGGCCATCGTAGCAAATGCGGCGAGGGACGCCCTGCCTTCGATTCCGAATGCACAAAGTGTGTGGTCTTGTTTCTCAGTCTATATTTGGTCGGTCTCGTAAGAGGTTGAATGTTACGAATGGGTGGGAAAGAGCAAGGGGCAGCGGCTGTGTAGAACGAAAACACAAATCCTCAGGGGTGTGAGCGTTGCGAGATGAGTCGTATACATGTTGTATTGGTCGTCAGTGACCGTGTGGCCTAATGGATAAGGCGTCGGACTTCGGATGTGAAGATTACAGGTTCGAATGCTGTCACGATCGTTTTTTTTCCAGTTCTGAAAAAGAAACATACCGTTTTAATGTAGCAATTGAGCAGTACGAAACCGTCTGAATGTTGCTGTTGACCATTTTTTGCTTTGGAGATGCTCTTGAGCTTGAAACACACACAACAAGACCGGTGTTAACTAGAGAAATGGTCGGCAGAGTACCGACACCGCGTGTTTTGACTGGCATTTGCACATCTAAAACAACGTCGGAAAGAAACTCGTTCGGCTTTTGAGTCACATCAAGTATGTGTGTTAATTTTGACGCCACTAGCTCTGCATGTTGTAATGCAATTTCTTTACCTCTCAGAAATGATTATGACATAAAAGTGAAGTACGTGACGAGTGTGACGTTAGGAAAACATTAGGCAGCATGGAGAGATTCTGTATGGGACCACCCAACCCAAACGAGTACTGTGTGACGTGCTACCCGGCAGGTATTCACCGAGGTAGCCGGCTAGCTCAGTCGGTAGAGCGTCAGACTCTTATTTCCAGGGTCGTGGGTTCGAGCCACACGCTGGGCGGAACGGAATTTTGTTCCGCTGCAGATGTAAATTACCGTTTTTCTGATTAACGAGATGTAATGGAAATAGCAACTTTAAACTTTGCCTACGTCTCTGTCTGTCGCGAGGAAACTGTATTTGAAGGTGAAGGTGATTTTGTAGACATGTGTGAAAGACATGTTCTGAAATGCAAGTGTTGTTATTTGGAGAGCACATCGGTTACGTGTCAGATGTGTAGCCAAGCAGTAATGGGTCGCCATAGCTGCAAATATTAGCCGCTAAAATGACGTGTTGTCAGCTGAAGTCTGATGATGCAGACGACCGTAAGGACGAAGTACCCAAGAGTACCGCTAGGCCGCGCCACTTTAGCTCAGTGTTAGAGCATTGGTCTAATAAACCAGGGGTCGTAAGTTCCGTCCTCACAGGAGAAAGATGAATTTTGGAAATCAGTTGCGCGTCGTGGCCGTATAGCAAACAGTATCTGTGATGACGAACAATTAGCGACAGGCGTTTTATTAAGAATTACTCTCAGATGTGATTAAGGCGAATGGCGCACATAAAGCATTTGCCAAAGCGGTACAGCATAAGGCAGTCGCCCCCGTCCTACTATATCCCGCCCCTCCTCACCCTTCCCACCCCAGCTCCCTTTGTCGCCCCATCCCCTGCTCCTTCTCCCCAAGCCTCCACACACGACCCCTTTCCCCCACTCCCCCACACCACTCATGCGGCCCCTGCCAGGGTTGTGTCTCGTCGGGCTACGACCCATGCCGCACCATCGCCGGCGCCAGCACCACCACCTGCAGCAGCGCCACAACCAGCAGCAGCACCAACAGCAGCACCAACAGCAGCACCAGCACCAGCACCGACACCGGGACCTGCCGCTTCCCGTCATCTCCCCGTCACTCCAGTGCCCCACGCCTCCTCCCATCCTGTCCCCGCTGTTAAGCGTCCCAGTGGCACCCCCGCCTCCTCTGCACCCAAGAAGTCCCAGCATCTTCCCCCTCCCCCACCCCTAGATGCCATGGATGTCTCCCCTCCAGCCCCCTCTACTTCCTCTTCTAACTCCCCCTCCTACAAGTATCTCCTCTCCCGTCCTGATCCCTCTCTCCTGGAGGCCCGCAACCTGACCTTGCTCCTCCGCCAATACTTCCCTGCAGCCCCCATCTCCCTTCTTACCCCCCGTAGGGACTCTGTCTTGATCACCTCCCCAAGCCCTACCCTACACTCCGACATCCTCTCCCGAATTCCTCTCACCCGATTTGGACCTAATGCCTCCCTTGCCCCTGCTCCTTCCCCTTCCTCCCCCCGTCAACCCCAACCCCCACGTCGCCCGCCGACCCTCACCGCCGTGATCACTCGGCTTAGCCCGACGATCACGGAGGAAGAGGTGCTGGCGGAGTTGAAGGCCCACCCGTACCTGGAGGTGCGAGCTGTTCGCCGCATTTTCAACTCTGCGGGCCCCACTCGCCTTATGCGAGTTTTCTCCGAACACGCTCCCTCCATCGACCATCTCCTTAAGGAGGGTGCCCTCCTCTTCCACCGCCGGTATAAGGTTGACCCCTCCCGCTCCCCACCACAATCCATTCGCTGCCAGAGGTGTCTGCGTTATAACGCACACCCAACATCAGAGTGCCGCGAGGCCCCAGTCTGCCCGCATTGTAAGCAAGCGCACTTCCTCCGGCAGTGCCCCAACCTTCAGTCTCCTCCCTCCTGCAATACCTGCAACCTCCAACACCCTACCTACTCCCAGAAATGCAAGGCTCGACCTCCTCCATCCGCTCCTGAACTCACTGTTCCTCTCCGCCCTTTGGATGACCCCACCCCTCCTGGCAATTCCCTCCGTCCTCCCCCCACCGCAGAGGACATCATCAGGTTCGTCACAATAGTGCTCCAGAACGTCCATCCCTTTCAGCGTCCCCACACCCTCCACCAGATTTCCCTCGCTGCCCGTTCCGTGTTCCACCTCAACACCTACGCCACCTATTCCCACAACCAGGCCCATTTCACCTTCTCCCGCCTCGACACCCTCGTTTAAATTCCCATTATGGCACGACAGCACCGTATCCTGTTCAATAACATCCGCTCCCTTCCCACCAACAAGCACCTCCTTATGCATACCCTTACGACCCACCGTGTGGATGCCTTCCTTCTGAACGAAACCTTTCTTCAGCCCCACCACACCGTCCACACCTCGCCCTACCTCCTTCACCGGTCTGACAATCCACTCCAGATAGCGCGTGGCGGAGTTGCCATTGGCCACCACCGCCAGATCCCTGTCCGGCTCCAACCCCTCCTTCCTGACCCCACAGAACACTTGATCCTTAGTCTCTTCTTCCCCGGCCTTACCCTTACCTGTGCCACCATCTATGTCCGCCCCGCTGCACCTATTCCTTTCGACTTCCTTTCCCACATCGACCGTACCTTCTCCTCCTACGTGATCGCCGCCGACCTTAACATCCATAGTCGTTCTGCCGCCCAGTTACGGCGGTGGCATCGGTTCCTTGCCACCCTCCAAGGCGACGTCCTTCCAATTCCCCACCACACCCGCCCTGAATCCAATACCACTCCCGATGTCGTCCTAGCCTCCCCCACCCTGCTTGGCCGCATAGCGGTGGACGTCCTTGATCCCATTGGCAGTGACCATCTCCCTGTCCTCCTCACTGTATCAGACGGTCGTCGCCCCCGTCCCGACCCGCGCCATGACCCTCCCCCGAAATATGTCCATGACTACTCCCGTGCCAACTGGAATGCCTACCGGGACTCCCTTGCTCTCCAGGTCGATAGCCACCCCCTCACCTACCACCAACCTGATGACGTTACCCGTGCTGCCTCCTTTCTCCAGCAGACCTTGTCTGAGGCCGTGGAGGCCCACGTCCCTACCATTGCCATCCATCCGCACCGCCCCACCTTACCCCCACAGGCCGTCCTTCTCCTGCGTGAATCCCGCCGGCTCTACCGTGCCTTCCTTCACACACGTGACCAGGACACACTACGACGCCACCGGCAACTACAGCGACACATCAGGAACTTACTCACGGCAAAGAAACGCCGGGACTGGCGACAGACATGCACCCGTCTTAATGCCACCTTACCTATCAACTCGTCCAAGTACTGGTCAGCCTTCCGCCGCCTTACCGGATCTAAACCCTCTCCCTACTACCCTCTCCTTCATGATGACCACCCCTTCCCTGATGCCCTTAGTAAGGCCAACCATTTCGCCTCCTACCTCTCCGATATCCTTACCATCCCTGACGATCCCCAGTTCGATTATTCCCTCTTTCCTGATGTCCGTGATCGAACTGATACCTCTGTCCCCCCGCTTGCTCCTGGCTTCCAGTACTTGGACAACATCACACACACAGAACTAAATACCCCAATCACCACTCAAGATATCATTGCTACACTTCGCCCTAAACACAACACTGCTCCCGGTCACGATCGTGTTACTTACCGTCACCTCCGTGAAGCTCCTGCCTCCTTCCTCTCCACATTGGCCAGGCTCTACAATGTGGTCCTGTCCACCGGCTACTACCCCGACCTGTGGAAAACCTCCCGGATCCTGATGTTCCTCAAGCCCGACAAACCGCCTTCCGCTGTCTCCTCCTACCGTCCCATCAGCCTTACCTCGGTCTTCAGCAAGGTCCTGGAATCCATTCTTACCCGCCGCCTACACAAGCACCTTCACCAACACCGCCTCCTCCCCCCTACCCAATGTGGCTTTCGGCCGTCCTTCTCAGCCGATGACCTCCTCCTTCACCTCACTCACCTCCTCTCCGAACAACTCAATTCCCGTCGTTCCGCCATCTTCCTTTCCCTCGACCTCGAACGCGCATATGACCGTGTGTGGCATTCCGGTCTCCTTTTCAAGCTCCAAACCTTTGCTCTTCCTCTCAACTATGTCCGTCTGGTCGCTTCCTTCCTTTCCCACCGTCCTTCCTATGTCACCATCCACAACACTGATTCCTACACCTTCTACCCCTCCGCCGGTGTGCCCCAAGGTTCCGTCCTTTCCCCTCTTCTCTACCTCCTTTACACGGCAGACATGCCTCCACCTGCACCTCCCCTACACCTTCTCCAGTACGCCGATGACACTGCCTTCCTTGCCCTCGCTCCCACCCTGCAACGCTCCCAGCACCTTCTCCAATCCTATCTTGACCGGTTCACCACTTGGTGTAACCAGTGGTTGCTCAAGGTCAATCCTTCCAAGACCCAGGCGATCATTGTAGGCAAAACCACTCGTTCCTTCCGTCTCCTTGATTTCTATCTTACTATTTATGGCCGTCCCATCACCCTCACACCTACTCTCAAGTACCTTGGTGTCACCCTCGACCGTCGCCTCTCCTGGAACCCACATCTCCGGACGATCCAAGCCAAGGCACGCTCCCGCCTCCGCCTCCTTAAGCTCCTTTCTGGCCGTACATGGGGTCTGGACCCTTCCACCATCCTCTACACCTACAAGTCCCTCATCCGTCCTATCCTTTGCTATGCTCATCCCGCCTGGATCTCTGCCCCTCCTACCTTCTACAAGTCCATTCAGATCCTAGAACGCCATGCGCTCCGCCTCGCCTATCGCATCCGTCTCCCTTCCCCCACGCGGATCCTCTATGACCTGATTCCCTTCCCGCACCTCCTCCTTTTCCTCGAACGGTTACGGATCCTCTACACCTCCCGCAAGCTTGATCCTCCACACCCTCTTATCTCTCCCATCCTCTCCCACCCCAACCCGCTGCCGCGCCTGCATTCCTATATCCCACCTGCTCTCCATCTTTACACCCTCCACACCCTCTCCCTCGGTGGCTTCCGTCAACTCCCCCTCCCTGATGATGCCCTCCTCCCCTCCATCTACCCCTCCTACCAACTTTGAGCCTTACCTTCCCTCTCCTCTCCTTTTCCTGTGGGCACCCTCTCTCCCTTCTCTCCCTCCCTCCCCTCCCCTTTCTCCTTGGGCTTCCACTCCCCCTACCCTCCCCCTTCTCCTCCATCCCTCTCCTCCACTGGCATCTTCCCCTCCCCCTCTCTCTCCTCTTCCCCACACCTTTTCCCCTTGGCAGGCCACGACTCTGCTGTCTTCCATCAGTTACTTTCATCGTCCTACGCCGAAGACCATCGCATGTGTTTGTGCCTCGACTCTCCTGCAGTGTGTTTGTGTTTCGTCGTTTGTGCTCCGCTGGTTCACGTGTGGCCATCTGCCATCTGCGTTTGTGCTCCGTGTTTCTCCGCTTTTATCCATTGTGCTACGCACGTGACCGACTCCGTTTTAACTCTGTTTTGTCTACTGTTTGTACCCCGCCGTCTTGATTGTTTTTATATCTCACTCATCTCTGTTCTGTGTATACTCTGAGGCCGAAGAGCGGCATACTTGGTCCGCTGCCGGCCTACCTGTTTGTCACAGGTATTAAAATCACAATAAAGGAAAAAAAAAAAAAAAAAAAAAAAAAAGCGGTACAGCATAAGGTGGAACGAGGCAGTTTGAATTAGATTTTATAGATGTATTTCTCACATATCTCAGAGCCTCTCGCGGTCGTCGTCGTCGTCGTCGTCGTCGTCGTCGCCGCCGTCGCCGCTTCTGCAGAAGTAGCAAATGGCCATCGTAGAAAATGCGGCGAGGGACGCCCTGCCTTCGATTCCGAATGCACAAAGTGTGTGGTCTTGTTTCTCAGTCTATATTTGGTCGGTCTCGTAAGAGGTTGAATGTTACGAATGGGTGGGAAAGAGCAAGGGGCAGCGGCTGTGTAGAACGAAAACACAAATCCTCAGGGGTGTGAGCGTTGCGAGATGAGTCGTATACATGTTGTATTGGTCGTCAGTGACCGTGTGGCCTAATGGATAAGGCGTCGGACTTCGGATGTGAAGATTACAGGTTCGAATGCTGTCACGATCGTTTTTTTTCCAGTTCTGAAAAAGAAACATACCGTTTGAATGTAGCAATTGAGCAGTACGAAACCGTCTGAATGTTGCTGTTGACCATTTTTTGCTTTGGAGATGCTCTTGAGCTTGAAACACACACAACAAGACCGGTGTTAACTAGAGAAATGGTCGGCAGAGTACCGACACCGCGTGTTTTGACTGGCATTTGCACATCTAAAACAACGTCGGAAAGAAACTCGTTCGGCTTTTGAGTCACATCAAGTATGTGTGTTAATTTTGACGCCACTAGCTCTGCATGTTGTAATGCAATTTCTTTACCTCTCAGAAATGATTATGACATAAAAGTGAAGTACGTGACGAGTGTGACGTTAGGAAAACATTAGGCAGCATGGAGAGATTCTGTATGGGACCACCCAACCCAAACGAGTACTGTGTGACGTGCTACCCGGCAGGTATTCACCGAGGTAGCCGGCTAGCTCAGTCGGTAGAGCGTCAGACTCTTATTTCCAGGGTCGTGGGTTCGAGCCACACGCTGGGCGGAACGGATTTTTGTTCCGCTGCAGATGTAAATTACCGTTTTTCTGATTAACGAGATGTAATGGAAATAGCAACTTTAAACTTTGCCTACGTCTCTGTCTGTCGCGAGGAAACTGTATTTGAAGGTGAAGGTGATTTTGTAGACATGTGTGAAAGACATGTTCTGAAATGCAAGTGTTGTTATTTGGAGAGCACATCGGTTACGTGTCAGATGTGTAGCCAAGCAGTAATGGGTCGCCATAGCTGCAAATATTAGCCGCTAAAATGACGTGTTGTCAGCTGAAGTCTGATGATGCAGACGACCGTAAGGACGAAGTACCCAAGAGTACCGCTAGGCCGCGCCACTTTAGCTCAGTGTTAGAGCATTGGTCTAATAAACCAGGGGTCGTAAGTTCCGTCCTCACAGGAGAAAGATGAATTTTGGAAATCAGTTGCGCGTCGTGGCCG
This sequence comes from Schistocerca gregaria, assembly GCF_023897955.1. NCBI lineage: Eukaryota > Metazoa > Arthropoda > Insecta > Orthoptera > Acrididae > Schistocerca > Schistocerca gregaria. The sequence goes on from NW_026061697.1 coordinate 1,243,386, forward strand.
TATAGCAAACAGTATCTGTGATGACGAACAATTACCGACAGGCGTTTTATTAAGAATTACTCTCAGATGTGATTAAGGCGAATGGCGCACATAAAGCATTTGCCAAAGCGGTACAGCATAAGGTGGAACGAGGCAGTTTGAATTAGATTTTATAGATGTATTTCTCACATATCTCAGAGCCTCTCGCGGTCGTCGTCGTCGTCGTCGTCGTCGTCGTCGCCGCCGCCGCCGCCGCCGCCGTCGCCGCTTCTGCAGAAGTAGCAAATGGCCATCGTAGCAAATGCGGCGAGGGACGCCCTGCCTTCGATTCCGAATGCACAAAGTGTGTGGTCTTGTTTCTCAGTCTATATTTGGTCGGTCTTGTAAGAGGTTGAATGTTACGAATGGGTGGGAAAGAGCAAGGGGCAGCGGCTGTGTAGAACGAAAACACAAATCCTCAGGGGTGTGAGCGTTGCGAGATGAGTCGTATACATGTTGTATTGGTCGTCAGTGACCGTGTGGCCTAATGGATAAGGCGTCGGACTTCGGATGTGAAGATTACAGGTTCGAATGCTGTCACGATCGTTTTTTTTCCAGTTCTGAAAAAGAAACATACCGTTTTAATGTAGCAATTGAGCAGTACGAAACCGTCTGAATGTTGCTGTTGACCATTTTTTGCTTTGGAGATGCTCTTGAGCTTGAAACACACACAACAAGACCGGTGTTAACTAGCGAAATGGTCGGCAGAGTACCGACACCGCGTGTTTTGACTGGCATTTGCACATGTAAAACAACGTCGGAAAGAAACTCGTTCGGCTTTTGAGTCACATCAAGTATGTGTGTTAATTTTGACGCCACTAGCTCTGCATGTTGTAATGCAATTTCTTTACCTCTCAGAAATGATTATGACATAAAAGTGAAGTACGTGACGAGTGTGACGTTAGGAAAACATTAGGCAGCATGGAGAGATTCTGTATGGGACCACCCAACCCAAACGAGTACTGTGTGACGTGCTACCCGGCAGGTATTCACCGAGGTAGCCGGCTAGCTCAGTCGGTAGAGCGTCAGACTCTTATTTCCAGGGTCGTGGGTTCGAGCCACACGCTGGGCGGAACGGAATTTTGTTCCGCTGCAGATGTAAATTACCGTTTTTCTGATTAACGAGATGTAATGGAAATAGCAACTTTAAACTTTGCCTACGTCTCTGTCTGTCGCGAGGAAACTGTATTTGAAGGTGAAGGTGATTTTGTAGACATGTGTGAAAGACATGTTCTGAAATGCAAGTGTTGTTATTTGGAGAGCACATCGGTTACGTGTCAGATGTGTAGCCAAGCAGTAATGGGTCGCCATAGCTGCAAATATTAGCCGCTAAAATGACGTGTTGTCAGCTGAAGTCTGATGATGCAGACGACCGTAAGGACGAAGTACCCAAGAGTACCGCTAGGCCGCGCCACTTTAGCTCAGTGTTAGAGCATTGGTCTAATAAACCAGGGGTCGTAAGTTCCGTCCTCACAGGAGAAAGATGAATTTTGGAAATCAGTTGCGCGTCGTGGCCGTATAGCAAACAGTATCTGTGATGACGAACAATTAGCGACAGGCGTTTTATTAAGAATTACTCTCAGATGTGATTAAGGCGAATGGCGCACATAAAGCATTTGCCAAAGCGGTACAGCATAAGGTGGAACGAGGCAGTTTGAATTACATTTTATAGATGTATTTCTCACATATCTCAGAGCCTCTCGCGGTCGTCGTCGTCGTCGTCGTCGTCGTCGTCGTCGCCGCCGTCGCCGCTTCTGCAGAAGTAGCAAATGGCCATCGTAGAAAATGCGGCGAGGGACGCCCTGCCTTCGATTCCGAATGCACAAAGTGTGTGGTCTTGTTTCTCAGTCTATATTTGGTCGGTCTCGTAAGAGGTTGAATGTTACGAATGGGTGGGAAAGAGCAAGGGGCAGCGGCTGTGTAGAACGAAAACACAAATCCTCAGGGGTGTGAGCGTTGCGAGATGAGTCGTATACATGTTGTATTGGTCGTCAGTGACCGTGTGGCCTAATGGATAAGGCGTCGGACTTCGGATGTGAAGATTACAGGTTCGAATGCTGTCACGATCGTTTTTTTTCCAGTTCTGAAAAAGAAACATACCGTTTTAATGTAGCAATTGAGCAGTACGAAACCGTCTGAATGTTGCTGTTGACCATTTTTTGCTTTGGAGATGCTCTTGAGCTTGAAACACACACAACAAGACCGGTGTTAACTAGCGAAATGGTCGGCAGAGTACCGACACCGCGTGTTTTGACTGGCATTTGCACATCTAAAACAACGTCGGAAAGAAACTCGTTCGGCTTTTGAGTCACATCAAGTATGTGTGTTAATTTTGACGCCACTAGCTCTGCATGTTGTAATGCAATTTCTTTACCTCTCAGAAATGATTATGACATAAAAGTGAAGTACGTGACGAGTGTGACGTTAGGAAAACATTAGGCAGCATGGAGAGATTCTGTATGGGACCACCCAACCCAAACGAGTACTGTGTGACGTGCTACCCGGCAGGTATTCACCGAGGTAGCCGGCTAGCTCAGTCGGTAGAGCGTCAGACTCTTATTTCCAGGGTCGTGGGTTCGAGCCACACGCTGGGCGGAACGGATTTTTGTTCCGCTGCAGATGTAAATTACCGTTTTTCTGATTAACGAGATGTAATGGAAATAGCAACTTTAAACTTTGCCTACGTCTCTGTCTGTCGCGAGGAAACTGTATTTGAAGGTGAAGGTGATTTTGTAGACATGTGTGAAAGACATGTTCTGAAATGCAAGTGTTGTTATTTGGAGAGCACATCGGTTACGTGTCAGATGTGTAGCCAAGCAGTAATGGGTCGCCATAGCTGCAAATATTAGCCGCTAAAATGACGTGTTGTCAGCTGAAGTCTGATGATGCAGACGACCGTAAGGACGAAGTACCCAAGAGTACCGCTAGGCCGCGCCACTTTAGCTCAGTGTTAGAGCATTGGTCTAATAAACCAGGGGTCGTAAGTTCCGTCCTCACAGGAGAAAGATGAATTTTGGAAATCAGTTGCGCGTCGTGGCCGTATAGCAAACAGTATCTGTGATGACGAACAATTAGCGACAGGCGTTTTATTAAGAATTACTCTCAGATGTGATTAAGGCGAATGGCGCAGATAAAGCATTTGCCAAAGCGGTACAGCATAAGGTGGAACGAGGCAGTTTGAATTACATTTTATAGATGTATTTCTCACATATCTCAGAGCCTCTCGCGGTCGTCGTCGTCGTCGTCGTCGTCGTCGTCGTCGTCGTCGTCGTCGCCGCCGCCGCCGCCGTCGCCGCTTCTGCAGAAGTAGCAAATGGCCATCGTAGCAAATGCGGCGAGGGACGCCCTGCCTTCGATTCCGAATGCACAAAGTGTGTGGTCTTGTTTCTCAGTCTATATTTGGTCGGTCTCGTAAGAGGTTGAATGTTACGAATGGGTGGGAAAGAGCAAGGGGCAGCGGCTGTGTAGAACGAAAACACAAATCCTCAGGGGTGTGAGCGTTGCGAGATGAGTCGTATACATGTTGTATTGGTCGTCAGTGACCGTGTGGCCTAATGGATAAGGCGTCGGACTTCGGATGTGAAGATTACAGGTTCGAATGCTGTCACGATCGTTTTTTTTCCAGTTCTGAAAAAGAAACATACCGTTTGAATGTAGCAATTGAGCAGTACGAAACCGTCTGAATGTTGCTGTTGACCATTTTTTGCTTTGGAGATGCTCTTGAGCTTGAAACACACACAACAAGACCGGTGTTAACTAGCGAAATGGTCGGCAGAGTACCGACACCGCGTGTTTTGACTGGCATTTGCACATCTAAAACAATGTCGGAAAGAAACTCGTTCGGCTTTTGAGTCACATCAAGTATGTGTGTTAATTTTGACGCCACTAGCTCTGCATGTTGTAATGCAATTTCTTTACCTCTCGGAAATGATTATGACATAAAAGTGAAGTACGTGACGAGTGTGACGTTAGGAAAACATTAGGCAGCATGGAGAGATTCTGTATGGGAAAACCCAACCCAAACGAGTACTGTGTGACGTGCTACCCGGCAGGTATTCACCGAGGTAGCCGGCTAGCTCAGTCGGTAGAGCGTCAGACTCTTATTTCCAGGGTCGTGGGTTCGAGCCACACGCTGGGCGGAACGGAATTTTGTTCCGCTGCAGATGTAAATTACCGTTTTTCTGATTAACGAGATGTAATGGAAATAGCAACTTTAAACTTTGCCTACGTCTCTGTCTGTCGCGAGGAAACTGTATTTGAAGGTGAAGGTGATTTTGTAGACATGTGTGAAAGACATGTTCTGAAATGCAAGTGTTGTTATTTGGAGAGCACATCGGTTACGTGTCAGATGTGTAGCCAAGCAGTAATGGGTCGCCATAGCTGCAAATATTAGCCGCTAAAATGACGTGTTGTCAGCTGAAGTCTGATGATGCAGACGACCGTAAGGACGAAGTACCCAAGAGTACCGCTAGGCCGCGCCACTTTAGCTCAGTGTTAGAGCATTGGTCTAATAAACCAGGGGTCGTAAGTTCCGTCCTCACAGGAGAAAGATGAATTTTGGAAATCAGTTGCGCGTCGTGGCCGTATAGCAAACAGTATCTGTGATGACGAACAATTAGCGACAGGCGTTTTATTAAGAATTACTCTCAGATGTGATTAAGGCGAATGGCGCAGATAAAGCATTTGCCAAAGCGGTACAGCATAAGGTGGAACGAGGCAGTTTGAATTACATTTTATAGATGTATTTCTCACATATCTCAGAGCCTCTCGCGGTCGTCGTCGTCGTCGTCGTCGTCGTCGTCGTCGTCGTCGTCGTCGCCGCCGCCGCCGCCGCCGTCGCCGCTTCTGCAGAAGTAGCAAATGGCCATCGTAGCAAATGCGGCGAGGGACGCCCTGCCTTCGATTCCGAATGCACAAAGTGTGTGGTCTTGTTTCTCAGTCTATATTTGGTCGGTCTCGTAAGAGGTTGAATGTTACGAATGGGTGGGAAAGAGCAAGGGGCAGCGGCTGTGTAGAACGAAAACACAAATCCTCAGGGGTGTGAGCGTTGCGAGATGAGTCGTATACATGTTGTATTGGTCGTCAGTGACCGTGTGGCCTAATGGATAAGGCGTCGGACTTCGGATGTGAAGATTACAGGTTCGAATGCTGTCACGATCGTTTTTTTTCCAGTTCTGAAAAAGAAACATACCGTTTTAATGTAGCAATTGAGCAGTACGAAACCGTCTGAATGTTGCTGTTGACCATTTTTTGCTTTGGAGATGCTCTTGAGCTTGAAACACACACAACAAGACCGGTGTTAACTAGCGAAATGGTCGGCAGAGTACCGACACCGCGTGTTTTGACTGGCATTTGCACATCTAAAACAATGTCGGAAAGAAACTCGTTCGGCTTTTGAGTCACATCAAGTATGTGTGTTAATTTTGACGCCACTAGCTCTGCATGTTGTAATGCAATTTCTTTACCTCTCGGAAATGATTATGACATAAAAGTGAAGTACGTGACGAGTGTGACGTTAGGAAAACATTAGGCAGCATGGAGAGATTCTGTATGGGAAAACCCAACCCAAACGAGTACTGTGTGACGTGCTACCCGGCAGGTATTCACCGAGGTAGCCGGCTAGCTCAGTCGGTAGAGCGTCAGACTCTTATTTCCAGGGTCGTGGGTTCGAGCCACACGCTGGGCGGAACGGAATTTTGTTCCGCTGCAGATGTAAATTACCGTTTTTCTGATTAACGAGATGTAATGGAAATAGCAACTTTAAACTTTGCCTACGTCTCTGTCTGTCGCGAGGAAACTGTATTTGAAGGTGAAGGTGATTTTGTAGACATGTGTGAAAGACATGTTCTGAAATGCAAGTGTTGTTATTTGGAGAGCACATCGGTTACGTGTCAGATGTGTAGCCAAGCAGTAATGGGTCGCCATAGCTGCAAATATTAGCCGCTAAAATGACGTGTTGTCAGCTGAAGTCTGATGATGCAGACGACCGTAAGGACGAAGTACCCAAGAGTACCGCTAGGCCGCGCCACTTTAGCTCAGTGTTAGAGCATTGGTCTAATAAACCAGGGGTCGTAAGTTCCGTCCTCACAGGAGAAAGATGAATTTTGGAAATCAGTTGCGCGTCGTGGCCGTATAGCAAACAGTATCTGTGATGACGAACAATTAGCGACAGGCGTTTTATTAAGAATTACTCTCAGATGTGATTAAGGCGAATGGCGCAGATAAAGCATTTGCCAAAGCGGTACAGCATAAGGTGGAACGAGGCAGTTTGAATTACATTTTATAGATGTATTTCTCACATATCTCAGAGCCTCTCGCGGTCGTCGTCGTCGTCGTCGTCGTCGTCGTCGTCGTCGCCGCCGCCGCCGTCGCCGCTTCTGCAGAAGTAGCAAATGGCCATCGTAGCAAATGCGGCGAGGGACGCCCTGCCTTCGATTCCGAATGCACAAAGTGTGTGGTCTTGTTTCTCAGTCTATATTTGGTCGGTCTCGTAAGAGGTTGAATGTTACGAATGGGTGGGAAAGAGCAAGGGGCAGCGGCTGTGTAGAACGAAAACACAAATCCTCAGGGGTGTGAGCGTTGCGAGATGAGTCGTATACATGTTGTATTGGTCGTCAGTGACCGTGTGGCCTAATGGATAAGGCGTCGGACTTCGGATGTGAAGATTACAGGTTCGAATGCTGTCACGATCGTTTTTTTTCCAGTTCTGAAAAAGAAACATACCGTTTGAATGTAGCAATTGAGCAGTACGAAACCGTCTGAATGTTGCTGTTGACCATTTTTTGCTTTGGAGATGCTCTTGAGCTTGAAACACACACAACAAGACCGGTGTTAACTAGCGAAATGGTCGGCAGAGTACCGACACCGCGTGTTTTGACTGGCATTTGCACATGTAAAACAACGTCGGAAAGAAACTCGTTCGGCTTTTGAGTCACATCAAGTATGTGTGTTAATTTTGACGCCACTAGCTCTGCATGTTGTAATGCAATTTCTTTACCTCTCAGAAATGATTATGACATAAAAGTGAAGTACGTGACGAGTGTGACGTTAGGAAAACATTAGGCAGCATGGAGAGATTCTGTATGGGACCACCCAACCCAAACGAGTACTGTGTGACGTGCTACCCGGCAGGTATTCACCGAGGTAGCCGGCTAGCTCAGTCGGTAGAGCGTCAGACTCTTATTTCCAGGGTCGTGGGTTCGAGCCACACGCTGGGCGGAACGGATTTTTGTTCCGCTGCAGATGTAAATTACCGTTTTTCTGATTAACGAGATGTAATGGAAATAGCAACTTTAAACTTTGCCTACGTCTCTGTCTGTCGCGAGGAAACTGTATTTGAAGGTGAAGGTGATTTTGTAGACATGTGTGAAAGACATGTTCTGAAATGCAAGTGTTGTTATTTGGAGAGCACATCGGTTACGTGTCAGATGTGTAGCCAAGCAGTAATGGGTCGCCATAGCTGCAAATATTAGCCGCTAAAATGACGTGTTGTCAGCTGAAGTCTGATGATGCAGACGACCGTAAGGACGAAGTACCCAAGAGTACCGCTAGGCCGCGCCACTTTAGCTCAGTGTTAGAGCATTGGTCTAATAAACCAGGGGTCGTAAGTTCCGTCCTCACAGGAGAAAGATGAATTTTGGAAATCAGTTGCGCGTCGTGGCCGTATAGCAAACAGTATCTGTGATGACGAACAATTAGCGACAGGCGTTTTATTAAGAATTACTCTCAGATGTGATTAAGGCGAATGGCGCAGATAAAGCATTTGCCAAAGCGGTACAGCATAAGGTGGAACGAGGCAGTTTGAATTACATTTTATAGATGTATTTCTCACATATCTCAGAGCCTCTCGCGGTCGTCGTCGTCGTCGTCGTCGTCGTCGTCGCCGCCGCCGCCGCCGTCGCCGCTTCTGCAGAAGTAGCAAATGGCCATCGTAGCAAATGCGGCGAGGGACGCCCTGCCTTCGATTCCGAATGCACAAAGTGTGTGGTCTTGTTTCTCAGTCTATATTTGGTCGGTCTCGTAAGAGGTTGAATGTTACGAATGGGTGGGAAAGAGCAAGGGGCAGCGGCTGTGTAGAACGAAAACACAAATCCTCAGGGGTGTGAGCGTTGCGAGATGAGTCGTATACATGTTGTATTGGTCGTCAGTGACCGTGTGGCCTAATGGATAAGGCGTCGGACTTCGGATGTGAAGATTACAGGTTCGAATGCTGTCACGATCGTTTTTTTTCCAGTTCTGAAAAAGAAACATACCGTTTTAATGTAGCAATTGAGCAGTACGAAACCGTCTGAATGTTGCTGTTGACCATTTTTTGCTTTGGAGATGCTCTTGAGCTTGAAACACACACAACAAGACCGGTGTTAACTAGCGAAATGGTCGGCAGAGTACCGACACCGCGTGTTTTGACTGGCATTTGCACATCTAAAACAATGTCGGAAAGAAACTCGTTCGGCTTTTGAGTCACATCAAGTATGTGTGTTAATTTTGACGCCACTAGCTCTGCATGTTGTAATGCAATTTCTTTACCTCTCGGAAATGATTATGACATAAAAGTGAAGTACGTGACGAGTGTGACGTTAGGAAAACATTAGGCAGCATGGAGAGATTCTGTATGGGAAAACCCAACCCAAACGAGTACTGTGTGACGTGCTACCCGGCAGGTATTCACCGAGGTAGCCGGCTAGCTCAGTCGGTAGAGCGTCAGACTCTTATTTCCAGGGTCGTGGGTTCGAGCCACACGCTGGGCGGAACGGAATTTTGTTCCGCTGCAGATGTAAATTACCGTTTTTCTGATTAACGAGATGTAATGGAAATAGCAACTTTAAACTTTGCCTACGTCTCTGTCTGTCGCGAGGAAACTGTATTTGAAGGTGAAGGTGATTTTGTAGACATGTGTGAAAGACATGTTCTGAAATGCAAGTGTTGTTATTTGGAGAGCACATCGGTTACGTGTCAGATGTGTAGCCAAGCAGTAATGGGTCGCCATAGCTGCAAATATTAGCCGCTAAAATGACGTGTTGTCAGCTGAAGTCTGATGATGCAGACGACCGTAAGGACGAAGTACCCAAGAGTACCGCTAGGCCGCGCCACTTTAGCTCAGTGTTAGAGCATTGGTCTAATAAACCAGGGGTCGTAAGTTCCGTCCTCACAGGAGAAAGATGAATTTTGGAAATCAGTTGCGCGTCGTGGCCGTATAGCAAACAGTATCTGTGATGACGAACAATTAGCGACAGGCGTTTTATTAAGAATTACTCTCAGATGTGATTAAGGCGAATGGCGCAGATAAAGCATTTGCCAAAGCGGTACAGCATAAGGTGGAACGAGGCAGTTTGAATTACATTTTATAGATGTATTTCTCACATATCTCAGAGCCTCTCGCGGTCGTCGTCGTCGTCGTCGTCGTCGTCGTCGTCGTCGTCGTCGTCGTCGCCGCCGCTTCTGCAGAAGTAGCAAATGGCCATCGTAGCAAATGCGGCGAGGGACGCCCTGCCTTCGATTCCGAATGCACAAAGTGTGTGGTCTTGTTTCTCAGTCTATATTTGGTCGGTCTCGTAAGAGGTTGAATGTTACGAATGGGTGGGAAAGAGCAAGGGGCAGCGGCTGTGTAGAACGAAAACACAAATCCTCAGGGGTGTGAGCGTTGCGAGATGAGTCGTATACATGTTGTGTTGGTCGTCAGTGACCGTGTGGCCTAATGGATAAGGCGTCGGACTTCGGATGTGAAGATTACAGGTTCGAATGCTGTCACGATCGTTTTTTTTTCCAGTTCTGAAAAAGAAACATACCGTTTTAATGTAGCAATTGAGCAGTACGAAACCGTCTGAATGTTGCTGTTGACCATTTTTTGCTTTGGAGATGCTCTTGAGCTTGAAACACACACAACAAGACCGGTGTTAACTAGCGAAATGGTCGGCAGAGTACCGACACCGCGTGTTTTGACTGGCATTTGCACATCTAAAACAACGTCGGAAAGAAACTCGTTCGGCTTTTGAGTCACATCAAGTATGTGTGTTAATTTTGACGCCACTAGCTCTGCATGTTGTAATGCAATTTCTTTACCTCTCAGAAATGATTATGACATAAAAGTGAAGTACGTGACGAGTGTGACGTTAGGAAAACATTAGGCAGCATGGAGAGATTCTGTATGGGACCACCCAACCCAAACGAGTACTGTGTGACGTGCTACCCGGCAGGTATTCACCGAGGTAGCCGGCTAGCTCAGTCGGTAGAGCGTCAGACTCTTATTTCCAGAGTTGTGGGTTCGAGCCACATGCTGGGCGGAACGGAATTTTGTTCCGCTGCAGATGTAAATTACCGTTTTTCTGATTAACGAGATGTAATGGAAATAGCAACTTTAAACTTTGCCTACGTCTCTGTCTGTCGCGAGGAAACTGTATTTGAAGGTGAAGGTGATTTTGTAGACATGTGTGAAAGACATGTTCTGAAATGCAAGTGTTGTTATTTGGAGAGCACATCGGTTACGTGTCAGATGTGTACCCAAGCAGTAATGGGTCGCCATAGCTGCAAATATTAGCCGCTAAAATGACGTGTTGTCAGCTGAAGTCTGATGATGCAGACGACCGTAAGGACGAAGTACCCAAGAGTACCGCTAGGCCGCGCCACTTTAGCTCAGTGTTAGAGCATTGGTCTAATAAACCAGGAGTCGTAAGTTCCGTCCTCACAGGAGAAAGATGAATTTTGGAAATCAGTTGCGCGTCGTGGCCGTATAGCAAACAGTATCTGTGATGACGAACAATTAGCGACAGGCGTTTTATTAAGAATTACTCTCAGATGTGATTAAGGCGAATGGCGCAGATAAAGCATTTGCCAAAGCGGTACAGCATAAGGTGGAACGAGGCAGTTTGAATTACATTTTATAGATGTATTTCTCACATATCTCAGAGCCTCTCGCGGTCGTCGTCGTCGTCGTCGTCGTCGTCGTCGTCGTCGCCGCCGCCGCCGTCGCCGTCGCCGTCGCCGCTTCTGCAGAAGTAGCAAATGGCCATCGTAGCAAATGCGGCGAGGGACGCCCTGCCTTCGATTCCGAATGCACAAAGTGTGTGGTCTTGTTTCTCAGTCTATATTTGGTCGGTCTCGTAAGAGGTTGAATGTTACGAATGGGTGGGAAAGAGCAAGGGGCAGCGGCTGTGTAGAACGAAAACACAAATCCTCAGGGGTGTGAGCGTTGCGAGATGAGTCGTATACATGTTGTATTGGTCGTCAGTGACCGTGTGGCCTAATGGATAAGGCGTCGGACTTCGGATGTGAAGATTACAGGTTCGAATGCTGTCACGATCGTTTTTTTTCCAGTTCTGAAAAAGAAACATACCGTTTTAATGTAGCAATTGAGCAGCACGAAACCGTCTGAATGTTGCTGTTGAGCATTTTTTGCTTTGGAGATGCTCTTGAGCTTGAAGCACACACAACAAGACCGGTGTTAACTAGCGAAATGGTCGGCAGAGTACCGACACCGCGTGTTTTGACTGGCATTTGCACATGTAAAACAACGTCGGAAAGAAACTCGTTCGGCTTTTGAGTCACATCAAGTATGTGTGTTAATTTTGACGCCACTAGCTCTGCATGTTGTAATGCAATTTCTTTACCTCTCAGAAATGATTATGACATAAAAGTGAAGTACGTGACGAGTGTGACGTTAGGAAAACATTAGGCAGCATGGAGAGATTCTGTATGGGACCACCCAACCCAAACGAGTACTGTGTGACGTGCTACCCGGCAGGTATTCACCGAGGTAGCCGGCTAGCTCAGTCGGTAGAGCGTCAGACTCTTATTTCCAGGGTCGTGGGTTCGAGCCACACGCTGGGCGGAACGGAATTTTATTCCGCTGCAGATGTAAATGACCGTTTTTCTGATTAACGAGATGTAATGGAAATAGCAACTTTAAACTTTGCCTACGTCTCTGTCTGTCGCGAGGAAACTGTATTTGAAGGTGAAGGTGATTTTGTAGACATGTGTGAAAGACATGTTCTGAAATGCAAGTGTTGTTATTTGGAGAGCACATCGGTTACGTGTCAGATGTGTAGCCAAGCAGTAATGGGTCGCCATAGCTGCAAATATTAGCCGCTAAAATGACGTGTTGTCAGCTGAAGTCTGATGATGCAGACGACCGTAAGGACGAAGTACCCAAGAGTACCGCTAGGCCGCGCCACTTTAGCTCAGTGTTAGAGCATTGGTCTAATAAACCAGGGGTCGTAAGTTCCGTCCTCACAGGAGAAAGATGAATTTTGGAAATCAGTTGCGCGTCGTGGCCGTATAGCAAACAGTATCTGTGATGACGAACAATTAGCGACAGGCGTTTTATTAAGAATTACTCTCAGATGTGATTAAGGCGAATGGCGCAGATAAAGCATTTGCCAAAGCGGTACAGCATAAGGTGGAACGAGGCAGTTTGAATTACATTTTATAGATGTATTTCTCACATATCTCAGAGCCTCTCGCGGTCGTCGTCGTCGTCGTCGTCGTCGTCGTCGTCGTCGTCGTCGCCGCCGCCGCCGTCGCCGCTTCTGCAGAAGTAGCAAATGGCCATCGTAGCAAATGCGGCGAGGGACGCCCTGCCTTCGATTCCGAATGCACAAAGTGTGTGGTCTTGTTTCTCAGTCTATATTTGGTCGGTCTCGTAAGAGGTTGAATGTTACGAATGGGTGGGAAAGAGCAAGGGGCAGCGGCTGTGTAGAACGAAAACACAAATCCTCAGGGGTGTGAGCGTTGCGAGATGAGTCGTATACATGTTGTGTTGGTCGTCAGTGACCGTGTGGCCTAATGGATAAGGCGTCGGACTTCGGATGTGAAGATTACAGGTTCGAATGCTGTCACGATCGTTTTTTTTCCAGTTCTGAAAAAGAAACATACCGTTTTAATGTAGCAATTGAGCAGTACGAAACCGTCTGAATGTTGCTGTTGACCATTTTTTGCTTTGGAGATGCTCTTGAGCTTGAAACACACACAACAAGACCGGTGTTAACTAGCGAAATGGTCGGCAGAGTACCGACACCGCGTGTTTTGACTGGCATTTGCACATGTAAAACAACGTCGGAAAGAAACTCGTTCGGCTTTTGAGTCACATCAAGTATGTGTGTTAATTTTGACGCCACTAGCTCTGCATGTTGTAATGCAATTTCTTTACCTCTCAGAAATGATTATGACATAAAAGTGAAGTACGTGACGAGTGTGACGTTAGGAAAACATTAGGCAGCATGGAGAGATTCTGTATGGGACCACCCAACCCAAACGAGTACTGTGTGACGTGCTACCCGGCAGGTATTCACCGAGGTAGCCGGCTAGCTCAGTCGGTAGAGCGTCAGACTCTTATTTCCAGGGTCGTGGGTTCGAGCCACATGCTGGGCGGAACGGAATTTTGTTCCGCTGCAGATGTAAATTACCGTTTTTCTGATTAACGAGATGTAATGGAAATAGCAACTTTAAACTTTGCCTACGTCTCTGTCTGTCGCGAGGAAACTGTATTTGAAGGTGAAGGTGATTTTGTAGACATGTGTGAAAGACATGTTCTGAAATGCAAGTGTTGTTATTTGGAGAGCACAGCGGTTACGTGTCAGATGTGTACCCAAGCAGTAATGGGTCGCCATAGCTGCAAATATTAGCCGCTAAAATGACGTGTTGTCAGCTGAAGTCTGATGATGCAGACGACCGTAAGGACGAAGTACCCAAGAGTACCGCTAGGCCGCGCCACTTTAGCTCAGTGTTAGAGCATTGGTCTAATAAACCAGGGGTCGTAAGTTCCGTCCTCACAGGAGAAAGATGAATTTTGGAAATCAGTTGCGCGTCGTGGCCGTATAGCAAACAGTATCTGTGATGACGAACAATTAGCGACAGGCGTTTTATTAAGAATTACCCTCAGATGTGATTAAGGCGAATGGCGCAGATAAAGCATTTGCCAAAGCGGTACAGCATAAGGTGGAACGAGGCAGTTTGAATTACATTTTATAGATGTATTTCTCACATATCTCAGAGCCTCTCGCGGTCGTCGTCGTCGTCGTCGTCGTCGTCGTCGTCGTCGCCGCCGCCGCCGTCGCCGTCGCCGCTTCTGCAGAAGTAGCAAATGGCCATCGTAGCAAATGCGGCGAGGGACGCCCTGCCTTCGATTCCGAATGCACAAAGTGTGTGGTCTTGTTTCTCAGTCTATATTTGGTCGGTCTCGTAAGAGGTTGAATGTTACGAATGGGTGGGAAAGAGCAAGGGGCAGCGGCTGTGTAGAACGAAAACACAAATCCTCAGGGGTGTGAGCGTTGCGAGATGAGTCGTATACATGTTGTATTGGTCGTCAGTGACCGTGTGGCCTAATGGATAAGGCGTCGGACTTCGGATGTGAAGATTACAGGTTCGAATGCTGTCACGATCGTTTTTTTTTCCAGTTCTGAAAAAGAAACATACCGTTTTAATGTAGCAATTGAGCAGCACGAAACCGTCTGAATGTTGCTGTTGAGCATTTTTTGCTTTGGAGATGCTCTTGAGCTTGAAGCACACACAACAAGACCGGTGTTAACTAGCGAAATGGTCGGCAGAGTACCGACACCGCGTGTTTTGACTGGCATTTGCACATGTAAAACAACGTCGGAAAGAAACTCGTTCGGCTTTTGAGTCACATCAAGTATGTGTGTTAATTTTGACGCCACTAGCTCTGCATGTTGTAATGCAATTTCTTTACCTCTCAGAAATGATTATGACATAAAAGTGAAGTACGTGACGAGTGTGACGTTAGGAAAACATTAGGCAGCATGGAGAGATTCTGTATGGGACCACCCAACCCAAACGAGTACTGTGTGACGTGCTACCCGGCAGGTATTCACCGAGGTAGCCGGCTAGCTCAGTCGGTAGAGCGTCAGACTCTTATTTCCAGGGTCGTGGGTTCGAGCCACACGCTGGGCGGAACGGAATTTTGTTCCGCTGCAGATGTAAATGACCGTTTTTCTGATTAACGAGATGTAATGGAAATAGCAACTTTAAACTTTGCCTACGTCTCTGTCTGTCGCGAGGAAACTGTATTTGAAGGTGAAGGTGATTTTGTAGACATGTGTGAAAGACATGTTCTGAAATGCAAGTGTTGTTATTTGGAGAGCACATCGGTTACGTGTCAGATGTGTAGCCAAGCAGTAATGGGTCGCCATAGCTGCAAATATTAGCCGCTAAAATGACGTGTTGTCAGCTGAAGTCTGATGATGCAGACGACCGTAAGGACGAAGTACCCAAGAGTACCGCTAGGCCGCTCCACTTTAGCTCAGTGTTAGAGCATTGGTCTAATAAACCAGGGGTCGTAAGTTCCGTCCTCACAGGAGAAAGATGAATTTTGGAAATCAGTTGCGCGTCGTGGCCGTATAGCAAACAGTATCTGTGATGACGAACAATTAGCGACAGGCGTTTTATTAAGAATTACTCTCAGATGTGATTAAGGCGAATGGCGCAGATAAAGCATTTGCCAAAGCGGTACAGCATGGTTCTTCGGCGTAACTCGAGAGGGTTGCGCCCTTCGATATTATTGTCGTTAATTTCGAAGTGCTAGGTGTTTCAGTGATCGCTGCAGCTGCCGTTGTCCCGAGCCTTTGCCGCCGTTGGTCCCAGCCGCCGCTGCCGCCGCCGCCGGTTCCCACCACCGCCGCCGCCGCCGCCGCCGCCGGTCTCCCGCCGACGCCGGTTGCCGCCATCGTATCCGGTTCCTGCCGCTGCTGCCGCTGCTGCTGTTGCCAACCGCCGCCACCGCCGCCGCCGGTTCCCGCCGCCGCCGCCGCCGCCGCCGCCGCCGCCGCCGGTCTCCCGCCGACGTCGCCGCCGGTTGCCGCCACCGTATCCGGTTCCTGCCGCTGCTGCTGTTGCCGACCGCCGCTGCCGCCGCTGCCGCCGCCGCCGCCGCCGCCGCCGCTCCCTGCCCGTCTTTCTTTCTGTCGTCTCTGCTTACGTCTTACCCTTCCTCTTCGTCAGTCTCTTGTCCTTGTCCTTTGACTGTCCCCTGTTATTTTTCCTCTTTTCCCCTCTCCCACTTATCCTCTCACCATGACAACCCCCACAACTACCGCCACTACCACTGCCATCGTGTACACGTCCCCCTCACTTGCTGCCACCACCATCACGTGGTGTGCTCATTCACCGCCTCCCCCATATATTCCCCCCCTCCTCACTCTTCCCACCCCCGCTCCTTTTGTTGCTCCCTCCCCTGTTCCTACCCCCCATGCCTCACGTGACCCATTCCCTCCCCTCCCACATGTGACTCATGCCACCCCCGCCAGGGTTGTTGCCCGTCGGGCCACCACCCACGCCACACCATCATCATCGTCATCACCATCACCATCACCATCACCATCGCCCTCGCCATCGCCAGTGCCAACCACTGCCACTGCATCTTCTGTGGCGCCAGCTCCAGCCCCAGCCCCAGCGCCAGCACCAGCACCACCACCAGTGCCTGCACCGCCGGTGGGACCTGCCGTCTCCCGCCATCTCCCGGTCGTCCCCATCCCCCACACCTCTTCCCGTCCCTCTCCCGCTGTGAAACGTCCCAGCGGCACCCCAGCCTCTTCTGCTCCCAAGAAGTCGCAGACTCTCCCCCCTCCAACCCCCCAGGATGCCATGGATACCACCTCACCTTCCCTATCTACTCCCTCCTCTACCTCCCCCTCCTACAGGTACCTCCTTTCTCACCCTGATCCCTCTCTCCTGGAGGCCCGCAATCTTACCCTTCTCCTCCGCCAGCACTTCCCCGGAGCCCCGATCTCCCTTCTCACCCCCCGTCGGGACTCCGTCCTGATCACATCCCCCAGCCCCACCCTCCACTCCGACATCCTCTCCCGCATTCCCCTCAAACGGTTTGGTCCCCATGCCTCCCTTGCCCCTGCTCCCCCCCCCTCCTCATCCCGACAACCCCAGCCGCCCCGTCGCCCACCGACCCTCACTGCCGTGATCACTCGGCTTAGCCCGATGATCACGGAGGAGGAGGTGTTGGCGGAGCTGAAGGCCCATCCCTATCTAGAGGTTCGAGCTGTCCGCCGGATTCACAATCCAGCCGGCCCCACCCGCCTCATGCGGGTGTTCTCCGAGCATGCTCCCTCCATAGACCTCCTCCTCAAGGAGGGTGCCCTCCTTTTCAACCGCCGTTATAAGGTCGACCCCTCCCGCTCCCCTCCACAGTCCATCCGCTGCCAGAGGTGCTTGCGCTATAATGCACATCCTACATCTGAGTGCCGCGAGGCCCCCGTCTGCCCGCACTGCAAAGAAGCGCACTTCCTCCGGCAGTGCCCCAACCTTCAGTCCCCCCCCTCCTGTAACACCTGTAACCTCCAACACCCAACCTACTCCCAAAAGTGCAAGGCCCGACCCCCTCCCTCCGCTCCTGAACTCACTGTCCCTGTCCGCCCCTTGGATGCCCCCACCCCTCCCGGCAATTCCCTCCGTCCCCCCCCCACAGCTGAGGACATCATCCGCTTTGTAACCGTTGTCCTTCAGAACATCCACCCCTTTCAGCGCCCCCACACCCTCCAGCAGGTATCCCTTGCCGCCCGTTCCGTCTTCCAGCTCAACACTTACGCCACCTACTCCCATAACCAGGCCCATTTTACCTTCTCCCGTCTCGACACCCTCGTCTAAATTCCCACTATGGCGCGACAGCAACGTATCCTGTTTAACAACATCCGTTCCCTTCCTGTCAACAAGAATCTCCTTATGCATACCCTCACCACCCACCGCGTGGATGCCTTCCTCCTAAACGAAACATTCCTCCAGCCCCACCATACTGTCCATACCTCGCCCTACCTCCTTCACCGCTCTGACAACCCCCTCCCGATAGCGCGTGGCGGAGTTGCCATTGGCCACCATCGCCAGATCCCTGTTCGGCTCCAACCACTCCTTCCCAACCCTACGGAACACCTGATCCTTAGTCTATTCTTCCCCGGCCTCACCGTTACCTGCGCCACCATCTATGTCCGCCCCTCTGCCCCTATTCCTTTTGACTTCCTTTCCCACATCGACCGTACCTTCTCCTCCTACGTGATTGCCGCAGATCTCAATATCCATAGTCGCTCCGCCACCCAGTTACGGCGGTGGCATCGGTTCCTCGCCACCATCCAAGGAGATGTCCTTCCTCTTCCCCAACACACCCGCCCTGAATCCAATACCACACCCGATGTCGTCCTAGCCTCCCCCAATCTCCTTGGCCGCATAGCGGTGGACGTCCTCGACCCTATTGGCAGTGACCATCTCCCTGTCCTTCTTACCATATCAGACGGTCGTCGCCCCCGTCCCGATCCTCGCCTTGACCCTCCCCCCAAGTATGTCCATGATTACTCCCGTGCCGACTGGAATGCATACCGGGATACCCTTACTACCTGGGTCGATAGCCACCCCCTCACCTACCACCGCCCACATGACATAACCCATGCCGCATCCTTTCTCCAGCAGACCTTGTCTGAGGCCGTGGAGGCCCACATCCCTACCGTCGCCATCCACCCGCACCGTCCCACTTTACCCCCACAGGCCGTCCTCCTCCTTCGAGAATCCCGTCGTCTCTACCGTGCCTTCCTCCACACGCGTGACCGGGACATACTACAACGCCACCGGCAACTCCAGAGACACATCCGGAACTTGCTCGCGGCTAAGAAACGCCGGGACTGGCGACAGACATGCACCCGTCTTAATGCTACCCTACCTATTAACTCGTCCAAATACTGGTCAGCCTTCCGCCGCCTTACTGGATCAAAACCCCCCCCTTACTATCCTCTCCTTCATAATGACAATCCCTTTCCTGACAACCTTAGTAAGGCCAACCATTTTGCCTCCTACCTCACCGATGTCTTTACCATCCCTGACGATCCCCAGTTCGATTATTCCCTCTTCCCCGATGTCCGCGATCGAACTGACACCTCTATCCCTCCACTAGCTCCTGGCTTCCAGTACTTGGACAACATTACACACACTGAACTCAATACCCCTATAACTACTCAAGACATCATCGATATACTCCGCACCAAACGCAACACTGCTCCTGGTCACGACCGTGTTACTTACCGTCACCTCCGTGAAGCTCCCGCCCCCTTCCTCTCCACCCTGGCCAGGCTGTACAATGTGGTCTTGTCCACCGGCTTCTACCCCGACCTGTGGAAAACCTCCCGGATCCTGATGTTCCTCAAACCCGATAAACCACCTTCCGCTGTCTCCTCCTACCGTCCTATAAGCCTTACCTCGGTCTTCAGCAAGGTCCTGGAATCCATTCTAACCCGCCGCATCCACCAGCATCTCCACCGGCACCGCTTCCTTCCCTCCACCCAATGTGGCTTTCGACCATCCTTCTCTGCCGATGACCTTCTCCTTCACCTCACTCACCTCCTCTCCGAACAACTCAACTCCCGTCGCTCCGCCATATTCCTCTCCCTTGACCTTGAACGCGCCTATGACCGAGTGTGGCATTCTGGTCTCCTCTTCAAGCTCCAAACCTTTGCTCTTCCTATTAACTACGTCCGTCTGATCGCCTCCTTCATTTCCCACCGCCCTTCCTATGTCACTATCCACAACACTGATTCCTACACCTTCTACCCCTCTGCCGGTGTGCCCCAAGGTTCCGTCCTTTCCCCTCTTCTTTACCTTCTTTATACGGCGGACATGCCTCCACCTGCACCCCCCCTTCACCTTCTCCAGTACGCCGATGACACCGCCTTCCTTGCCCTTGCCCCCACCCTGCAACGCTCCCAACACCTTCTCCAATCCCATCTTGACCGGTTCACCTCTTGGTGTAACCAGTGGTTGCTCAAGGTCAATCCTTCCAAGACCCAGGCAATCATCGTAGGCAAAACCACCCCTTCCTTCCGTCTCCTTGATTTCTATCTTACCATTTATGGCCGTCCTATTAACCTCACACCCACCCTCAAGTACCTTGGCGTCACCCTTGACCGTCGCCTCTCCTGGACCCCTCATCTCCGGACAATCCAAGCCAAGGCACGCTCCCGACTCCACCTCCTGAAGCTCCTTTCTGGCCACACATGGGGTCTGGACCCCTCCACCGTCCTCCACACCTATAAATCTCTCATCCGCCCTATCCTCTGTTATGCCCATCCCGCCTGGATCTCTGCCCCGCCTACCTTTTACAAATCCCTTCAAATCCTTGAACGGCATGCACTCCGCCTCGCCTATCGCATCCGCCTCCCTTCCCCCACGCGGCTCCTCTATGACCTCATCCCCTTCCCACACCTCCTTCTCTTCCTCCAACGGATACGGATCCTCTACACCTCCCGCAAGCTTGATCCTCCCCACCCGCTTGTCTCTTCCATCCTCTCCCACCCCAACCCACTGCCGCGCCTGTACTCCTGTATCCCACCTGCTCTCCATCTTCACACTCTCCACACCCTCTCCCAAGGTGGCTTCCGCCGACTCCCCCTCCCGGATGATGCCCTCCTCCCCTCCATCTACCCCTCCTACCAACTTTGAGCCTTGCCTTCCCCTCTCCTCTCATTTTCCTGTGGGCACCCTCTCTCCCTTCTCTCCCTCCCTCTCTCCCTCCTTTCATCCTTACCTCCCCTCCCCCTCTCCCTGGGCTTCCACCCCCCTTTTTTCGTTTTCTCCCCTCCTCCTCCCTGGCATCCTATCTCCCCCTCCCTCCTTCCCTCCCCCTGTTTTTTCCCTTGGCAGGCCCCCAGCTTTTCGGTGTGGACAGTGCCCCTGCAAGCGCCGAAGCCCATCTCCGCAGTGTCCGTGTCTTTCGTCCCGTCTGTGCCTCGAGTGTTTCTTCATTTTCTGCTCCACCGTTCACCTGTGCTAGTGTTCTCTGTTCCGTGCTGTGCTGCCCGTCTTTTTAAAACTGAAACAGTGCTGCGTCGGTGAACGACTTCATTTCTTTTTATTCTCTGTTGTCTTCTGATTTTTGTCCTCCATGTCTGTGTTTTGAGATTATGTCTTCCTGTTTTTCTCTCTTGTATGTTTCTTGTGGCCGAAGAGCGGCATATTAGGCCGCTGCCGGCCTACCTTTGTAGGTATAAAATGACAATAAAGGAAAAAAAAAAAAAAAAAAAAAGGTACAGCATAAGGTGGAACGAGGCAGTTTGAATTACATTTTATAGATGTATTTCTCACATATCTCAGAGCCTCTCGCGGTCGTCGTCGTCGTCGTCGTCGTCGTCGTCGCCGCCGCCGCCGTCGCCGCTTCTGCAGAAGTAGCAAATGGCCATCGTAGCAAATGCGGCGAGGGACGCCCTGCCTTCGATTCCGAATGCACAAAGTGTGTGGTCTTGTTTCTCAGTCTATATTTGGTCGGTCTCGTAAGAGGTTGAATGTTACGAATGGGTGGGAAAGAGCAAGGGGCAGCGGCTGTGTAGAACGAAAACACAAATCCTCAGGGGTGTGAGCGTTGCGAGATGAGTCGTATACATGTTGTATTGGTCGTCAGTGACCGTGTGGCCTAATGGATAAGGCGTCGGACTTCGGATGTGAAGATTACAGGTTCGAATGCTGTCACGATCGTTTTTTTTTCCAGTTCTGAAAAAGAAACATACCGTTTTAATGTAGCAATTGAGCAGTACGAAACCGTCTGAATGTTGCTGTTGAGCATTTTTTGCTTTGGAGATGCTCTTGAGCTTGAAACACACACAACAAGACCGGTGTTAACTAGCGAAATGGTCGGCAGAGTACCGACACCGCGTGTTTTGACTGGCATTTGCACATGTAAAACAACGTCGGAAAGAAACTCGTTCGGCTTTTGAGTCACATCAAGTATGTGTGTTAATTTTGACGCCACTAGCTCTGCATGTTGTAATGCAATTTCTTTACCTCTCAGAAATGATTATGACATAAAAGTGAAGTACGTGACGAGTGTGACGTTAGGAAAACATTAGGCAGCATGGAGAGATTCTGTATGGGACCACCCAACCCAAACGAGTACTGTGTGACGTGCTACCCGGCAGGTATTCACCGAGGTAGCCGGCTAGCTCAGTCGGTAGAGCGTCAGACTCTTATTTCCAGGGTCGTGGGTTCGAGCCACACGCTGGGCGGAACGGAATTTTGTTCCGCTGCAGATGTAAATTACCGTTTTTCTGATTAACGAGATGTAATGGAAATAGCAACTTTAAACTTTGCCTACGTCTCTGTCTGTCGCGAGGAAACTGTATTTGAAGGTGAAGGTGATTTTGTAGACATGTGTGAAAGACATGTTCTGAAATGCAAGTGTTGTTATTTGGAGAGCACATCGGTTACGTGTCAGATGTGTAGCCAAGCAGTAATGGGTCGCCATAGCTGCAAATATTAGCCGCTAAAATGACGTGTTGTCAGCTGAAGTCTGATGATGCAGACGACCGTAAGGACGAAGTACCCAAGAGTACCGCTAGGCCGCGCCACTTTAGCTCAGTGTTAGAGCACTGGTCTAATAAACCAGGGGTCGTAAGTTCCGTCCTCACAGGAGAAAGATGAATTTTGGAAATCAGTTGCGCGTCGTGACCGTATAGCAAACAGTATCTGTGATGACGAACAATTAGCGACAGGCGTTTTATTAAGAATTACTCTCAGATGTGATTAAGGCGAATGGCGCAGATAAAGCATTTGCCAAAGCGGTACAGCATAAGGTGGAACGAGGCAGTTTGAATTACATTTTATAGATGTATTTCTCACATGTCTCAGAGCCTCTCGCGGTCGTCGTCGTCGTCGTCGTCGTCGTCGTCGCCGCCGTCGCCGCTTCTGCAGAAGTAGCAAATGGCCATCGTAGCAAATGCGGCGAGGGACGCCCTGCCTTCGATTCCGAATGCTCAAAGTGTGTGGTCTTGTTTCTCAGTCTATATTTGGTCGGTCTCGTAAGAGGTTGAATGTTACGAATGGGTGGGAAAGAGCAAGGGGCAGCGGCTGTGTAGAACGAAAACACAAATCCTCAGGGGTGTGAGCGTTGCGAGATGAGTCGTATACATGTTGTATTGGTCGTCAGTGACCGTGTGGCCTAATGGATAAGGCGTCGGACTTCGGATGTGAAGATTACAGGTTCGAATGCTGTCACGATCGTTTTTTTTCCAGTTCTGAAAAAGAAACATACCGTTTTAATGTAGCAATTGAGCAGTACGAAACCGTCTGAATGTTGCTGTTGACCATTTTTTGCTTTGGAGATGCTCTTGAGCTTGAAACACACACAACAAGACCGGTGTTAACTAGCGAAATGGTCGGCAGAGTACCGACACCGCGTGTTTTGACTGGCATTTGCACATGTAAAACAACGTCGGAAAGAAACTCGTTCGGCTTTTGAGTCACATCAAGTATGTGTGTTAATTTTGACGCCACTAGCTCTGCATGTTGTAATGCAATTTCTTTACCTCTCAGAAATGATTATGACATAAAAGTGAAGTACGTGACGAGTGTGACGTTAGGAAAACATTAGGCAGCATGGAGAGATTCTGTATGGGACCTCCCAACCCAAACGAGTACTTTGTGACGTGCTACCCGGCAGGTATTCACTGAGGTAGCCGGCTAGCTCAGTCGGTAGAGCGTCAGACTCTTATTTCCAGGGTCGTGGGTTCGAGCCACACGCTGGGCGGAACGGAATTTTGTTCCGCTGCAGATGTAAATTACCGTTTTTCTGATTAACGAGATGTAATGGAAATAGCAACTTTAAACTTTGCCTACGTCTCTGTCTGTCGCGAGGAAACTGTATTTGAAGGTGAAGGTGATTTTGTAGACATGTGTGAAAGACATGTTCTGAAATGCAAGTGTTGTTATTTGGAGAGCACATCGGTTACGTGTCAGATGTGTACCCAAGCAGTAATGGGTCGCCATAGCTGCAAATATTAGCCGCTAAAATGACGTGTTGTCAGCTGAAGTCTGATGATGCAGACGACCGTAAGGACGAAGTACCCAAGAGTACCGCTAGGCCGCGCCAGTTTAGCTCAGTGTTAGAGCATTGGTCTAATAAACCAGCGGTCGTAAGTTCCGTCCTCACAGGAGAAAGATGAATTTTGGAAATCAGTTGCGCGTCGTGGCCGTATAGCAAACAGTATCTGTGATGACGAACAATTAGCGACAGGCGTTTTATTAAGAATTACTCTCAGTTGTGATTAAGGCGAATGGCGCAGATAAAGCATTTGCCAAAGCGGTACAGCGTAAGGTGGAACGAGGCAGTTTGAATTACATTTTATAGATGTATTTCTCACATATCTCAGAGCCTCTCGCGGTCGTCGTCGTCGCCGCCGTCGCCGCTTCTGCAGAAGTAGCAAATGGCCATCGTAGCAAATGCGGCGAGGGACGCCCTGCCTTCGATTCCGAATGCACAAAGTGTGTGGTCTTGTTTCTCAGTCTATATTTGGTCGGTCTCGTAAGAGGTTGAATGTTACGAATGGGTGGGAAAGAGCAAGGGGCAGCGGCTGTGTAGAACGAAAACACAAATCCTCAGGGGTGTGAGCGTTGTGAGATGAGTCGTATACATGTTGTATTGGTCGTCAGTGACCGTGTGGCCTAATGGATAAGGCGTCGGACTTCGGATGTGAAGATTACAGGTTCGAATGCTGTCACGATCGTTTTTTTTCCAGTTCTGAAAAAGAAACATACCGTTTTAATGTAGCAATTGAGCAGTACGAAACCGTCTGAATGTTGCTGTTGAGCATTTTTTGCTTTGGAGATGCTCTTGAGCTTGAAACACACACAACAAGACCGGTGTTAACTAGCGAAATGGTCGGCAGAGTACCGACACCGCGTGTTTTGACTGGCATTTGCACATGTAAAACAACGTCGGAAAGAAACTCGTTCGGCATTTGAGTCACATCAAGTATGTGTGTTAATTTTGACGCCACTAGCTCTGCGTGTTGTAATGCATTTTCTTTACCTCTCAGAAATGATTATGACATAAAAGTGAAGTACGTGACGAGTGTGACGTTAGGAAAACATTAGGCAGCATGGAGAGATTCTGTATGGGACCACCCAACCCAAACGAGTACTGTGTGACGTGCTACCCGGCAGGTATTCACCGAGGTAGCCGGCTAGCTCAGTCGGTAGAGCGTCAGACTCTTATTTCCAGGGTCGTGGGTTCGAGCCACACGCTGGGCGGAACGGAATTTTGTTCCGCTGCAGATGTAAATTACCGTTTTTCTGATTAACTAGATGTAATGGAAATAGCAACTTTAAACTTTGCCTACGTCTCTGTCTGTCGCGAGGAAACTGTATTTGAAGGTGAAGGTGATTTTGTAGACATGTGTGAAAGACATGTTCTGAAATGCAAGTGTTGTTATTTGGAGAGCACATCGGTTACGTGTCAGATGTGTACCCAAGCAGTAATGGGTCGCCATAGCTGCAAATATTAGCCGCTAAAATGACGTGTTGTCAGCTGAAGTCTGATGATGCAGACGACCGTAAGGACGAAGTACACAAGAGTACCGCTAGGCCGCGCCAGTTTAGCTCAGTGTTAGAGCATTGGTCTAATAAACCAGGGGTCGTAAGTTCCGTCCTCACAGGAGAAAGAGGAATTTTGGAAATCAGTTGCGCGTCGTGGCCGTATAGCAAACAGTATCTGTGATGACGAACAATTAGCGACAGGCGTTTTATTAAGAATTACTCTCAGATGTGATTAAGGCGAATGGCGCAGATAAAGCATTTGCTAAAGCGGTACAGCATAAGGTGGAACGAGGCAGTTTGAATTACATTTTATAGATGTATTTCTCACATATCTCAGAGCCTCTCGCGGTCGTCGTCGTCGTCGTCGTCGCCGCCGTCGCCGCTTCTGCAGAAGTAGCAAATGGCCATCGTAGCAAATGCGGCGAGGGACGCCCTGCCTTCGATTCCGAATGCACAAAGTGTGTGGTCTTGTTTCTCAGTCTATATTTGGTCGGTCTCGTAAGAGGTTGAATGTTACGAATGGGTGGGAAAGAGCAAGGGGCAGCGGCTGTGTAGAACGAAAACACAAATCCTCAGGGGTGTGAGCGTTGCGAGATGAGTCGTATACATGTTGTATTGGTCGTCAGTGACCGTGTGGCCTAATGGATAAGGCGTCGGACTTCGGATGTGAAGATTACAGGTTCGAATGCTGTCACGATCGTTTTTCTTCCAGTTCTGAAAAAGAAACATACCGTTTTAATGTAGCAATTGAGCAGTACGAAACCGTCTGAATGTTGCTGTTGACCATTTTTTGCTTTGGAGATGCTCTTGAGCTTGAAACACACACAACAAGACCGGTGTTAACTAGCGAAATGGTCGGCAGAGTACCGACACCGCGTGTTTTGACTGGCATTTGCACATGTAAAACAACGTCGGAAAGAAACTCGTTCGGCTTTTGAGTCACATCAAGTATGTGTGTTAATTTTGACGCCACTAGCTCTGCATGTTGTAATGCAATTTCTTTACCTCTCAGAAATGATTATGACATAAAAGTGAAGTACGTGACGAGTGTGACGTTAGGAAAACATTAGGCAACATGGAGAGATTCTGTATGGGACCACCCAACCCAAACGAGTACTGTGTGACGTGCTACCCGGCAGGTATTCACCGAGGTAGCCGGCTAGCTCAGTCGGTCGAGCGTCAGACTCTTATTTCCAGGGTCGTGGGTTCGAGCCACACGCTGGGCGGAACGGAATTTTGTTCCGCTGCAGATGTAAATTACCGTTTTTCTGATTAACGAGATGTAATGGAAATAGCAACTTTAAACTTTGCCTACGTCTCTGTCTGTCGCGAGGAAACTGTATTTGAAGGTGAAGGTGATTTTGTAGACATGTGTGAAAGACATGTTCTGAAATGCAAGTGTTGTTATTTGGAGAGCACATCGGTTACGTGTCAGATGTGTACCCAAGCAGTAATGGGTCGCCATAGCTGCAAATATTAGCCGCTAAAATGACGTGTTGTCAGCTGAAGTCTGATGATGCAGACGACCGTAAGGACGAAGTACCCAAGAGTACCGCTAGGCCGCGCCAGTTTAGCTCAGTGTTAGAGCATTGGTCTAATAAACCAGGGGTCGTAAGTTCCGTCCTCACAGGAGAAAGATGAATTTTGGAAATCAGTTGCGCGTCGTGGCCGTATAGCAAACAGTATCTGTGATGACGAACAATTAGCGACAGGCGTTTTATTAAGAATTACTCTCAGATGTGATTAAGGCGAATGGCGCAGATAAAGCATTTGCCAAATCGGTACAGCATAAGGTGGAACGAGGCAGTTTGAATTACATTTTATAGATGTATTTCTCACATATTTCAGAGGCTCTCGCGGTCGTCGTCGTCGTCGTCGTCGTCGTCGCCGTCGCCGCTTCTGCAGAAGTAGCAAATGGCCATCGTAGCAAATGCGGCGAGGGACGCCCTGCCTTCGATTCCGAATGCACAAAGTGTGTGGTCTTGTTTCTCAGTCTATATTTGGTCGGTCTCGTAAGAGGTTGAATGTTACGAATGGGTGGGAAAGAGCAAGGGGCAGCGGCTGTGTAGAACGAAAACACAAATCCTCAGGGGTGTGAGCGTTGTGAGATGAGTCGTATACATGTTGTGTTGGTCGTCAGTGACCGTGTGGCCTAATGGATAAGGCGTCGGACTTCGGATGTGAAGATTACAGGTTCGAATGCTGTCACGATCGTTTTTTTTCCAGTTCTGAAAAAGAAACATACCGTTTTAATGTAGCAATTGAGCAGTACGAAACCGTCTGAATGTTGCTGTTGAGCATTTTTTGCTTTGGAGATGCTCTTGAGCTTGAAACACACACAACAAGACCGGTGTTAACTAGCGAAATGGTCGGCAGAGTACCGACACCGCGTGTTTTGACTGGCATTTGCACATGTAAAACAACGTCGGAAAGAAACTCGTTCGGCATTTGAGTCACATCAAGTATGTGTGTTAATTTTGACGCCACTAGCTCTGCGTGTTGTAATGCATTTTCTTTACCTCTCAGAAATGATTATGACATAAAAGTGAAGTACGTGACGAGTGTGACGTTAGGAAAACATTAGGCAGCATGGAGAGATTCTGTATGGGACCACCCAACCCAAACGAGTACTGTGTGACGTGCTACCCGGCAGGTATTCACCGAGGTAGCCGGCTAGCTCAGTCGGTAGAGCGTCAGACTCTTATTTCCAGGGTCGTGGGTTCGAGCCACACGCTGGGCGGAACGGAATTTTGTTCCGCTGCAGATGTAAATTACCGTTTTTCTGATTAACTAGATGTAATGGAAATAGCAACTTTAAACTTTGCCTACGTCTCTGTCTGTCACGAGGAAACTGTATTTGAAGGTGAAGGTGATTTTGTAGACATGTGTGAAAGACATGTTCTGAAATGCAAGTGTTGTTATTTGGAGAGCACATCGGTTACGTGTCAGATGTGTACCCAAGCAGTAATGGGTCGCCATAGCTGCAAATATTAGCCGCTAAAATGACGTGTTGTCAGCTGAAGTCTGATGATGCAGACGACCGTAAGGACGAAGTACACAAGAGTACCGCTAGGCCGCGCCAGTTTAGCTCAGTGTTAGAGCATTGGTCTAATAAACCAGGGGTCGTAAGTTCCGTCCTCACAGGAGAAAGATGAATTTTGGAAATCAGTTGCGCGTCGTGGCCGTATAGCAAACAGTATCTGTGTACCCAAGAGTACCGCTAGGCCGCGCCAGTTTAGCTCAGTGTTAGAGCATTGGTCTAATAAACCAGGGGTCGTAAGTTCCGTCCTCACAGGAGAAAGATGAATTTTGGAAATCAGTTGCGCGTCGTGGCCGTATAGCAAACAGTATCTGTGATGACGAACAATTAGCGACAGGCGTTTTATTAAGAATTACTCTCAGATGTGATTAAGGCGAATGGCGCAGATAAAGCATTTGCCAAAGCGGTACAGCATAAGGTGGAACGAGGCAGTTTGAATTACATTTTATAGATGTATTTCTCACATATCTCAGAGCCTCTCGCGGTCGTCGTCGTCGTCGTCGTCGTCGTCGTCGTCGCCGCCGTCGCCGCTTCTGCAGAAGTAGCAAATGGCCATCGTAGCAAATGCGGCGAGGGACGCCCTGCCTTCGATTCCGAATGCACAAAGTGTGTGGTCTTGTTTCTCAGTCTATATTTGGTCGGTCTCGTAAGAGGTTGAATGTTACGAATGGGTGGGAAAGAGCAAGGGGCAGCGGCTGTGTACAACGAAAACACAAATCCTCAGGGGTGTGAGCGTTGCGAGATGAGTCGTATACATGTTGTATTGGTCGTCAGTGACCGTGTGGCCTAATGGATAAGGCGTCGGACTTCGGATTTGAAGATTACAGGTTCGAATGCTGTCACGATCGTTTTTTTTTTCCAGTTCTGAAAAAGAAACATACCGTTTTAATGTAGCAATTGAGCAGTACGAAACCGTCTGAATGTTGCTGTTGAGCATTTTTTGCTTTGGAGATGCTCTTGAGCTTGAAACACACACAACAAGACCGGTGTTAACTAGCGAAATGGTCGGCAGAGTACCGACACCGCGTGTTTTGACTGGCATTTGCACATGTAAAACAACGTCGGAAAGAAACTCGTTCGGCTTTTGAGTCACATCAAGTATGTGTGTTAATTTTGACGCCACTAGCTCTGCATGTTGTAATGCAATTTCTTTACCTCTCAGAAATGATTATGACATAAAAGTGAAGTACGTGACGAGTGTGACGTTAGGAAAACATTAGGCAGCATGGAGAGATTCTGTATGGGACCACCCAACCCAAACGAGTACTGTGTGACGTGCTACCCGGCAGGTATTCACCGAGGTAGCCGGCTAGCTCAGTCGGTAGAGCGTCAGACTCTTATTTCCAGGGTCGTGGGTTCGAGCCACACGCTGGGCGGAACTGAATTTTGTTCCGCTGCAGATGTAAATTACCGTTTTTCTGATTAACGAGATGTAATGGAAATAGCAACTTTAAACTTTGCCTACGTCTCTGTCTGTCGCGAGGAAACTGTATTTGAAGGTGAAGGTGATTTTGTAGACATGTGTGAAAGACATGTTCTGAAATGCAAGTGTTGTTATTTGGAGAGCACATCGGTTACGTGTCAGATGTGTACCCAAGCAGTAATGGGTCGCCATAGCTGCAAATATTAGCCGCTAAAATGACGTGTTGTCAGCTGAAGTCTGATGATGCAGACGACCGTAAGGACGAAGTACTCAAGAGTACCGCTAGGCCGCGCCAGTTTAGCTCAGTGTTAGAGCATTGGTCTAATAAACCAGGGGTCGTAAGTTCCGTCCTCACAGGAGAAAGAGGAATTTTGGAAATCAGTTGCGCGTCGTG
Source organism: Schistocerca gregaria (assembly GCF_023897955.1). Lineage (NCBI taxonomy): Eukaryota > Metazoa > Arthropoda > Insecta > Orthoptera > Acrididae > Schistocerca > Schistocerca gregaria. The sequence continues at coordinate 1,273,557 of NW_026061697.1, forward strand.
GCCGTATAGCAAACAGTATCTGTGATGACGAACAATTAGCGACAGGCGTTTTATTAAGAATTACTCTCAGATGTGATTAAGGCGAATGGCGCAGATAAAGCATTTGCTAAAGCGGTACAGCATAAGGTGGAACGAGGCAGTTTGAATTACATTTTATAGATGTATTTCTCACATATCTCAGAGCCTCTCGCGGTCGTCGTCGTCGTCGTCGTCGCCGCCGTCGCCGCTTCTGCAGAAGTAGCAAATGGCCATCGTAGCAAATGCGGCGAGGGACGCCCTGCCTTCGATTCCGAATGCACAAAGTGTGTGGTCTTGTTTCTCAGTCTATATTTGGTCGGTCTCGTAAGAGGTTGAATGTTACGAATGGGTGGGAAAGAGCAAGGGGCAGCGGCTGTGTAGAACGAAAACACAAATCCTCAGGGGTGTGAGCGTTGCGAGATGAGTCGTATACATGTTGTATTGGTCGTCAGTGACCGTGTGGCCTAATGGATAAGGCGTCGGACTTCGGATGTGAAGATTACAGGTTCGAATGCTGTCACGATCGTTTTTTTTCCAGTTCTGAAAAAGAAACATACCGTTTTAATGTAGCAATTGAGCAGTACGAAACCGTCTGAATGTTGCTGTTGACCATTTTTTGCTTTGGAGATGCTCTTGAGCTTGAAACACACACAACAAGACCGGTGTTAACTAGCGAAATGGTCGGCAGAGTACCGACACCGCGTGTTTTGACTGGCATTTGCACATGTAAAACAACGTCGGAAAGAAACTCGTTCGGCTTTTGAGTCACATCAAGTATGTGTGTTAATTTTGACGCCACTAGCTCTGCATGTTGTAATGCAATTTCTTTACCTCTCAGAAATGATTATGACATAAAAGTGAAGTACGTGACGAGTGTGACGTTAGGAAAACATTAGGCAGCATGGAGAGATTCTGTATGGGACCACCCAACCCAAACGAGTACTGTGTGACGTGCTACCCGGCAGGTATTCACCGAGGTAGCCGGCTAGCTCAGTCGGTAGAGCGTCAGACTCTTATTTCCAGGGTCGTGGGTTCGAGCCACACGCTGGGCGGAACGGAATTTTGTTCCGCTGCAGATGTAAATTACCGTTTTTCTGATTAACGAGATGTAATGGAAATAGCAACTTTAAACTTTGCCTACGTCTCTGTCTGTCGCGAGGAAACTGTATTTGAAGGTGAAGGTGATTTTGTAGACATGTGTGAAAGACATGTTCTGAAATGCAAGTGTTGTTATTTGGAGAGCACATCGGTTACGTGTCAGATGTGTAGCCAAGCAGTAATGGGTCGCCATAGCTGCAAATATTAGCCGCTAAAATGACGTGTTGTCAGCTGAAGTCTGATGATGCAGACGACCGTAAGGACGAAGTACCCAAGAGTACCGCTAGGCCGCGCCACTTTAGCTCAGTGTTAGAGCATTGGTCTAATAAACCAGGGGTCGTAAGTTCCGTCCTCACAGGAGAAAGATGAATTTTGGAAATCAGTTGCGCGTCGTGGCCGTATAGCAAACAGTATCTGTGATGACGAACAATTAGCGACAGGCGTTTTATTAAGAATTACTCTCAGATGTGATTAAGGCGAATGGCGCAGATAAAGCATTTGCCAAAGCGGTACAGCATAAGGTGGAACGAGGCAGTTTGAATTAGATTTTATAGATGTATTTCTCACATATCTCAGAGCCTCTCGCGGTCGTCGTCGTCGTCGTCGTCGTCGCCGCCGTCGCCGCTTCTGCAGAAGTAGCAAATGGCCATCGTAGCAAATGCGGCGAGGGACGCCCTGCCTTCGATTCCGAATGCACAAAGTGTGTGGTCTTGTTTCTCAGTCTATATTTGGTCGGTCTCGTAAGAGGTTGAATGTTACGAATGGGTGGGAAAGAGCAAGGGGCAGCGGCTGTGTAGAACGAAAACACAAATCCTCAGGGGTGTGAGCGTTGCGAGATGAGTCGTATACATGTTGTATTGGTCGTCAGTGACCGTGTGGCCTAATGGATAAGGCGTCGGACTTCGGATGTGAAGATTACAGGTTCGAATGCTATCACGATCGTTTTTTTTCCAGTTCTGAAAAAGAAACATACCGTTTTAATGTAGCAATTGAGCAGTACGAAACCGTCTGAATGTTGCTGTTGACCATTTTTTGCTTTGGAGATGCTCTTGAGCTTGAAGCACACACAACAAGACCGGTGTTAACTAGCGAAATGGTCGGCAGAGTACCGACACCGCGTGTTTTGACTGGCATTTGCACATGTAAAACAACGTCGGAAAGAAACTCGTTCGGCTTTTGAGTCACATCAAGTATGTGTGTTAATTTTGACGCCACTAGCTCTGCATGTTGTAATGCAATTTCTTTACCTCTCAGAAATGATTATGACATAAAAGTGAAGTACGTGACGAGTGTGACGTTAGGAAAACATTAGGCAGCATGGAGAGATTCTGTATGGGACCACCCAACCCAAACGAGTACTGTGTGACGTGCTACCCGGCAGGTATTCACCGAGGTAGCCGGCTAGCTCAGTCGGTAGAGCGTCAGACTCTTATTTCCAGGGTCGTGGGTTCGAGCCACACGCTGGGCGGAACGGAATTTTGTTCCGCTGCAGATGTAAATTACCGTTTTTCTGATTAACGAGATGTAATGGAAATAGCAACTTTAAACTTTGCCTACGTCTCTGTCTGTCGCGAGGAAACTGTATTTGAAGGTGAAGGTGATTTTGTAGACATGTGTGAAAGACATGTTCTGAAATGCAAGTGTTGTTATTTGGAGAGCACATCGGTTACGTGTCAGATGTGTAGCCAAGCAGTAATGGGTCGCCATAGCTGCAAATATTAGCCGCTAAAATGACGTGTTGTCAGCTGAAGTCTGATGATGCAGACGACCGTAAGGACGAAGTACCCAAGAGTACCGCTAGGCCGCGCCAGTTTAGCTCAGTGTTAGAGCATTGGTCTAATAAACCAGGGGTCGTAAGTTCCGTCCTCACAGGAGAAAGATGAATTTTGGAAATCAGTTGCGCGTCGTGGCCGTATAGCAAACAGTATCTGTGATGACGAACAATTAGCGACAGGCGTTTTATTAAGAATTACTCTCAGATGTGATTAAGGCGAATGGCGCAGATAAAGCATTTGCCAAAGCGGTACAGCATAAGGTGGAACGAGGCAGTTTGAATTACATTTTATAGATGTATTTCTCACATATCTCAGAGCCTCTCGCGGTCGTCGTCGTCGTCGTCGCCGCCGCCGCCGCCGCCGCCGCCGCCGCCGCCGCCGTCGCCGCTTCTGCAGAAGTAGCAAATGGCCATCGTAGCAAATGCGGCGAGGGACGCCCTGCCTTCGATTCCGAATGCACAAAGTGTGTGGTCTTGTTTCTCAGTCTATATTTGGTCGGTCTCGTAAGAGGTTGAATGTTACGAATGGGTGGGAAAGAGCAAGGGGCAGCGGCTGTGTAGAACGAAAACACAAATCCTCAGGGGTGTGAGCGTTGCGAGATGAGTCGTATACATGTTGTATTGGTCGTCAGTGACCGTGTGGCCTAATGGATAAGGCGTCGGACTTCGGATGTGAAGATTACAGGTTCGAATGCTGTCACGATCGTTTTTTTTTCCAGTTCTGAAAAAGAAACATACCGTTTTAATGTAGCAATTGAGCAGTACGAAACCGTCTGAATGTTGCTGTTGAGCATTTTTTGCTTTGGAGATGCTCTTGAGCTTGAAACACACACAACAAGACCGGTGTTAACTAGCGAAATGGTCGGCAGAGTACCGACACCGCGTGTTTTGACTGGCATTTGCACATGTAAAACAACGTCGGAAAGAAACTCGTTCGGCTTTTGAGTCACATCAAGTATGTGTGTTAATTTTGACGCCACTAGCTCTGCATGTTGTAATGCAATTTCTTTACCTCTCAGAAATGATTATGACATAAAAGTGAAGTACGTGACGAGTGTGACGTTAGGAAAACATTAGGCAGCATGGAGAGATTCTGTATGGGACCACCCAACCCAAACGAGTACTGTGTGACGTGCTACCCGGCAGGAATTCACCGAGGTAGCCGGCTAGCTCAGTCGATAGAGCGTCAGACTCTTATTTCCAGGGTCGTGGGTTCGAGCCACACGCTGGGCGGAACGGATTTTTGTTCCGCTGCAGATGTAAATTACCGTTTTTCTGATTAACGAGATGTAATGGAAATAGCAACTTTAAACTTTGCCTACGTCTCTGTCTGTCGCGAGGAAACTGTATTTGAAGGTGAAGGTGATTTTGTAGACATGTGTGAAAGACATGTTCTGAAATGCAAGTGTTGTTATTTGGAGAGCACATCGGTTACGTGTCAGATGTGTACCCAAGCAGTAATGGGTCGCCATAGCTGCAAATATTAGCCGCTAAAATGACGTGTTGTCAGCTGAAGTCTGATGATGCAGACGACCGTAAGGACGAAGTACCCAAGAGTACCGCTAGGCCGCGCCAGTTTAGCTCAGTGTTAGAGCATTGGTCTAATAAACCAGGGGTCGTAAGTTCCGTCCTCACAGGAGAAAGATGAATTTTGGAAATCAGTTGCGCGTCGTGGCCGTATAGCAAACAGTATCTGTGATGACGAACAATTAGCGACAGGCGTTTTATTAAGAATTACTCTCAGATGTGATTAAGGCGAATGGCGCAGATAAAGCATTTGCCAAAGCGGTACAGCATAAGGTGGAACGAGGCAGTTTGAATTACATTTTATAGATGTATTTCTCACATATCTCAGAGCCTCTCGCGATATTCGTCGTCGTCGTCGTCGCCGCCGCCGCCGTCGCCGCTTCTGCAGAAGTAGCAAATGGCGTTTTTTTTCCAGTTCTGAAACTGTATTTGAAGGTGAAGGTGATTTTGTAGACATGTGTGAAAGACATGTTCTGAAATGCAAGTGTTGTTATTTGGAGAGCACATCGGTTACGTGTCAGATGTGTACCCAAGCAGTAATGGGTCGCCATAGCTGCAAATATTAGCCGCTAAAATGACGTGTTGTCAGCTGAAGTCTGATGATGCAGACGACCGTAAGGACGAAGTACCCAAGAGTACCGCTAGGCCGCGCCACTTTAGCTCAGTGTTAGAGCATTGGTCTAATAAACCAGGGGTCGTAAGTTCCGTCCTCACAGGAGAAAGATGAATTTTGGAAATCAGTTGCGCGTCGTGGCCGTATAGCAAACAGTATCTGTGATGACGAACAATTAGCGACAGGCGTTTTATTAAGAATTACTCTCAGATGTGATTAAGGCGAATGGCGCAGATAAAGCATTTGCCAAAGCGGTACAGCATAAGGTGGAACGAGGCAGTTTGAATTACATTTTATAGATGTATTTCTCACATATCTCAGAGCCTCTCGCGATATTCGTCGTCGTCGTCGTCGTCGTCGTCGTCGTCGTCGCCGCTTCTGCAGAAGTAGCAAATGGCCATCGTAGCAAATGCGGCGAGGGACGCCCTGCCTTCGATTCCGAATGCACAAAGTGTGTGGTCTTGTTTCTCAGTCTATATTTGGTCGGTCTTGTAAGAGGTTGAATGTTACGAATGGGTGGGAAAGAGCAAGGGGCAGCGGCTGTGTAGAACGAAAACACAAATCCTCAGGGGTGTGAGCGTTGCGAGATGAGTCGTATACATGTTGTATTGGTCGTCAGTGACCGTGTGGCCTAATGGATAAGGCGTCGGACTTCGGATGTGAAGATTACAGGTTCGAATGCTGTCACGATCGTTTTTTTTCCAGTTCTGAAAAAGAAACATACCGTTTTAATGTAGCAATTGAGCAGTACGAAACCGTCTGAATGTTGCTGTTGAGCATTTTTTGCTTTGGAGATGCTCTTGAGCTTGAAACACACACAACAAGACCGGTGTTAACTAGCGAAATGGTCGGCAGAGTACCGACACCGCGTGTTTTGACTGGCATTTGCACATGAAAAACAACGTCGGAAAGAAACTCGTTCGGCTTTTGAGTCACATCAAGTATGTGTGTTAATTTTGACGCCACTAGCTCTGCATGTTGTAATGCAATTTCTTTACCTCTCAGAAATGATTATGACATAAAAGTGAAGTACGTGACGAGTGTGACGTTAGGAAAACATTAGGCAGCATGGAGAGATTCTGTATGGGACCACCCAACCCAAACGAGTACTGTGTGACGTGCTACCCGGCAGGTATTCACCGAGGTAGCCGCCTAGCTCAGTCGGTAGAGCGTCAGACTCTTATTTCCAGGGTCGTTGGTTCGAGCCACAGATGTAAATTACCGTTTTTCTGATTAACGAGATGTAATGGAAATAGCAACTTTAAACTTTGCCTACGTCTCTGTCTGTCGCGAGGAAACTGTATTTGAAGGTGAAGGTGATTTTGTAGACATGTGTGAAAGACATGTTCTGAAATGCAAGTGTTGTTATTTGGAGAGCACATCGGTTACGTGTCAGATGTGTACCCAAGCAGTAATGGGTCGCCATAGCTGCAAATATTAGCCGGTAATATGAAGTGTTGTCAGCTGAAGTCTGATGATGCAGACGACCGTAAGGACGAAGTACCCAAGAGTACCGCTAGGCCGCGCCACTTTAGCTCAATGTTAGAGCATTGGTCTAATAAACCAGGGGTCGTAAGTTCCGTCCTCACAGGAGAAAGATGAATTTTGGAAATCAGTTGCGCGTCGTGGCCGTATAGCAAACAGTATCTGTGATGACGAACAATTAGCGACAGGCGTTTTATTAAGAATTACTCTCAGAGGTGATTAAGGCGAATGGCGCAGATAAAGCATTTGCCAAAGCGGTACAGCATAAGGTGGAACGAGGCAGTTTGAATTACATTTTATAGATGTATTTCTCACATATCTCAGAGCCTCTCGCGGTCGTCGTCGCCGCCGCCGCCGCCGTCGCCGCTTCTGCAGAAGTAGCAAATGGCCATCGTAGCAAATGCGGCGAGGGACGCCCTGCCTTCGATTCCGAATGCACAAAGTGTGTGGTCTTGTTTCTCAGTCTATATTTGGTCGGTCTCGTAAGAGGTTGAATGTTACGAATGGGTGGGAAAGAGCAAGGGGCAGCGGCTGTGTAGAACGAAAACACAAATCCTCAGGGGTGTGAGCGTTGCGAGATGAGTCGTATACATGTTGTATTGGTCGTCAGTGACCGTGTGGCCTAATGGATAAGGCGTCGGACTTCGGGTGTGAAGATTACAGGTTCGAATGCTGTCACGATCGTTTTTTTTCCAGTTCTGAAAAAGAAACATACCGTTTTAATGTAGCAATTGAGCAGTACGAAACCGTCTGAATGTTGCTGTTGACCATTTTTTGCTTTGGAGATGCTCTTGAGCTTGAAACACACACAACAAGACCGGTGTTAACTAGCGAAATGGTCGGCAGAGTACCGACACCGCGTGTTTTGACTGGCATTTGCACATGTAAAACAACGTCGGAAAGAAACTCGTTCGGCTTTTGAGTCACATCAAGTATGTGTGTTAATTTTGACGCCACTAGCTCTGCATGTTGTAATGCAATTTCTTTACCTCTCAGAAATGATTATGACATAAAAGTGAAGTACGTGACGAGTGTGACGTTAGGAAAACATTAGGCAGCATGGAGAGATTCTGTATGGGACCACCCAACCCAAACGAGTACTGTGTGACGTGCTACCCGGCAGGTATTCACCGAGGTAGCCGCCTAGCTCAGTCGGTAGAGCGTCAGACTCTTATTTCCAGGGTCGTTGGTTCGAGCCACAGATGTAAGTTACCGTTTTTCTGATTAACGAGATGTAATGGAAATAGCAACTTTAAACTTTGCCTACGTCTCTGTCTGTCGCGAGGAAACTGTATTTGAAGGTGAAGGTGATTTTGTAGACATGTGTGAAAGACATGTTCTGAAATGCAAGTGTTGTTATTTGGAGAGCACATCGGTTACGTGTCAGATGTGTAGCCAAGCAGTAATGGGTCGCCATAGCTGCAAATATTAGCCGGTAATATGAAGTGTTGTCAGCTGAAGTCTGATGATGCAGACGACCGTAAGGACGAAGTACCCAAGAGTACCGCTAGGCCGCGCCACTTTAGCTCAATGTTAGAGCATTGGTCTAATAAACCAGGGGTCGTAAGTTCCGTCCTCACAGGAGAAAGATGAATTTTGGAAATCAGTTGCGCGTCGTGGCCGTATAGCAAACAGTATCTGTGATGACGAACAATTAGCGACAGGCGTTTTATTAAGAATTACTCTCAGAGGTGATTAAGGCGAATGGCGCAGATAAAGCATTTGCCAAAGCGGTACAGCATAAGGTGGAACGAGGCAGTTTGAATTACATTTTATAGATGTATTTCTCACATATCTCAGAGCCTCTCGCGGTCGTCGTCGTCGTCGCCGCCGCCGCCGCCGTCGCCGCTTCTGCAGAAGTAGCAAATGGCCATCGTAGCAAATGCGGCGAGGGACGCCCTGCCTTCGATTCCGAATGCACAAAGTGTGTGGTCTTGTTTCTCAGTCTATATTTGGTCGGTCTCGTAAGAGGTTGAATGTTACGAATGGGTGGGAAAGAGCAAGGGGCAGCGGCTGTGTAGAACGAAAACACAAATCCTCAGGGGTGTGAGCGTTGCGAGATGAGTCGTATACATGTTGTATTGGTCGTCAGTGACCGTGTGGCCTAATGGATAAGGCGTCGGACTTCGGATGTGAAGATTACAGGTTCGAATGCTGTCACGATCGTTTTTTTTCCAGTTCTGAAAAAGAAACATACCGTTTTAATGTAGCAATTGAGCAGTACGAAACCGTCTGAATGTTGCTGTTGACCATTTTTTGCTTTGGAGATGCTCTTGAGCTTGAAACACACACAACAAGACCGGTGTTAACTAGCGAAATGGTCGGCAGAGTACCGACACCGCGTGTTTTGACTGGCATTTGCACATGTAAAACAACGTCGGAAAGAAACTCGTTCGGCTTTTGAGTCACATCAAGTATGTGTGTTAATTTTGACGCCACTAGCTCTGCATGTTGTAATGCAATTTCTTTACCTCTCAGAAATGATTATGACATAAAAGTGAAGTACGTGACGAGTGTGACGTTAGGAAAACATTAGGCAGCATGGAGAGATTCTGTATGGGACCACCCAACCCAAACGAGTACTGTGTGACGTGCTACCCGGCAGGTATTCACCGAGGTAGCCGGCTAGCTCAGTCGGTAGAGCGTCAGACTCTTATTTCCAGGGTCGTGGGTTCGAGCCACACGCTGGGCGGAACGGAATTTTGTTCCGCTGCAGATGTAAATTACCGTTTTTCTGATTAACGAGATGTAATGGAAATAGCAACTTTAAACTTTGCCTACGTCTCTGTCTGTCGCGAGGAAACTGTATTTGAAGGTGAAGGTGATTTTGTAGACATGTGTGAAAGACATGTTCTGAAATGCAAGTGTTGTTATTTGGAGAGCACATCGGTTACGTGTCAGATGTGTACCCAAGCAGTAATGGGTCGCCATAGCTGCAAATATTAGCCGCTAAAATGACGTGTTGTCAGCTGAAGTCTGATGATGCAGACGACCGTAAGGACGAAGTACCCAAGAGTACCGCTAGGCCGCGCCACTTTAGCTCAGTGTTAGAGCATTGGTCTAATAAACCAGGGGTCGTAAGTTCCGTCCTCACAGGAGAAAGATGAATTTTGGAAATCAGTTGCGCGTCGTGGCCATATAGCAAACAGTATCTGTGATGACGAACAATTAGCGACAGGCGTTTTATTAAGAATTACTCTCAGATGTGATTAAGGCGAATGGCGCAGATAAAGCATTTGCCAAAGCGGTACAGCATAAGGTGGAACGAGGCAGTTTGAATTACATTTTATAGATGTATTTCTCACATATCTCAGAGCCTCTCGCGGTCGTCGTCGTCGTCGTCGTCGCCGCCGTCGCCGCTTCTGCAGAAGTAGCAAATGGCCATCGTAGCAAATGCGGCGAGGGACGCCCTGCCTTCGATTCCGAATGCACAAAGTGTGTGGTCTTGTTTCTCAGTCTATATTTGGTCGGTCTCGTAAGAGGTTGAATGTTACGAATGGGTGGGAAAGAGCAAGGGGCAGCGGCTGTGTAGAACGAAAACACAAATCCTCAGGGGTGTGAGCGTTGCGAGATGAGTCGTATACATGTTGTATTGGTCGTCAGTGACCGTGTGGCCTAATGGATAAGGCGTCGGACTTCGGATGTGAAGATTACAGGTTCGAATGCTGTCACGATCGTTTTTTTTCCAGTTCTGAAAAAGAAACATACCGTTTTAATGTAGCAATTGAGCAGTACGAAACCGTCTGAATGTTGCTGTTGACCATTTTTTGCTTTGGAGATGCTCTTGAGCTTGAAACACACACAACAAGACCGGTGTTAACTAGCGAAATGGTCGGCAGAGTACCGACACCGCGTGTTTTGACTGGCATTTGCACATCTAAAACAACGTCGGAAAGAAACTCGTTCGGCTTTTGAGTCACATCAAGTATGTGTGTTAATTTTGACGCCACTAGCTCTGCATGTTGTAATGCAATTTCTTTACCTCTCAGAAATGATTATGACATAAAAGTGAAGTACGTGACGAGTGTGACGTTAGGAAAACATTAGGCAGCATGGAGAGATTCTGTATGGGACCACCCAACCCAAACGAGTACTGTGTGACGTGCTACCCGGCAGGTATTCACCGAGGTAGCCGGCTAGCTCAGTCGGTAGAGCGTCAGACTCTTATTTCCAGGGTCGTGGGTTCGAGCCACACGCTGGGCGGAACGGAATTTTGTTCCGCTGCAGATGTAAATTACCGTTTTTCTGATTAACGAGATGTAATGGAAATAGCAACTTTAAACTTTGCCTACGTCTCTGTCTGTCGCGAGGAAACTGTATTTGAAGGTGAAGGTGATTTTGTAGACATGTGTGAAAGACATGTTCTGAAATGCAAGTGTTGTTATTTGGAGAGCACATCGGTTACGTGTCAGATGTGTAGCCAAGCAGTAATGGGTCGCCATAGCTGCAAATATTAGCCGCTAAAATGACGTGTTGTCAGCTGAAGTCTGATGATGCAGACGACCGTAAGGACGAAGTACCCAAGAGTACCGCTAGGCCGCGCCACTTTAGCTCAGTGTTAGAGCATTGGTCTAATAAACCAGGGGTCGTAAGTTCCGTCCTCACAGGAGAAAGATGAATTTTGGAAATCCGTTGCGCGTCGTGGCCGTATAGCAAACAGTATCTGTGATGACGAACAATTAGCGACAGGCGTTTTATTAAGAATTACTCTCAGATGTGATTAAGGCGAATGGCGCAGATAAAGCATTTGCCAAAGCGGTACAGCATAAGGTGGAACGAGGCAGTTTGAATTACATTTTATAGATGTATTTCTCACATATCTCAGAGCCTCTCGCGATATTCGTCGTCGTCGTCGTCGTCGTCGTCGTCGTCGTCGTCGCCGTCGCCGCTTCTGCAGAAGTAGCAAATGGCCATCGTAGCAAATGCGGCGAGGGACGCCCTGCCTTCGATTCCGAATGCACAAAGTGTGTGGTCTTGTTTCTCAGTCTATATTTGGTCGGTCTTGTAAGAGGTTGAATGTTACGAATGGGTGGGAAAGAGCAAGGGGCAGCGGCTGTGTAGAACGAAAACACAAATCCTCAGGGGTGTGAGCGTTGCGAGATGAGTCGTATACATGTTGTATTGGTCGTCAGTGACCGTGTGGCCTAATGGATAAGGCGTCGGACTTCGGATGTGAAGATTACAGGTTCGAATGCTGTCACGATCGTTTTTTTTTCCAGTTCTGAAAAAGAAACATACCGTTTTAATGTAGCAATTGAGCAGTACGAAACCGTCTGAATGTTGCTGTTGAGCATTTTTTGCTTTGGAGATGCTCTTGAGCTTGAAACACACACAACAAGACCGGTGTTAACTAGCGAAATGGTCGGCAGAGTACCGACACCGCGTGTTTTGACTGGCATTTGCACATGAAAAACAACGTCGGAAAGAAACTCGTTCGGCTTTTGAGTCACATCAAGTATGTGTGTTAATTTTGACGCCACTAGCTCTGCATGTTGTAATGCAATTTCTTTACCTCTCAGAAATGATTATGACATAAAAGTGAAGTACGTGACGAGTGTGACGTTAGGAAAACATTAGGCAGCATGGAGAGATTCTGTATGGGACCACCCAACCCAAACGAGTACTGTGTGACGTGCTACCCGGCAGGTATTCACCGAGGTAGCCGCCTAGCTCAGTCGGTAGAGCGTCAGACTCTTATTTCCAGGGTCGTTGGTTCGAGCCACAGATGTAAATTACCGTTTTTCTGATTAACGAGATGTAATGGAAATAGCAACTTTAAACTTTGCCTACGTCTCTGTCTGTCGCGAGGAAACTGTATTTGAAGGTGAAGGTGATTTTGTAGACATGTGTGAAAGACATGTTCTGAAATGCAAGTGTTGTTATTTGGAGAGCACATCGGTTACGTGTCAGATGTGTACCCAAGCAGTAATGGGTCGCCATAGCTGCAAATATTAGCCGGTAATATGAAGTGTTGTCAGCTGAAGTCTGATGATGCAGACGACCGTAAGGACGAAGTACCCAAGAGTACCGCTAGGCCGCGCCACTTTAGCTCAATGTTAGAGCATTGGTCTAATAAACCAGGGGTCGTAAGTTCCGTCCTCACAGGAGAAAGATGAATTTTGGAAATCAGTTGCGCGTCGTGGCCGTATAGCAAACAGTATCTGTGATGACGAACAATTAGCGACAGGCGTTTTATTAAGAATTACTCTCAGAGGTGATTAAGGCGAATGGCGCAGATAAAGCATTTGCCAAAGCGGTACAGCATAAGGTGGAACGAGGCAGTTTGAATTACATTTTATAGATGTATTTCTCACATATCTCAGAGCCTCTCGCGGTCGTCGTCGTCGTCGCCGCCGCCGCCGCCGTCGCCGCTTCTGCAGAAGTAGCAAATGGCCATCGTAGCAAATGCGGCGAGGGACGCCCTGCCTTCGATTCCGAATGCACAAAGTGTGTGGTCTTGTTTCTCAGTCTATATTTGGTCGGTCTCGTAAGAGGTTGAATGTTACGAATGGGTGGGAAAGAGCAAGGGGCAGCGGCTGTGTAGAACGAAAACACAAATCCTCAGGGGTGTGAGCGTTGCGAGATGAGTCGTATACATGTTGTATTGGTCGTCAGTGACCGTGTGGCCTAATGGATAAGGCGTCGGACTTCGGATGTGAAGATTACAGGTTCGAATGCTGTCACGATCGTTTTTTTTCCAGTTCTGAAAAAGAAACATACCGTTTTAATGTAGCAATTGAGCAGTACGAAACCGTCTGAATGTTGCTGTTGACCATTTTTTGCTTTGGAGATGCTCTTGAGCTTGAAACACACACAACAAGACCGGTGTTAACTAGCGAAATGGTCGGCAGAGTACCGACACCGCGTGTTTTGACTGGCATTTGCACATGTAAAACAACGTCGGAAAGAAACTCGTTCGGCTTTTGAGTCACATCAAGTATGTGTGTTAATTTTGACGCCACTAGCTCTGCATGTTGTAATGCAATTTCTTTACCTCTCAGAAATGATTATGACATAAAAGTGAAGTACGTGACGAGTGTGACGTTAGGAAAACATTAGGCAGCATGGAGAGATTCTGTATGGGACCACCCAACCCAAACGAGTACTGTGTGACGTGCTACCCGGCAGGTATTCACCGAGGTAGCCGGCTAGCTCAGTCGGTAGAGCGTCAGACTCTTATTTCCAGGGTCGTGGGTTCGAGCCACACGCTGGGCGGAACGGAATTTTGTTCCGCTGCAGATGTAAATTACCGTTTTTCTGATTAACGAGATGTAATGGAAATAGCAACTTTAAACTTTGCCTACGTCTCTGTCTGTCGCGAGGAAACTGTGTTTGAAGGTGAAGGTGATTTTGTAGACATGTGTGAAAGACATGTTCTGAAATGCAAGTGTTGTTATTTGGAGAGCACATCGGTTACGTGTCAGATGTGTAGCCAAGCAGTAATGGGTCGCCATAGCTGCAAATATTAGCCGCTAAAATGACGTGTTGTCAGCTGAAGTCTGATGATGCAGACGACCGTAAGGACGAAGTACCCAAGAGTACCGCTAGGCCGCGCCACTTTAGCTCAGTGTTAGAGCATTGGTCTAATAAACCAGGGGTCGTAAGTTCCGTCCTCACAGGAGAAAGATGAATTTTGGAAATCAGTTGCGCGTCGTGGCCGTATAGCAAGCAGTATCTGTGATGACGAACAATTAGCGACAGGCGTTTTATTAAGAATTACTCTCAGATGTGATTAAGGCGAATGGCGCAGATAAAGCATTTGCCAAAGCGGTACAGCATAAGGTGGAACGAGGCAGTTTGAATTACATTTTATAGATGTATTTCTCACATATCTCAGAGCCTCTCGCGGTCGTCGTCGTCGTCGTCGTCGTCGTCGCCGCCGCCGTCGCCGCTTCTGCAGAAGTAGCAAATGGCCATCGTAGCAAATGCGGCGAGGGACGCCCTGCCTTCGATTCCGAATGCACAAAGTGTGTGGTCTTGTTTCTCAGTCTATATTTGGTCGGTCTCGTAAGAGGTTGAATGTTACGAATGGGTGGGAAAGAGCAAGGGGCAGCGGCTGTGTAGAACGAAAACACAAATCCTCAGGGGTGTGAGCGTTGCGAGATGAGTCGTATACATGTTGTATTAGTCGTCAGTGACCGTGTGGCCTAATGGATAAGGCGTCAGACTTCGGATGTGAAGATTACAGGTTCGAATGCTGTCACGATCGTTTTTTTTCCAGTTCTGAAAAAGAAATATGCCGTTTTAATGTAGCAATTGAGCAGTACGAAACCGTCTGAATGTTGCTGTTGACCATTTTTTGCTTTGGAGATGCTCTTGAGCTTGAAACACACACAACAAGACCGGTGTTAACTAGCGAAATGGTCGGCAGAGTACCGACACCGCGTGTTTTGACTGGCATTTGCACATGTAAAACAACGTCGGAAAGAAACTCGTTCGGCTTTTGAGTCACATCAAGTATGTGTGTTAATTTTGACGCCACTAGCTCTGCATGTTGTAATGCAATTTCTTTACCTCTCAGAAATGATTATGACATAAAAGTGAAGTACGTGACGAGTGTGACGTTAGGAAAACATTAGGCAGCATGGAGAGATTCTGTATGGGACCACCCAACCCAAACGAGTACTGTGTGACGTGCTACCCGGCAGGTATTCACCGAGGTAGCCGGCTAGCTCAGTCGGTAGAGCGTCAGACTCTTATTTCCAGGGTCGTGGGTTCGAGCCACACGCTGGGCGGAACGGAATTTTGTTCCGCTGCAGATGTAAATTACCGTTTTTCTGATTAACGAGATGTAATGGAAATAGCAACTTTAAACTTTGCCTACGTCTCTGTCTGTCGCGAGGAAACTGTATTTGAAGGTGAAGGTGATTTTGTAGACATGTGTGAAAGACATGTTCTGAAATGCAAGTGTTGTTATTTGGAGAGCACATCGGTTACGTGTCAGATGTGTAGCCAAGCAGTAATGGGTCGCCATAGCTGCAAATATTAGCCGCTAAAATGACGTGTTGTCAGCTGAAGTCTGATGATGCAGACGACCGTAAGGACGAAGTACCCAAGAGTACCGCTAGGCCGCGCCACTTTAGCTCAGTGTTAGAGCATTGGTCTAATAAACCAGGGGTCGTAAGTTCCGTCCTCACAGGAGAAAGATGAATTTTGGAAATCAGTTGCGCGTCGTGGCCGTATAGCAAACAGTATCTGTGATGACGAACAATTAGCGACAGGCGTTTTATTAAGAATTACTCTCAGATGTGATTAAGGCGAATGGCGCAGATAAAGCATTTGCCAAAGCGGTACAGCATAAGGTGGAACGAGGCCGTTTGAATTACATTTTATAGATGTATTTCTCACATATCTCAGAGCCTCTCGCGATATTCGTCGTCGTCGTCGTCGTCGTCGTCGCCGCCGTCGCCGCTTCTGCAGAAGTAGCAAATGGCCATCGTAGCAAATGCGGCGAGGGACGCCCTGCCTTCGATTCCGAATGCACAAAGTGTGTGGTCTTGTTTCTCAGTCTATATTTGGTCGGTCTCGTAAGAGGTTGAATGTTACGAATGGGTGGGAAAGAGCAAGGGGCAGCGGCTGTGTAGAACGAAAACACAAATCCTCAGGGGTGTGAGCGTTGCGAGATGAGTCGTATACATGTTGTATTGGTCGTCAGTGACCGTGTGGCCTAATGGATAAGGCGTCGGACTTCGGATGTGAAGATTACAGGTTCGAATGCTGTCACGATCGTTTTTTTTCCAGTTCTGAAAAAGAAACATACCGTTTTAATGTAGCAATTGAGCAGTACGAAACCGTCTGAATGTTGCTGTTGACCATTTTTTGCTTTGGAGATGCTCTTGAGCTTGAAACACACACAACAAGACCGGTGTTAACTAGCGAAATGGTCGGCAGAGTACCGACACCGCGTGTTTTGACTGGCATTTGCACATCTAAAACAACGTCGGAAAGAAACTCGTTCGGCTTTTGAGTCACATCAAGTATGTGTGTTAATTTTGACGCCACTAGCTCTGCATGTTGTAATGCAATTTCTTTACCTCTCAGAAATGATTATGACATAAAAGTGAAGTACGTGACGAGTGTGACGTTAGGAAAACATTAGGCAGCATGGAGAGATTCTGTATGGGACCACCCAACCCAAACGAGTACTGTGTGACGTGCTACCCGGCAGGAATTCACCGAGGTAGCCGGCTAGCTCAGTCGGTAGATCGTCAGACTCTTATTTCCAGGGTCGTGGGTTCGAGCCACACGCTGGGCGGAACGGAATTTTGTTCCGCTGCAGATGTAAATTACCGTTTTTCTGATTAACGAGATGTAATGGAAATAGCAACTTTAAACTTTGCCTACGTCTCTGTCTGTCGCGAGGAAACTGTATTTGAAGGTGAAGGTGATTTTGTAGACATGTGTGAAAGACATGTTCTGAAATGCAAGTGTTGTTATTTGGAGAGCACATCGGTTACGTGTCAGATGTGTAGCCAAGCAGTAATGGGTCGCCATAGCTGCAAATATTAGCCGCTAAAATGACGTGTTGTCAGCTGAAGTCTGATGATGCAGACGACCGTAAGGACGAAGTACCCAAGAGTACCGCTAGGCCGCGCCACTTTAGCTCAGTGTTAGAGCATTGGTCTAATAAACCAGGGGTCGTAAGTTCCGTCCTCACAGGAGAAAGATGAATTTTGGAAATCAGTTGCGCGTCGTGGCCGTATAGCAAACAGTATCTGTGATGACGAACAATTAGCGACAGGCGTTTTATTAAGAATTACTCTCAGATGTGATTAAGGCGAATGGCGCAGATAAAGCATTTGCCAAAGCGGTACAGCATAAGGTGGAACGAGGCCGTTTGAATTACATTTTATAGATGTATTTCTCACATATCTCAGAGCCTCTCGCGATATTCGTCGTCGTCGTCGTCGTCGTCGTCGCCGCCGCCGCCGTCGCCGCTTCTGCAGAAGTAGCAAATGGCCATCGTAGCAAATGCGGCGAGGGACGCCCTGCCTTCGATTCCGAATGCACAAAGTGTGTGGTCTTGTTTCTCAGTCTATATTTGGTCGGTCTCGTAAGAGGTTGAATGTTACGAATGGGTGGGAAAGAGCAAGGGGCAGCGGCTGTGTAGAACGAAAACACAAATCCTCAGGGGTGTGAGCGTTGCGAGATGAGTCGTATACATGTTGTATTGGTCGTCAGTGACCGTGTGGCCTAATGGATAAGGCGTCGGACTTCGGATGTGAAGATTACAGGTTCGAATGCTGTCACGATCGTTTTTTTTCCAGTTCTGAAAAAGAAACATACCGTTTTAATGTAGCAATTGAGCAGTACGAAACCGTCTGAATGTTGCTGTTGACCATTTTTTGCTTTGGAGATGCTCTTGAGCTTGAAACACACACAACAAGACCGGTGTTAACTAGCGAAATGGTCGGCAGAGTACCGACACCGCGTGTTTTGACTGGCATTTGCACATCTAAAACAACGTCGGAAAGAAACTCGTTCGGCTTTTGAGTCACATCAAGTATGTGTGTTAATTTTGACGCCACTAGCTCTGCATGTTGTAATGCAATTTCTTTACCTCTCAGAAATGATTATGACATAAAAGTGAAGTACGTGACGAGTGTGACGTTAGGAAAACATTAGGCAGCATGGAGAGATTCTGTATGGGACCACCCAACCCAAACGAGTACTGTGTGACGTGCTACCCGGCAGGAATTCACCGAGGTAGCCGGCTAGCTCAGTCGGTAGATCGTCAGACTCTTATTTCCAGGGTCGTGGGTTCGAGCCACACGCTGGGCGGAACGGAATTTTGTTCCGCTGCAGATGTAAATTACCGTTTTTCTGATTAACGAGATGTAATGGAAATAGCAACTTTAAACTTTGCCTACGTCTCTGTCTGTCGCGAGGAAACTGTATTTGAAGGTGAAGGTGATTTTGTAGACATGTGTGAAAGACATGTTCTGAAATGCAAGTGTTGTTATTTGGAGAGCACATCGGTTACGTGTCAGATGTGTACCCAAGCAGTAATGGGTCGCCATAGCTGCAAATATTAGCCGCTAAAATGACGTGTTGTCAGCTGAAGTCTGATGATGCAGACGACCGTAAGGACGAAGTACCCAAGAGTACCGCTAGGCCGCGCCACTTTAGCTCAGTGTTAGAGCATTGGTCTAATAAACCAGGGGTCGTAAGTTCCGTCCTCACAGGAGAAAGATGAATTTTGGAAATCAGTTGCGCGTCGTGGCCGTATAGCAAACAGTATCTGTGATGACGAACAATTAGCGACAGGCGTTTTATTAAGAATTACTCTCAGATGTGATTAAGGCGAATGGCGCAGATAAAGCATTTGCCAAAGCGGTACAGCATAAGGTGGAACGAGGCAGTTTGAATTACATTTTATAGATGTATTTCTCACATATCTCAGAGCCTCTCGCGGTCGTCGTCGTCGTCGTCGCCGCCGTCGCCGCTTCTGCAGAAGTAGCAAATGGCCATCGTAGCAAATGCGGCGAGGGACGCCCTGCCTTCGATTCCGAATGCACAAAGTGTGTGGTCTTGTTTCTCAGTCTATATTTGGTCGGTCTCGTAAGAGGTTGAATGTTACGAATGGGTGGGAAAGAGCAAGGGGCAGCGGCTGTGTAGAACGAAAACACAAATCCTCAGGGGTGTGAGCGTTGCGAGATGAGTCGTATACATGTTGTATTGGTCGTCAGTGACCGTGTGGCCTAATGGATAAGGCGTCGGACTTCGGATGTGAAGATTACAGGTTCGAATGCTGTCACGATCGTTTTTTTTCCAGTTCTGAAAAAGAAACATACCGTTTTAATGTAGCAATTGAGCAGTACGAAACCGTCTGAATGTTGCTGTTGAGCATTTTTTGCTTTGGAGATGCTCTTGAGCTTGAAACACACACAACAAGACCGGTGTTAACTAGCGAAATGGTCGGCAGAGTACCGACACCGCGTGTTTTGACTGGCATTTGCACATGTAAAACAACGTCGGAAAGAAACTCGTTCGGCTTTTGAGTCACATCAAGTATGTGTGTTAATTTTGACGCCACTAGCTCTGCATGTTGTAATGCAATTTCTTTACCTCTCAGAAATGATTATGACATAAAAGTGAAGTACGTGACGGGTGTGACGTTAGGAAAACATTAGGCAGCATGGAGAGATTCTGTATGGGACCACCCAACCCAAACGAGTACTGTGTGACGTGCTACCCGGCAGGTATTCACCGAGGTAGCCGGCTAGCTCAGTCGGTAGAGCGTCAGACTCTTATTTCCAGGGTCGTGGGTTCGAGCCACACGCTGGGCGGAACGGAATTTTGTTCCGCTGCAGATGTAAATTACCGTTTTTCTGATTAACGAGATGTAATGGAAATAGCAACTTTAAACTTTGCCTACGTCTCTGTCTGTCGCGAGGAAACTGTATTTGAAGGTGAAGGTGATTTTGTAGACATGTGTGAAAGACATGTTCTGAAATGCAAGTGTTGTTATTTGGAGAGCACATCGGTTACGTGTCAGATGTGTAGCCAAGCAGTAATGGGTCGCCATAGCTGCAAATATTAGCCGCTAAAATGACGTGTTGTCAGCTGAAGTCTGATGATGCAGACGACCGTAAGGACGAAGTACCCAAGAGTACCGCTAGGCCGCGCCAGTTTAGCTCAGTGTTAGAGCATTGGTCTAATAAACCAGGGGGCGTAAGTTCCGTCCTCACAGGAGAAAGATGAATTTTGGAAATCAGTTGCGCGTCGTGGCCGTATAGCAAACAGTATCTGTGATGACGAACAATTAGCGACAGGCGTTTTATTAAGAATTACTCTCAGATGTGATTAAGGCGAATGGCGCAGATAAAGCATTTGCCAAAGCGGTACAGCATAAGGTGGAACGAGGCAGTTTGAATTACATTTTATAGATGTATTTCTCAGATATCTCAGAGCCTCTCGCGGTCGTCGTCGTCGTCGTCGTCGTCGTCGCCGCCGTCGCCGCTTCTGCAGAAGTAGCAAATGGCCATCGTAGCAAATGCGGCGAGGGACGCCCTGCCTTCGATTCCGAATGCACAAAGTGTGTGGTCTTGTTTCTCAGTCTATATTTGGTCGGTCTCGTAAGAGGTTGAATGTTACGAATGGGTGGGAAAGAGCAAGGGGCAGCGGCTGTGTAGAACGAAAACACAAATCCTCAGGGGTGTGAGCGTTGCGAGATGAGTCGTATACATGTTGTATTGGTCGTCAGTGACCGTGTGGCCTAATGGATAAGGCGTCGGACTTCGGATGTGAAGATTACAGGTTCGAATGCTGTCACGATCGTTTTTTTTTCCAGTTCTGAAAAAGAAACATACCGTTTTAATGTAGCAATTGAGCAGTACGAAACCGTCTGAATGTTGCTGTTGAGCATTTTTTGCTTTGGAGATGCTCTTGAGCTTGAAACACACACAACAAGACCAGTGTTAACTAGCGAAATGGTCGGCAGAGTACCGACACCGCGTGTTTTGACTGGCATTTGCACATGTAAAACAACGTCGGAAAGAAACTCGTTCGGCTTTTGAGTCACATCAAGTATGTGTGTTAATTTTGACGCCACTAGCTCTGCATGTTGTAATGCAATTTCTTTACCTCTCAGAAATGATTATGACATAAAAGTGAAGTACGTGACGGGTGTGACGTTAGGAAAACATTAGGCAGCATGGAGAGATTCTGTATGGGACCACCCAACCCAAACGAGTACTGTGTGACGTGCTACCCGGCAGGTATTCACCGAGGTAGCCGGCTAGCTCAGTCGGTAGAGCGTCAGACTCTTATTTCCAGGGTCGTGGGTTCGAGCCACACGCTGGGCGGAACGGAATTTTGTTCCGCTGCAGATGTAAATTACCGTTTTTCTGATTAACGAGATGTAATGGAAATAGCAACTTTAAACTTTGCCTACGTCTCTGTCTGTCGCGAGGAAACTGTATTTGAAGGTGAAGGTGATTTTGTAGACATGTGTGAAAGACATGTTCTGAAATGCAAGTGTTGTTATTTGGAGAGCACATCGGTTACGTGTCAGATGTGTAGCCAAGCAGTAATGGGTCGCCATAGCTGCAAATATTAGCCGCTAAAATGACGTGTTGTCAGCTGAAGTCTGATGATGCAGACGACCGTAAGGACGAAGTACCCAAGAGTACCGCTAGGCCGCGCCAGTTTAGCTCAGTGTTAGAGCATTGGTCTAATAAACCAGGGGTCGTAAGTTCCGTCCTCACAGGAGAAAGATGAATTTTGGAAATCAGTTGCGCGTCGTGGCCGTATAGCAAACAGTATCTGTGATGACGAACAATTAGCGACAGGCGTTTTATTAAGAATTACTCTCAGATGTGATTAAGGCGAATGGCGCAGATAAAGCATTTGCCAAAGCGGTACAGCATAAGGTGGAACGAGGCAGTTTGAATTACATTTTATAGATGTATTTCTCAGATATCTCAGAGCCTCTCGCGGTCGTCGTCGTCGTCGTCGTCGTCGTCGCCGCCGTCGCCGCTTCTGCAGAAGTAGCAAATGGCCATCGTAGCAAATGCGGCGAGGGACGCCCTGCCTTCGATTCCGAATGCACAAAGTGTGTGGTCTTGTTTCTCAGTCTATATTTGGTCGGTCTCGTAAGAGGTTGAATGTTACGAATGGGTGGGAAAGAGCAAGGGGCAGCGGCTGTGTAGAACGAAAACACAAATCCTCAGGGGTGTGAGCGTTGCGAGATGAGTCGTATACATGTTGTATTGGTCGTCAGTGACCGTGTGGCCTAATGGATAAGGCGTCGGACTTCGGATGTGAAGATTACAGGTTCGAATGCTGTCACGATCGTTTTTTTTCCAGTTCTGAAAAAGAAACATACCGTTTTAATGTAGCAATTGAGCAGTACGAAACCGTCTGAATGTTGCTGTTGACCATTTTTTGCTTTGGAGATGCTCTTGAGCTTGAAACACACACAACAAGACCGGTGTTAACTAGCGAAATGGTCGGCAGAGTACCGACACCGCGTGTTTTGACTGGCATTTGCACATCTAAAACAACGTCGGAAAGAAACTCGTTCGGCTTTTGAGTCACATCAAGTATGTGTGTTAATTTTGACGCCACTAGCTCTGCATGTTGTAATGCAATTTCTTTACCTCTCAGAAATGATTATGACATAAAAGTGAAGTACGTGACGAGTGTGACGTTAGGAAAACATTAGGCAGCATGGAGAGATTCTGTATGGGACCACCCAACCCAAACGAGTACTGTGTGACGTGCTACCCGGCAGGAATTCACCGAGGTAGCCGGCTAGCTCAGTCGGTAGATCGTCAGACTCTTATTTCCAGGGTCGTGGGTTCGAGCCACACGCTGGGCGGAACGGAATTTTGTTCCGCTGCAGATGTAAATTACCGTTTTTCTGATTAACGAGATGTAATGGAAATAGCAACTTTAAACTTTGCCTACGTCTCTGTCTGTCGCGAGGAAACTGTATTTGAAGGTGAAGGTGATTTTGTAGACATGTGTGAAAGACATGTTCTGAAATGCAAGTGTTGTTATTTGGAGAGCACATCGGTTACGTGTCAGATGTGTACCCAAGCAGTAATGGGTCGCCATAGCTGCAAATATTAGCCGCTAAAATGACGTGTTGTCAGCTGAAGTCTGATGATGCAGACGACCGTAAGGACGAAGTACCCAAGAGTACCGCTAGGCCGCGCCACTTTAGCTCAGTGTTAGAGCATTGGTCTAATAAACCAGGGGTCGTAAGTTCCGTCCTCACAGGAGAAAGATGAATTTTGGAAATCAGTTGCGCGTCGTGGCCGTATAGCAAACAGTATCTGTGATGACGAACAATTAGCGACAGGCGTTTTATTAAGAATTACTCTCAGATGTGATTAAGGCGAATGGCGCAGATAAAGCATTTGCCAAAGCGGTACAGCATAAGGTGGAACGAGGCCGTTTGAATTACATTTTATAGATGTATTTCTCACATATCTCAGAGCCTCTCGCGATATTCGTCGTCGTCGTCGTCGTCGTCGTCGCCGCCGCCGCCGTCGCCGCTTCTGCAGAAGTAGCAAATGGCCATCGTAGCAAATGCGGCGAGGGACGCCCTGCCTTCGATTCCGAATGCACAAAGTGTGTGGTCTTGTTTCTCAGTCTATATTTGGTCGGTCTCGTAAGAGGTTGAATGTTACGAATGGGTGGGAAAGAGCAAGGGGCAGCGGCTGTGTAGAACGAAAACACAAATCCTCAGGGGTGTGAGCGTTGCGAGATGAGTCGTATACATGTTGTATTGGTCGTCAGTGACCGTGTGGCCTAATGGATAAGGCGTCGGACTTCGGATGTGAAGATTACAGGTTCGAATGCTGTCACGATCGTTTTTTTTCCAGTTCTGAAAAAGAAACATACCGTTTTAATGTAGCAATTGAGCAGTACGAAACCGTCTGAATGTTGCTGTTGACCATTTTTTGCTTTGGAGATGCTCTTGAGCTTGAAACACACACAACAAGACCGGTGTTAACTAGCGAAATGGTCGGCAGAGTACCGACACCGCGTGTTTTGACTGGCATTTGCACATCTAAAACAACGTCGGAAAGAAACTCGTTCGGCTTTTGAGTCACATCAAGTATGTGTGTTAATTTTGACGCCACTAGCTCTGCATGTTGTAATGCAATTTCTTTACCTCTCAGAAATGATTATGACATAAAAGTGAAGTACGTGACGAGTGTGACGTTAGGAAAACATTAGGCAGCATGGAGAGATTCTGTATGGGACCACCCAACCCAAACGAGTACTGTGTGACGTGCTACCCGGCAGGAATTCACCGAGGTAGCCGGCTAGCTCAGTCGGTAGATCGTCAGACTCTTATTTCCAGGGTCGTGGGTTCGAGCCACACGCTGGGCGGAACGGAATTTTGTTCCGCTGCAGATGTAAATTACCGTTTTTCTGATTAACGAGATGTAATGGAAATAGCAACTTTAAACTTTGCCTACGTCTCTGTCTGTCGCGAGGAAACTGTATTTGAAGGTGAAGGTGATTTTGTAGACATGTGTGAAAGACATGTTCTGAAATGCAAGTGTTGTTATTTGGAGAGCACATCGGTTACGTGTCAGATGTGTACCCAAGCAGTAATGGGTCGCCATAGCTGCAAATATTAGCCGCTAAAATGACGTGTTGTCAGCTGAAGTCTGATGATGCAGACGACCGTAAGGACGAAGTACCCAAGAGTACCGCTAGGCCGCGCCACTTTAGCTCAGTGTTAGAGCATTGGTCTAATAAACCAGGGGTCGTAAGTTCCGTCCTCACAGGAGAAAGATGAATTTTGGAAATCAGTTGCGCGTCGTGGCCGTATAGCAAACAGTATCTGTGATGACGAACAATTAGCGACAGGCGTTTTATTAAGAATTACTCTCAGATGTGATTAAGGCCAATGGCGCAGATAAAGCATTTGCCAAAGCGGTACAGCATAAGGTGGAACGAGGCAGTTTGAATTACATTTTATAGATGTATTTCTCACATATCTCAGAGCCTCTCGCGGTCGTCGTCGTCGTCGTCGTCGCCGCCGTCGCCGCTTCTGCAGAAGTAGCAAATGGCCATCGTAGCAAATGCGGCGAGGGACGCCCTGCCTTCGATTCCGAATGCACAAAGTGTGTGGTCTTGTTTCTCAGTCTATATTTGGTCGGTCTCGTAAGAGGTTGAATGTTACGAATGGGTGGGAAAGAGCAAGGGGCAGCGGCTGTGTAGAACGAAAACACAAATCCTCAGGGGTGTGAGCGTTGCGAGATGAGTCGTATACATGTTGTATTGGTCGTCAGTGACCGTGTGGCCTAATGGATAAGGCGTCGGACTTCGGATGTGAAGATTACAGGTTCGAATGCTGTCACGATCGTTTTTTTTCCAGTTCTGAAAAAGAAACATACCGTTTTAATGTAGCAATTGAGCAGTACGAAACCGTCTGAATGTTGCTGTTGAGCATTTTTTGCTTTGGAGATGCTCTTGAGCTTGAAACACACACAACAAGACCGGTGTTAACTAGCGAAATGGTCGGCAGAGTACCGACACCGCGTGTTTTGACTGGCATTTGCACATCTAAAACAACGTCGGAAAGAAACTCGTTCGGCTTTTGAGTCACATCAAGTATGTGTGTTAATTTTGACGCCACTAGCTCTGCATGTTGTAATGCAATTTCTTTACCTCTCAGAAATGATTATGACATAAAAGTGAAGTACGTGACGGGTGTGACGTTAGGAAAACATTAGGCAGCATGGAGAGATTCTGTATGGGACCACCCAACCCAAACGAGTACTGTGTGACGTGCTACCCGGCAGGTATTCACCGAGGTAGCCGGCTAGCTCAGTCGGTAGAGCGTCAGACTCTTATTTCCAGGGTCGTGGGTTCGAGCCACACGCTGGGCGGAACGGAATTTTGTTCCGCTGCAGATGTAAATTACCGTTTTTCTGATTAACGAGATGTAATGGAAATAGCAACTTTAAACTTTGCCTACGTCTCTGTCTGTCGCGAGGAAACTGTATTTGAAGGTGAAGGTGATTTTGTAGACATGTGTGAAAGACATGTTCTGAAATGCAAGTGTTGTTATTTGGAGAGCACATCGGTTACGTGTCAGATGTGTAGCCAAGCAGTAATGGGTCGCCATAGCTGCAAATATTAGCCGCTAAAATGACGTGTTGTCAGCTGAAGTCTGATGATGCAGACGACCGTAAGGACGAAGTACCCAAGAGTACCGCTAGGCCGCGCCAGTTTAGCTCAGTGTTAGAGCATTGGTCTAATAAACCAGGGGGCGTAAGTTCCGTCCTCACAGGAGAAAGATGAATTTTGGAAATCAGTTGCGCGTCGTGGCCGTATAGCAAACAGTATCTGTGATGACGAACAATTAGCGACAGGCGTTTTATTAAGAATTACTCTCAGATGTGATTAAGGCGAATGGCGCAGATAAAGCATTTGCCAAAGCGGTACAGCATAAGGTGGAACGAGGCAGTTTGAATTACATTTTATAGATGTATTTCTCAGATATCTCAGAGCCTCTCGCGGTCGTCGTCGTCGTCGTCGTCGTCGTCGCCGCCGTCGCCGCTTCTGCAGAAGTAGCAAATGGCCATCGTAGCAAATGCGGCGAGGGACGCCCTGCCTTCGATTCCGAATGCACAAAGTGTGTGGTCTTGTTTCTCAGTCTATATTTGGTCGGTCTCGTAAGAGGTTGAATGTTACGAATGGGTGGGAAAGAGCAAGGGGCAGCGGCTGTGTAGAACGAAAACACAAATCCTCAGGGGTGTGAGCGTTGCGAGATGAGTCGTATACATGTTGTATTGGTCGTCAGTGACCGTGTGGCCTAATGGATAAGGCGTCGGACTTCGGATGTGAAGATTACAGGTTCGAATGCTGTCACGATCGTTTTTTTTTCCAGTTCTGAAAAAGAAACATACCGTTTTAATGTAGCAATTGAGCAGTACGAAACCGTCTGAATGTTGCTGTTGAGCATTTTTTGCTTTGGAGATGCTCTTGAGCTTGAAACACACACAACAAGACCAGTGTTAACTAGCGAAATGGTCGGCAGAGTACCGACACCGCGTGTTTTGACTGGCATTTGCAGATGTAAAACAACGTCGGAAAGAAACTCGTTCGGCTTTTGAGTCACATCAAGTATGTGTGTTAATTTTGACGCCACTAGCTCTGCATGTTGTAATGCAATTTCTTTACCTCTCAGAAATGATTATGACATAAAAGTGAAGTACGTGACGAGTGTGACGTTAGGAAAACATTAGGCAGCATGGAGAGATTCTGTATGGGACCACCCAACCCAAACGAGTACTGTGTGACGTGCTACCCGGCAGGTATTCACCGAGGTAGCCGGCTAGCTCAGTCGGTAGAGCGTCAGACTCTTATTTCCAGGGTCGTGGGTTCGAGCCACACGCTGGGCGGAACGGAATTTTGTTCCGCTGCAGATGTAAATTACCGTTTTTCTGATTAACGAGATGTAATGGAAATAGCAACTTTAAACTTTGCCTACGTCTCTGTCTGTCGCGAGGAAACTGTATTTGAAGGTGAAGGTGATTTTGTAGACATGTGTGAAAGACATGTTCTGAAATGCAAGTGTTGTTATTTGGAGAGCACATCGGTTACGTGTCAGATGTGTAGCCAAGCAGTAATGGGTCGCCATAGCTGCAAATATTAGCCGCTAAAATGACGTGTTGTCAGCTGAAGTCTGATGATGCAGACGACCGTAAGGACGAAGTACCCAAGAGTACCGCTAGGCCGCGCCACTTTAGCTCAGTGTTAGAGCATTGGTCTAATAAACCAGGGGTCGTAAGTTCCGTCCTCACAGGAGAAAGATGAATTTTGGAAATCAGTTGCGCGTCGTGGCCGTATAGCAAACAGTATCTGTGATGACGAACAATTAGCGACAGGCGTTTTATTAAGAATTACTCTCAGATGTGATTAAGGCCAATGGCGCAGATAAAGCATTTGCCAAAGCGGTACAGCATAAGGTGGAACGAGGCAGTTTGAATTACATTTTATAGATGTATTTCTCACATATCTCAGAGCCTCTCGCGGTCGTCGTCGTCGTCGTCGTCGTCGTCGTCGCCGCCGCCGTCGCCGCTTCTGCAGAAGTAGCAAATGGCCATCGTAGCAAATGCGGCGAGGGACGCCCTGCCTTCGATTCCGAATGCACAAAGTGTGTGGTCTTGTTTCTCAGTCTATATTTGGTCGGTCTCGTAAGAGGTTGAATGTTACGAATGGGTGGGAAAGAGCAAGGGGCAGCGGCTGTGTGGAACGAAAACACAAATCCTCAGGGGTGTGAGCGTTGCGAGATGAGTCGTATACATGTTGTATTGGTCGTCAGTGACCGTGTGGCCTAATGGATAAGGCGTCGGACTTCGGATGTGAAGATTACAGGTTCGAATGCTGTCACGATCGTTTTTTTTTCCAGTTCTGAAAAAGAAACATACCGTTTTAATGTAGCAATTGAGCAGTACGAAACCGTCTGAATGTTGCTGTTGAGCATTTTTTGCTTTGGAGATGCTCTTGAGCTTGAAACACACACAACAAGACCGGTGTTAACTAGCGAAATGGTCGGCAGAGTACCGACACCGCGTGTTTTGACTGGCATTTGCACATGTAAAACAACGTCGGAAAGAAACTCGTTCGGCTTTTGAGTCACATCAAGTATGTGTGTTAATTTTGACGCCACTAGCTCTGCATGTTGTAATGCAATTTCTTTACCTCTCAGAAATGATTATGACATAAAAGTGAAGTACGTGACGAGTGTGACGTTAGGAAAACATTAGGCAGCATGGAGAGATTCTGTATGGGACCACCCAACCCAAACGAGTACTGTGTGACGTGCTACCCGGCAGGTATTCACCGAGGTAGCCGGCTAGCTCAGTCGGTAGAGCGTCAGACTCTTATTTCCAGGGTCGTGGGTTCGAGCCACACGCTGGGCGGAACGGAATTTTGTTCCGCTGCAGATGTAAATTACCGTTTTTCTGATTAACGAGATGTAATGGAAATAGCAACTTTAAACTTTGCCTACGTCTCTGTCTGTCGCGAGGAAACTGTATTTGAAGGTGAAGGTGATTTTGTAGACATGTGTGAAAGACATGTTCTGAAATGCAAGTGTTGTTATTTGGAGAGCACATCGGTTACGTGTCAGATGTGTAGCCAAGCAGTAATGGGTCGCCATAGCTGCAAATATTAGCCGCTAAAATGACGTGTTGTCAGCTGAAGTCTGATGATGCAGACGACCGTAAGGACGAAGTACCCAAGAGTACCGCTAGGCCGCGCCACTTTAGCTCAGTGTTAGAGCATTGGTCTAATAAACCAGGGGTCGTAAGTTCCGTCCTCACAGGAGAAAGATGAATTTTGGAAATCAGTTGCGCGTCGTGGCCGTATAGCAAACAGTATCTGTGATGACGAACAATTAGCGACAGGCGTTTTATTAAGAATTACTCTCAGATGTGATTAAGGCGAATGGCGCAGATAAAGCATTTGCCAAAGCGGTACAGCATAAGGTGGAACGAGGCAGTTTGAATTACATTTTATAGATGTATTTCTCACATATCTCAGAGCCTCTCGCGGTCGTCGTCGTCGCCGCCGCCGCTTCTGCAGAAGTAGCAAATGGCCATCGTAGCAAATGCGGCGAGGGACGCCCTGCCTTCGATTCCGAATGCACAAAGTGTGTGGTCTTGTTTCTCAGTCTATATTTGGTCGGTCTCGTAAGAGGTTGAATGTTACGAATGGGTGGGAAAGAGCAAGGGGCAGCGGCTGTGTAGAACGAAAACACAAATCCTCAGGGGTGTGAGCGTTGCGAGATGAGTCGTATACATGTTGTATTGGTCGTCAGTGACCGTGTGGCCTAATAGATAAGGCGTCGGACTTCGGATGTGAAGATTACAGGTTCGAATGCTGTCACGATCGTTTTTTTTTCCAGTTCTGAAAAAGAAACATACCGTTTTAATGTAGCAATTGAGCAGTACGAAACCGTCTGAATGTTGCTGTTGAGCATTTTTTGCTTTGGAGATGCTCTTGAGCTTGAAACACACACAACAAGACCGGTGTTAACTAGCGAAATGGTCGGCAGAGTACCGACACCGCGTGTTTTGACTGGCATTTGCACATGTAAAACAACGTCGGAAAGAAACTCGTTCGGCTTTTGAGTCACATCAAGTATGTGTGTTAATTTTGACGCCACTAGCTCTGCATGTTGTAATGCAATTTCTTTACCTCTCAGAAATGATTATGACATAAAAGTGAAGTACGTGACGAGTGTGACGTTAGGAAAACATTAGGCAGCATGGAGAGATTCTGTATGGGACCACCCAACCCAAACGAGTACTGTGTGACGTGCTACCCGGCAGGTATTCACCGAGGTAGCCGGCTAGCTCAGTCGGTAGAGCGTCAGACTCTTATTTCCAGGGTCGTGGGTTCGAGCCACACGCTGGGCGGAACGGAATTTTGTTCCGCTGCAGATGTAAATTACCGTTTTTCTGATTAACGAGATGTAATGGAAATAGCAACTTTAAACTTTGCCTACGTCTCTGTCTGTCGCGAGGAAACTGTATTTGAAGGTGAAGGTGATTTTGTAGACATGTGTGAAAGACATGTTCTGAAATGCAAGTGTTGTTATTTGGAGAGCACATCGGTTACGTGTCAGATGTGTACCCAAGCAGTAATGGGTCGCCATAGCTGCAAATATTAGCCGCTAAAATGACGTGTTGTCAGCTGAAGTCTGATGATGCAGACGACCGTAAGGACGAAGTACCCAAGAGTACCGCTAGGCCGCGCCACTTTAGCTCAGTGTTAGAGCATTGGTCTAATAAACCAGGGGTCGTAAGTTCCGTCCTCACAGGAGAAAGATGAATTTTGGAAATCAGTTGCGCGTCGTGGCCGTATAGCAAACAGTATCTGTGATGACGAACAATTAGCGACAGGCGTTTTATTAAGAATTACTCTCAGATGTGATTAAGGCCAATGGCGCAGATAAAGCATTTGCCAAAGCGGTACAGCATAAGGTGGAACGAGGCAGTTTGAATTACATTTTATAGATGTATTTCTCACATATCTCAGAGCCTCTCGCGATATTCGTCGTCGTCGCCGCCGCTTCTGCAGAAGTAGCAAATGGCCATCGTAGCAAATGCGGCGAGGGACGCCCTGCCTTCGATTCCGAATGCACAAAGTGTGTGGTCTTGTTTCTCAGTCTATATTTGGTCGGTCTCGTAAGAGGTTGAATGTTACGAATGGGTGGGAAAGAGCAAGGGGCAGCGGCTGTGTGGAACGAAAACACAAATCCTCATGGGTGTGAGCGTTGCGAGATGAGTCGTATACATGTTGTATTGGTCGTCAGTGACCGTGTGGCCTAATGGATAAGGCGTCGGACTTCGGATGTGAAGATTACAGGTTCGAATGCTGTCACGATCGTTTTTTTTTCCAGTTCTGAAAAAGAAACATACCGTTTTAATGTAGCAATTGAGCAGTACGAAACCGTCTGAATGTTGCTGTTGAGCATTTTTTGCTTTGGAGATGCTCTTGAGCTTGAAACACACACAACAAGACCGGTGTTAACTAGCGAAATGGTCGGCAGAGTACCGACACCGCGTGTTTTGACTGGCATTTGCACATGTAAAACAACGTCGGAAAGAAACTCGTTCGGCTTTTGAGTCACATCAAGTATGTGTGTTAATTTTGACGCCACTAGCTCTGCATGTTGTAATGCAATTTCTTTACCTCTCAGAAATGATTATGACATAAAAGTGAAGTACGTGACGAGTGTGACGTTAGGAAAACATTAGGCAGCATGGAGAGATTCTGTATGGGACCACCCAACCCAAACGAGTACTGTGTGACGTGCTACCCGGCAGGTATTCACCGAGGTAGCCGGCTAGCTCAGTCGGTAGAGCGTCAGACTCTTATTTCCAGGGTCGTGGGTTCGAGCCACACGCTGGGCGGAACGGAATTTTGTTCCGCTGCAGATGTAAATTACCGTTTTTCTGATTAACGAGATGTAATGGAAATAGCAACTTTAAACTTTGCCTACGTCTCTGTCTGTCGCGAGGAAACTGTATTTGAAGGTGAAGGTGATTTTGTAGACATGTGTGAAAGACATGTTCTGAAATGCAAGTGTTGTTATTTGGAGAGCACATCGGTTACGTGTCAGATGTGTACCCAAGCAGTAATGGGTCGCCATAGCTGCAAATATTAGCCGCTAAAATGACGTGTTGTCAGCTGAAGTCTGATGATGCAGACGACCGTAAGGACGAAGTACCCAAGAGTACCGCTAGGCCGCGCCACTTTAGCTCAGTGTTAGAGCATTGGTCTAATAAACCAGGGGTCGTAAGTTCCGTCCTCACAGGAGAAAGATGAATTTTGGAAATCAGTTGCGCGTCGTGGCCGTATAGCAAACAGTATCTGTGATGACGAACAATTAGCGACAGGCGTTTTATTAAGAATTACTCTCAGATGTGATTAAGGCCAATGGCGCAGATAAAGCATTTGCCAAAGCGGTACAGCATAAGGTGGAACGAGGCAGTTTGAATTACATTTTATAGATGTATTTCTCACATATCTCAGAGCCTCTCGCGGTCGTCGTCGTCGTCGCCGTCGCCGTCGCCGCCGCTTCTGCAGAAGTAGCAAATGGCCATCGTAGCAAATGCGGCGAGGGACGCCCTGCCTTCGATTCCGAATGCACAAAGTGTGTGGTCTCGTTTCTCAGTCTATATTTGGTCGGTCTCGTAAGAGGTTGAATGTTACGAATGGGTGGGAAAGAGCAAGGGGCAGCGGCTGTGTGGAACGAAAACACAAATCCTCAGGGGTGTGAGCGTTGCGAGATGAGTCGTATACATGTTGTATTGGTCGTCAGTGACCGTGTGGCCTAATGGATAAGGCGTCGGACTTCGGATGTGAAGATTACAGGTTCGAATGCTGTCACGATCGTTTTTTTTTCCAGTTCTGAAAAAGAAACATACCGTTTTAATGTAGCAATTGAGCAGTACGAAACCGTCTGAATGTTGCTGTTGAGCATTTTTTGCTTTGGAGATGCTCTTGAGCTTGAAACACACACAACAAGACCGGTGTTAACTAGCGAAATGGTCGGCAGAGTACCGACACCGCGTGTTTTGACTGGCATTTGCACATGTAAAACAACGTCGGAAAGAAACTCGTTCGGCTTTTGAGTCACATCAAGTATGTGTGTTAATTTTGACGCCACTAGCTCTGCATGTTGTAATGCAATTTCTTTACCTCTCAGAAATGATTATGACATAAAAGTGAAGTACGTGACGAGTGTGACGTTAGGAAAACATTAGGCAGCATGGAGAGATTCTGTATGGGACCACCCAACCCAAACGAGTACTGTGTGACGTGCTACCCGGCAGGTATTCACCGAGGTAGCCGGCTAGCTCAGTCGGTAGAGCGTCAGACTCTTATTTCCAGGGTCGTGGGTTCGAGCCACACGCTGGGCGGAACGGAATTTTGTTCCGCTGCAGATGTAAATTACCGTTTTTCTGATTAACGAGATGTAATGGAAATAGCAACTTTAAACTTTGCCTACGTCTCTGTCTGTCGCGAGGAAACTGTATTTGAAGGTGAAGGTGATTTTGTAGACATGTGTGAAAGACATGTTCTGAAATGCAAGTGTTGTTATTTGGAGAGCACATCGGTTACGTGTCAGATGTGTAGCCAAGCAGTAATGGGTCGCCATAGCTGCAAATATTAGCCGCTAAAATGACGTGTTGTCAGCTGAAGTCTGATGATGCAGACGACCGTAAGGACGAAGTACCCAAGAGTACCGCTAGGCCGCGCCACTTTAGCTCAGTGTTAGAGCATTGGTCTAATAAACCAGGGGTCGTAAGTTCCGTCCTCACAGGAGAAAGATGAATTTTGGAAATCAGTTGCGCGTCGTGGCCGTATAGCAAACAGTATCTGTGATGACGAACAATTAGCGACAGGCGTTTTATTAAGAATTACTCTCAGATGTGATTAAGGCGAATGGCGCACATAAAGCATTTGCCAAAGCGGTACAGCATAAGGTGGAACGAGGCAGTTTGAATTACATTTTATAGATGTATTTCTCACATATCTCAGAGCCTCTCGCGGTCGTCGTCGTCGTCGTCGTCGTCGTCGTCGTCGTCGTCGTCGTCGTCGTCGCCGCCGCCGTCGCCGCTTCTGCAGAAGTAGCAAATGGCCATCGTAGCAAATGCGGCGAGGGACGCCCTGCCTTCGATTCCGAATGCACAAAGTGTGTGGTCTTGTT
This sequence comes from Schistocerca gregaria, assembly GCF_023897955.1. Lineage (NCBI taxonomy): Eukaryota > Metazoa > Arthropoda > Insecta > Orthoptera > Acrididae > Schistocerca > Schistocerca gregaria. Next base: position 1,307,778 of record NW_026061697.1, read on the forward strand.
TCTCAGTCTATATTTGGTCGGTCTCGTAAGAGGTTGAATGTTACGAATGGGTGGGAAAGAGCAAGGGGCAGCGGCTGTGTAGAACGAAAACACAAATCCTCAGGGGTGTGAGCGTTGCGAGATGAGTCGTATACATGTTGTATTGGTCGTCAGTGACCGTGTGGCCTAATGGATAAGGCGTCGGACTTCGGATGTGAAGATTACAGGTTCGAATGCTGTCACGATCGTTTTTTTTTTTCCAGTTCTGAAAAAGAAACATACCGTTTTAATGTAGCAATTGAGCAGTACGAAACCGTCTGAATGTTGCTGTTGAGCATTTTTTGCTTTGGAGATGCTCTTGAGCTTGAAACACACACAACAAGACCGGTGTTAACTAGCGAAATGGTCGGCAGAGTACCGACACCGCGTGTTTTGACTGGCATTTGCACATGTAAAACAACGTCGGAAAGAAACTCGTTCGGCTTTTGAGTCACATCAAGTATGTGTGTTAATTTTGACGCCACTAGCTCTGCATGTTGTAATGCAATTTCTTTACCTCTCAGAAATGATTATGACATAAAAGTGAAGTACGTGACGAGTGTGACGTTAGGAAAACATTAGGCAGCATGGAGAGATTCTGTATGGGACCACCCAACCCAAACGAGTACTGTGTGACGTGCTACCCGGCAGGTATTCACCGAGGTAGCCGGCTAGCTCAGTCGGTAGAGCGTCAGACTCTTATTTCCAGGGTCGTGGGTTCGAGCCACACGCTGGGCGGAACGGAATTTTGTTCCGCTGCAGATGTAAATTACCGTTTTTCTGATTAACGAGATGTAATGGAAATAGCAACTTTAAACTTTGCCTACGTCTCTGTCTGTCGCGAGGAAACTGTATTTGAAGGTGAAGGTGATTTTGTAGACATGTGTGAAAGACATGTTCTGAAATGCAAGTGTTGTTATTTGGAGAGCACATCGGTTACGTGTCAGATGTGTACCCAAGCAGTAATGGGTCGCCATAGCTGCAAATATTAGCCGCTAAAATGACGTGTTGTCAGCTGAAGTCTGATGATGCAGACGACCGTAAGGACGAAGTACCCAAGAGTACCGCTAGGCCGCGCCACTTTAGCTCAGTGTTAGAGCATTGGTCTAATAAACCAGGGGTCGTAAGTTCCGTCCTCACAGGAGAAAGATGAATTTTGGAAATCAGTTGCGCGTCGTGGCCGTATAGCAAACAGTATCTGTGATGACGAACAATTAGCGACAGGCGTTTTATTAAGAATTACTCTCAGATGTGATTAAGGCCAATGGCGCAGATAAAGCATTTGCCAAAGCGGTACAGCATAAGGTGGAACGAGGCAGTTTGAATTACATTTTATAGATGTATTTCTCACATATCTCAGAGCCTCTCGCGGTCGTCGTCGTCGTCGCCGTCGCCGTCGCCGCCGCTTCTGCAGAAGTAGCAAATGGCCATCGTAGCAAATGCGGCGAGGGACGCCCTGCCTTCGATTCCGAATGCACAAAGTGTGTGGTCTCGTTTCTCAGTCTATATTTGGTCGGTCTCGTAAGAGGTTGAATGTTACGAATGGGTGGGAAAGAGCAAGGGGCAGCGGCTGTGTGGAACGAAAACACAAATCCTCAGGGGTGTGAGCGTTGCGAGATGAGTCGTATACATGTTGTATTGGTCGTCAGTGACCGTGTGGCCTAATGGATAAGGCGTCGGACTTCGGATGTGAAGATTACAGGTTCGAATGCTGTCACGATCGTTTTTTTTTCCAGTTCTGAAAAAGAAACATACCGTTTTAATGTAGCAATTGAGCAGTACGAAACCGTCTGAATGTTGCTGTTGAGCATTTTTTGCTTTGGAGATGCTCTTGAGCTTGAAACACACACAACAAGACCGGTGTTAACTAGCGAAATGGTCGGCAGAGTACCGACACCGCGTGTTTTGACTGGCATTTGCACATGTAAAACAACGTCGGAAAGAAACTCGTTCGGCTTTTGAGTCACATCAAGTATGTGTGTTAATTTTGACGCCACTAGCTCTGCATGTTGTAATGCAATTTCTTTACCTCTCAGAAATGATTATGACATAAAAGTGAAGTACGTGACGAGTGTGACGTTAGGAAAACATTAGGCAGCATGGAGAGATTCTGTATGGGACCACCCAACCCAAACGAGTACTGTGTGACGTGCTACCCGGCAGGTATTCACCGAGGTAGCCGGCTAGCTCAGTCGGTAGAGCGTCAGACTCTTATTTCCAGGGTCGTGGGTTCGAGCCACACGCTGGGCGGAACGGAATTTTGTTCCGCTGCAGATGTAAATTACCGTTTTTCTGATTAACGAGATGTAATGGAAATAGCAACTTTAAACTTTGCCTACGTCTCTGTCTGTCGCGAGGAAACTGTATTTGAAGGTGAAGGTGATTTTGTAGACATGTGTGAAAGACATGTTCTGAAATGCAAGTGTTGTTATTTGGAGAGCACATCGGTTACGTGTCAGATGTGTAGCCAAGCAGTAATGGGTCGCCATAGCTGCAAATATTAGCCGCTAAAATGACGTGTTGTCAGCTGAAGTCTGATGATGCAGACGACCGTAAGGACGAAGTACCCAAGAGTACCGCTAGGCCGCGCCACTTTAGCTCAGTGTTAGAGCATTGGTCTAATAAACCAGGGGTCGTAAGTTCCGTCCTCACAGGAGAAAGATGAATTTTGGAAATCAGTTGCGCGTCGTGGCCGTATAGCAAACAGTATCTGTGATGACGAACAATTAGCGACAGGCGTTTTATTAAGAATTACTCTCAGATGTGATTAAGGCGAATGGCGCACATAAAGCATTTGCCAAAGCGGTACAGCATAAGGTGGAACGAGGCAGTTTGAATTACATTTTATAGATGTATTTCTCACATATCTCAGAGCCTCTCGCGGTCGTCGTCGTCGTCGTCGTCGTCGTCGCCGCCGCCGTCGCCGCTTCTGCAGAAGTAGCAAATGGCCATCGTAGCAAATGCGGCGAGGGACGCCCTGCCTTCGATTCCGAATGCACAAAGTGTGTGGTCTTGTTTCTCAGTCTATATTTGGTCGGTCTCGTAAGAGGTTGAATGTTACGAATGGGTGGGAAAGAGCAAGGGGCAGCGGCTGTGTAGAACGAAAACACAAATCCTCAGGGGTGTGAGCGTTGCGAGATGAGTCGTATACATGTTGTATTGGTCGTCAGTGACCGTGTGGCCTAATGGATAAGGCGTCGGACTTCGGATGTGAAGATTACAGGTTCGAATGCTGTCACGATCGTTTTTTTTTTCCAGTTCTGAAAAAGAAACATACCGTTTTAATGTAGCAATTGAGCAGTACGAAACCGTCTGAATGTTGCTGTTGAGCATTTTTTGCTTTGGAGATGCTCTTGAGCTTGAAACACACACAACAAGACCGGTGTTAACTAGCGAAATGGTCGGCAGAGTACCGACACCGCGTGTTTTGACTGGCATTTGCACATGTAAAACAACGTCGGAAAGAAACTCGTTCGGCTTTTGAGTCACATCAAGTATGTGTGTTAATTTTGACGCCACTAGCTCTGCATGTTGTAATGCAATTTCTTTACCTCTCAGAAATGATTATGACATAAAAGTGAAGTACGTGACGAGTGTGACGTTAGGAAAACATTAGGCAGCATGGAGAGATTCTGTATGGGACCACCCAACCCAAACGAGTACTGTGTGACGTGCTACCCGGCAGGTATTCACCGAGGTAGCCGGCTAGCTCAGTCGGTAGAGCGTCAGACTCTTATTTCCAGGGTCGTGGGTTCGAGCCACACGCTGGGCGGAACGGAATTTTGTTCCGCTGCAGATGTAAATTACCGTTTTTCTGATTAACGAGATGTAATGGAAATAGCAACTTTAAACTTTGCCTACGTCTCTGTCTGTCGCGAGGAAACTGTATTTGAAGGTGAAGGTGATTTTGTAGACATGTGTGAAAGACATGTTCTGAAATGCAAGTGTTGTTATTTGGAGAGCACATCGGTTACGTGTCAGATGTGTAGCCAAGCAGTAATGGGTCGCCATAGCTGCAAATATTAGCCGCTAAAATGACGTGTTGTCAGCTGAAGTCTGATGATGCAGACGACCGTAAGGACGAAGTACCCAAGAGTACCGCTAGGCCGCGCCACTTTAGCTCAGTGTTAGAGCATTGGTCTAATAAACCAGGGGTCGTAAGTTCCGTCCTCACAGGAGAAAGATGAATTTTGGAAATCAGTTGCGCGTCGTGGCCGTATAGCAAACAGTATCTGTGATGACGAACAATTAGCGACAGGCGTTTTATTAAGAATTACTCTTAGATGTGATTAAGGCGAATGGCGCAGATAAAGCATTTGCCAAAGCGGTACAGCATAAGGTGGAACGAGGCAGTTTGAATTACATTTTATAGATGTATTTCTCACATATCTCAGAGCCTCTCGCGGTCGTCGCCGTCGCCGCCGCCGCCGCCGTCGCCGCTTCTGCAGAAGTAGCAAATGGCCATCGTAGCAAATGCGGCGAGGGACGCCCTGCCTTCGATTCCGAATGCACAAAGTGTGTGGTCTTGTTTCTCAGTCTATATTTGGTCGGTCTCGTAAGAGGTTGAATGTTACGAATGGGTGGGAAAGAGCAAGGGGCAGCGGCTGTGTGGAACGAAAACACAAATCCTCAGGGGTGTGAGCGTTGCGAGATGAGTCGTATACATGTTGTATTGGTCGTCAGTGACCGTGTGGCCTAATGGATAAGGCGTCGGACTTCGGATGTGAAGATTACAGGTTCGAATGCTGTCACGATCGTTTTTTTTCCAGTTCTGAAAAAGAAACATACCGTTTTAATGTAGCAATTGAGCAGTACGAAACCGTCTGAATGTTGCTGTTGACCATTTTTTGCTTTGGAGATGCTCTTGAGCTTGAAACACACACAACAAGACCGGTGTTAACTAGCGAAATGGTCGGCAGAGTACCGACACCGCGTGTTTTGACTGGCATTTGCACATGTAAAACAACGTCGGAAAGAAACTCGTTCGGCTTTTGAGTCACATCAAGTATGTGTGTTAATTTTGACGCCACTAGCTCTGCATGTTGTAATGCAATTTCTTTACCTCTCAGAAATGATTATGACATAAAAGTGAAGTACGTGACGAGTGTGACGTTAGGAAAACATTAGGCAGCATGGAGAGATTCTGTATGGGACCACCCAACCCAAACGAGTACTGTGTGACGTGCTACCCGGCAGGTATTCACCGAGGTAGCCGGCTAGCTCAGTCGGTAGAGCGTCAGACTCTTATTTCCAGGGTCGTGGGTTCGAGCCACACGCTGGGCGGAACGGAATTTTGTTCCGCTGCAGATGTAAATTACCGTTTTTCTGATTAACGAGATGTAATGGAAATAGCAACTTTAAACTTTGCCTACGTCTCTGTCTGTCGCGAGGAAACTGTATTTGAAGGTGAAGGTGATTTTGTAGACATGTGTGAAAGACATGTTCTGAAATGCAAGTGTTGTTATTTGGAGAGCACATCGGTTACGTGTCAGATGTGTAGCCAAGCAGTAATGGGTCGCCATAGCTGCAAATATTAGCCGCTAAAATGACGTGTTGTCAGCTGAAGTCTGATGATGCAGACGACCGTAAGGACGAAGTACCCAAGAGTACCGCTAGGCCGCGCCACTTTAGCTCAGTGTTAGAGCATTGGTCTAATAAACCAGGGGTCGTAAGTTCCGTCCTCACAGGAGAAAGATGAATTTTGGAAATCAGTTGCGCGTCGTGGCCGTATAGCAAACAGTATCTGTGTTGACGAACAATTAGCGACAGGCGTATTACTCTCAGATGTGATTAAGGCGAATGGCGCACATAAAGCATTTGCCAAAGCGGTACAGCATAAGGTGGAACGAGGCAGTTTGAATTACATTTTATAGATGTATTTCTCACATATCTCAGAGCCTCTCGCGGTCGTCGTCGTCGTCGTCGTCGTCGTCGTCGTCGTCGCCGCCGCCGCCGTCGCCGCTTCTGCAGAAGTAGCAAATGGCCATCGTAGCAAATGCGGCGAGGGACGCCCTGCCTTCGATTCCGAATGCACAAAGTGTGTGGTCTTGTTTCTCAGTCTATATTTGGTCGGTCTCGTAAGAGGTTGAATGTTACGAATGGGTGGGAAAGAGCAAGGGGAGCGGCTGTGTAGAACGAAAACACAAATCCTCAGGGGTGTGAGCGTTGCGAGATGAGTCGTATACATGTTGTATTGGTCGTCAGTGACCGTGTGGCCTAATGGATAAGGCGTCGGACTTCGGATGTGAAGATTACAGGTTCGAATGCTGTCACGATCGTTTTTTTTTCCAGTTCTGAAAAAGAAACATACCGTTTTAATGTAGCAATTGAGCAGTACGAAACCGTCTGAATGTTGCTGTTGAGCATTTTTTGCTTTGGAGATGCTCTTGAGCTTGAAACACACACAACAAGACCGGTGTTAACTAGCGAAATGGTCGGCAGAGTACCGACACCGCGTGTTTTGACTGGCATTTGCACATGTAAAACAACGTCGGAAAGAAACTCGTTCGGCTTTTGAGTCACATCAAGTATGTGTGTTAATTTTGACGCCACTAGCTCTGCATGTTGTAATGCAATTTCTTTACCTCTCAGAAATGATTATGACATAAAAGTGAAGTACGTGACGAGTGTGACGTTAGGAAAACATTAGGCAGCATGGAGAGATTCTGTATGGGACCACCCAACCCAAACGAGTACTGTGTGACGTGCTACCCGGCAGGTATTCACCGAGGTAGCCGGCTAGCTCAGTCGGTAGAGCGTCAGACTCTTATTTCCAGGGTCGTGGGTTCGAGCCACACGCTGGGCGGAACGGAATTTTGTTCCGCTGCAGATGTAAATTACCGTTTTTCTGATTAACGAGATGTAATGGAAATAGCAACTTTAAACTTTGCCTACGTCTCTGTCTGTCGCGAGGAAACTGTATTTGAAGGTGAAGGTGATTTTGTAGACATGTGTGAAAGACATGTTCTGAAATGCAAGTGTTGTTATTTGGAGAGCACATCGGTTACGTGTCAGATGTGTAGCCAAGCAGTAATGGGTCGCCATAGCTGCAAATATTAGCCGCTAAAATGACGTGTTGTCAGCTGAAGTCTGATGATGCAGACGACCGTAAGGACGAAGTACCCAAGAGTACCGCTAGGCCGCGCCACTTTAGCTCAGTGTTAGAGCATTGGTCTAATAAACCAGGGGTCGTAAGTTCCGTCCTCACAGGAGAAAGATGAATTTTGGAAATCAGTTGCGCGTCGTGGCCGTATAGCAAACAGTATCTGTGATGACGAACAATTAGCGACAGGCGTTTTATTAAGAATTACTCTCAGATGTGATTAAGGCGAATGGCGCAGATAAAGCATTTGCCAAAGCGGTACAGCATAAGGTGGAACGAGGCAGTTTGAATTACATTTTATAGATGTATTTCTCACATATCTCAGAGCCTCTCGCGGTCGTCGCCGTCGCCGCCGCCGCCGCCGTCGCCGCTTCTGCAGAAGTAGCAAATGGCCATCGTAGCAAATGCGGCGAGGGACGCCCTGCCTTCGATTCCGAATGCACAAAGTGTGTGGTCTTGTTTCTCAGTCTATATTTGGTCGGTCTCGTAAGAGGTTGAATGTTACGAATGGGTGGGAAAGAGCAAGGGGCAGCGGCTGTGTGGAACGAAAACACAAATCCTCAGGGGTGTGAGCGTTGCGAGATGAGTCGTATACATGTTGTATTGGTCGTCAGTGACCGTGTGGCCTAATGGATAAGGCGTCGGACTTCGGATGTGAAGATTACAGGTTCGAATGCTGTCACGATCGTTTTTTTTCCAGTTCTGAAAAAGAAACATACCGTTTTAATGTAGCAATTGAGCAGTACGAAACCGTCTGAATGTTGCTGTTGAGCATTTTTTGCTTTGGAGATGCTCTTGAGCTTGAAACACACACAACAAGACCGGTGTTAACTAGCGAAATGGTCGGCAGAGTACCGACACCGCGTGTTTTGACTGGCATTTGCACATGTAAAACAACGTCGGAAAGAAACTCGTTCGGCTTTTGAGTCACATCAAGTATGTGTGTTAATTTTGACGCCACTAGCTCTGCATGTTGTAATGCAATTTCTTTACCTCTCAGAAATGATTATGACATAAAAGTGAAGTACGTGACGAGTGTGACGTTAGGAAAACATTAGGCAGCATGGAGAGATTCTGTATGGGACCACCCAACCCAAACGAGTACTGTGTGACGTGCTACCCGGCAGGTATTCACCGAGGTAGCCGGCTAGCTCAGTCGGTAGAGCGTCAGACTCTTATTTCCAGGGTCGTGGGTTCGAGCCACACGCTGGGCGGAACGGAATTTTGTTCCGCTGCAGATGTAAATTACCGTTTTTCTGATTAACGAGATGTAATGGAAATAGCAACTTTAAACTTTGCCTACGTCTCTGTCTGTCGCGAGGAAACTGTATTTGAAGGTGAAGGTGATTTTGTAGACATGTGTGAAAGACATGTTCTGAAATGCAAGTGTTGTTATTTGGAGAGCACATCGGTTACGTGTCAGATGTGTAGCCAAGCAGTAATGGGTCGCCATAGCTGCAAATATTAGCCGCTAAAATGACGTGTTGTCAGCTGAAGTCTGATGATGCAGACGACCGTAAGGACGAAGTACCCAAGAGTACCGCTAGGCCGCGCCACTTTAGCTCAGTGTTAGAGCATTGGTCTAATAAACCAGGGGTCGTAAGTTCCGTCCTCACAGGAGAAAGATGAATTTTGGAAATCAGTTGCGCGTCGTGGCCGTATAGCAAACAGTATCTGTGATGACGAACAATTAGCGACAGGCGTTTTATTAAGAATTACTCTCAGATGTGATTAAGGCGAATGGCGCACATAAAGCATTTGCCAAAGCGGTACAGCATAAGGTGGAACGAGGCAGTTTGAATTACATTTTATAGATGTATTTCTCACATATCTCAGAGCCTCTCGCGGTCGTCGTCGTCGTCGTCGTCGCCGTCGCCGCCGCCGCCGCCGTCGCCGCTTCTGCAGAAGTAGCAAATGGCCATCGTAGCAAATGCGGCGAGGGACGCCCTGCCTTCGATTCCGAATGCACAAAGTGTGTGGTCTTGTTTCTCAGTCTATATTTGGTCGGTCTCGTAAGAGGTTGAATGTTACGAATGGGTGGGAAAGAGCAAGGGGCAGCGGCTGTGTGGAACGAAAACACAAATCCTCAGGGGTGTGAGCGTTGCGAGATGAGTCGTATACATGTTGTATTGGTCGTCAGTGACCGTGTGGCCTAATGGATAAGGCGTCGGACTTCGGATGTGAAGATTACAGGTTCGAATGCTGTCACGATCGTTTTTTTTTCCAGTTCTGAAAAAGAAACATACCGTTTTAATGTAGCAATTGAGCAGTACGAAACCGTCTGAATGTTGCTGTTGAGCATTTTTTGCTTTGGAGATGCTCTTGAGCTTGAAACACACACAACAAGACCGGTGTTAACTAGCGAAATGGTCGGCAGAGTACCGACACCGCGTGTTTTGACTGGCATTTGCACATGTAAAACAACGTCGGAAAGAAACTCGTTCGGCTTTTGAGTCACATCAAGTATGTGTGTTAATTTTGACGCCACTAGCTCTGCATGTTGTAATGCAATTTCTTTACCTCTCAGAAATGATTATGACATAAAAGTGAAGTACGTGACGAGTGTGACGTTAGGAAAACATTAGGCAGCATGGAGAGATTCTGTATGGGACCACCCAACCCAAACGAGTACTGTGTGACGTGCTACCCGGCAGGTATTCACCGAGGTAGCCGGCTAGCTCAGTCGGTAGAGCGTCAGACTCTTATTTCCAGGGTCGTGGGTTCGAGCCACACGCTGAGCGGAACGGAATTTTGTTCCGCTGCAGATGTAAATTACCGTTTTTCTGATTAACGAGATGTAATGGAAATAGCAACTTTAAACTTTGCCTACGTCTCTGTCTGTCGCGAGGAAACTGTATTTGAAGGTGAAGGTGATTTTGTAGACATGTGTGAAAGACATGTTCTGAAATGCAAGTGTTGTTATTTGGAGAGCACATCGGTTACGTGTCAGATGTGTACCCAAGCAGTAATGGGTCGCCATAGCTGCAAATATTAGCCGCTAAAATGACGTGTTGTCAGCTGAAGTCTGATGATGCAGACGACCGTAAGGACGAAGTACCCAAGAGTACCGCTAGGCCGCGCCACTTTAGCTCAGTGTTAGAGCATTGGTCTAATAAACCAGGGGTCGTAAGTTCCGTCCTCACAGGAGAAAGATGAATTTTGGAAATCAGTTGCGCGTCGTGGCCGTATAGCAAACAGTATCTGTGATGACGAACAATTAGCGACAGGCGTTTTATTAAGAATTACTCTCAGATGTGATTAAGGCGAAAGGCGCAGATAAAGCATTTGCCAAAGCGGTACAGCATAAGGTGGAACGAGGCAGTTTGAATTACATTTTATAGATGTATTTCTCACATATCTCAGAGCCTCTCGCGGTCGTCGTCGTCGTCGTCGTCGCCGCCGCCGCTGCCGTCGCCGCTTCTGCAGAAGTAGCAAATGGCCATCGTAGCAAATGCGGCGAGGGACGCCCTGCCTTCGATTCCGAATGCACAAAGTGTGTGGTCTTGTTTCTCAGTCTATATTTGGTCGGTCTCGTAAGAGGTTGAATGTTACGAATGGGTGGGAAAGAGCAAGGGGCAGCGGCTGTGTAGAACGAAAACACAAATCCTCAGGGGTGTGAGCGTTGCGAGATGAGTCGTATACATGTTGTATTGGTCGTCAGTGACCGTGTGGCCTAATGGATAAGGCGTCGGACTTCGGATGTGAAGATTACAGGTTCGAATGCTGTCACGATCGTTTTTTTTTCCAGTTCTGAAAAAGAAACATACCGTTTTAATGTAGCAATTGAGCAGTACGAAACCGTCTGAATGTTGCTGTTGAGCATTTTTTGCTTTGGAGATGCTCTTGAGCTTGAAACACACACAACAAGACCGGTGTTAACTAGCGAAATGGTCGGCAGAGTACCGACACCGCGTGTTTTGACTGGCATTTGCACATGTAAAACAACGTCGGAAAGAAACTCGTTCGGCTTTTGAGTCACATCAAGTATGTGTGTTAATTTTGACGCCACTAGCTCTGCATGTTGTAATGCAATTTCTTTACCTCTCAGAAATGATTATGACATAAAAGTGAAGTACGTGACGAGTGTGACGTTAGGAAAACATTAGGCAGCATGGAGAGATTCTGTATGGGACCACCCAACCCAAACGAGTACTGTGTGACGTGCTACCCGGCAGGTATTCACCGAGGTAGCCGGCTAGCTCAGTCGGTAGAGCGTCAGACTCTTATTTCCAGGGTCGTGGGTTCGAGCCACACGCTGAGCGGAACGGAATTTTGTTCCGCTGCAGATGTAAATTACCGTTTTTCTGATTAACGAGATGTAATGGAAATAGCAACTTTAAACTTTGCCTACGTCTCTGTCTGTCGCGAGGAAACTGTATTTGAAGGTGAAGGTGATTTTGTAGACATGTGTGAAAGACATGTTCTGAAATGCAAGTGTTGTTATTTGGAGAGCACATCGGTTACGTGTCAGATGTGTAGCCAAGCAGTAATGGGTCGCCATAGCTGCAAATATTAGCCGCTAAAATGACGTGTTGTCAGCTGAAGTCTGATGATGCAGACGACCGTAAGGACGAAGTACCCAAGAGTACCGCTAGGCCGCGCCACTTTAGCTCAGTGTTAGAGCATTGGTCTAATAAACCAGGGGTCGTAAGTTCCGTCCTCACAGGAGAAAGATGAATTTTGGAAATCAGTTGCGCGTCGTGGCCGTATAGCAAACAGTATCTGTGATGACGAACAATTAGCGACAGGCGTTTTATTAAGAATTACTCTCAGATGTGATTAAGGCCAATGGCGCAGATAAAGCATTTGCCAAAGCGGTACAGCATAAGGTGGAACGAGGCAGTTTGAATTACATTTTATAGATGTATTTCTCACATATCTCAGAGCCTCTCGCGGTCGTCGTCGTCGTCGTCGTCGTCGTCGCCGCCGCCGCCGTCGCCGCTTCTGCAGAAGTAGCAAATGGCCATCGTAGCAAATGCGGCGAGGGACGCCCTGCCTTCGATTCCGAATGCACAAAGTGTGTGGTCTTGTTTCTCAGTCTATATTTGGTCGGTCTCGTAAGAGGTTGAATGTTACGAATGGGTGGGAAAGAGCAAGGGGCAGCGGCTGTGTAGAACGAAAACACAAATCCTCAGGGGTGTGAGCGTTGCGAGATGAGTCGTATACATGTTGCATTGGTCGTCAGTGAGCGTGTGGCCTAATGGATAAGGCGTCGGACTTCGGATGTGAAGATTACAGGTTCGAATGCTGTCACGATCGTTTTTTTTTCCAGTTCTGAAAAAGAAACATACCGTTTTAATGTAGCAATTGAGCAGTACGAAACCGTCTGAATGTTGCTGTTGAGCATTTTTTGCTTTGGAGATGCTCTTGAGCTTGAAACACACACAACAAGACCGGTGTTAACTACCGAAATGGTCGGCAGAGTACCGACACCGCGTGTTTTGACTGGCATTTGCACATGTAAAACAACGTCGGAAAGAAACTCGTTCGGCTTTTGAGTCACATCAAGTATGTGTGTTAATTTTGACGCCACTAGCTCTGCATGTTGTAATGCAATTTCTTTACCTCTCAGAAATGATTATGACATAAAAGTGAAGTACGTGACGAGTGTGACGTTAGGAAAACATTAGGCAGCATGGAGAGATTCTGTATGGGACCACCCAACCCAAACGAGTACTGTGTGATGTGCTACCCGGCAGGTATTCACCGAGGTAGCCGGCTAGCTCAGTCGGTAGAGCGTCAGACTCTTATTTCCAGGGTCGTGGGTTCGAGCCACACGCTGGGCGGAACGGAATTTTGTTCCGCTGCATATGTAAATTACCGTTTTTCTGATTAACGAGATGTAATGGAAATAGCAACTTTAAACTTTGCCTACGTCTCTGTCTGTCGCGAGGAAACTGTATTTGAAGGTGAAGGTGATTTTGTAGACATGTGTGAAAGACATGTTCTGAAATGCAAGTGTTGTTATTTGGAGAGCACATCGGTTACGTGTCAGATGTGTACCCAAGCAGTAATGGGTCGCCATAGCTGCAAATATTAGCCGCTAAAATGACGTGTTGTCAGCTGAAGTCTGATGATGCAGACGACCGTAAGGACGAAGTACCCAAGAGTACCGCTAGGCCGCGCCACTTTAGCTCAGTGTTAGAGCATTGGTCTAATAAACCAGGGGTCGTAAGTTCCGTCCTCACAGGAGAAAGATGAATTTTGGAAATCAGTTGCGCGTCGTGGCCGTATAGCAAACAGTATCTGTGATGACGAACAATTAGCGACAGGCGTTTTATTAAGAATTACTCTCAGATGTGATTAAGGCGAAAGGCGCAGATAAAGCATTTGCCAAAGCGGTACAGCATAAGGTGGAACGAGGCAGTTTGAATTACATTTTATAGATGTATTTCTCACATATCTCAGAGCCTCTCGCGGTCGTCGTCGTCGTCGTCGACGTCGTCGTCGCCGCCGTCGCCGTCGCCGCTTCTGCAGAAGTAGCAAATGGCCATCGTAGCAAATGCGGCGAGGGACGCCCTGCCTTCGATTCCGAATGCAAAAAGTGTGTGGTCTTGTTTCTCAGTCTATATTTGGTCGGTCTCGTAAGAGGTTGAATGTTACGAGTGGGTGGGAAAGAGCAAGGGGCAGCGGCTGTGTAGAACGAAAACACAAATCCTCAGGGGTGTGAGCGTTGCGACATGAGTCGTATACATGTTGTATCGGTCGTCAGTGACCGTGTGGCCTAATGGATAAGGCGTCGGACTTCGGATGTGAAGATTACAGGTTCGAATGCTGTCACGATCGTTTTTTTTCCAGTTCTGAAAAAGAAACATACCGTTTTAATGTAGCAATTGAGCAGTACGAAACCGTCTGAATGTTGCTGTTGACCATTTTTTTTGCTTTGGAGATGCTCTTGAGCTTGAAACACACACAACAAGACCGGTGTTAACTAGCGAAATGGTCGGCAGAGTACCGACACCGCGTGTTTTGACTGGCATTTGCACATCTAAAACAACGTCGGAAAGAAACTCGTTCGGCTTTTGAGTCACATCAAGTATGTGTGTTAATTTTGACGCCACTAGCTCTGCATGTTGTAATGCAATTTCTTTACCTCTCAGAAATGATTATGACATAAAAGTGAAGTACGTGACGAGTGTGACGTTAGGAAAACATTAGGCAGCATGGAGAGATTCTGTATGGGACCACCCAACCGAAACGAGTACTGTGTGACGTGCTACCCGGCAGGTATTCACCGAGGTAGCCGGCTAGCTCAGTCGGTAGAGCGTCAGACTCTTATTTCCAGGGTCGTGGGTTCGAGCCACACGCTGGGCGGAACGGAATTTTGTTCCGCTGCAGATGTAAATTACCGTTTTTCTGATTAACGAGATGTAATGGAAATAGCAACTTTAAACTTTGCCTACGTCTCTGTCTGTCGCGAGGAAACTGTATTTGAAGGTGAAGGTGATTTTGTAGACATGTGTGAAAGACATGTTCTGAAATGCAAGTGTTGTTATTTGGAGAGCACATCGGTTACGTGTCAGATGTGTACCCAAGCAGTAATGGGTCGCCATAGCTGCAAATATTAGCCGCTAAAATGACGTGTTGTCAGCTGAAGTCTGAT